>NC_056689.1:17467884-17783461 GCF_018350215.1 Panthera leo | reverse complement strand
TGTTTATCTTGGTTCCTGGCGTTCTCGGAGCCCTGCTGCCACGACGGTCTGCAAAAATCTTGGTGCTGCGCCGGGAGGCACCCCCGGACACCCCCAGCTGAGGACCCGCCCTTAGGCGGAAAGTCGCGTGTCGGCCCTGCGTTGGCCCAGGGGGCTCCACATCCCGGCTCCACAGCGTGACCCTTTCCCTTTGGGGGCCCCGTCCCCTCACGGGCCCGCGCGTGGCCCGCCCCTGACCTGCAGTTTTGCGTTCCAGGAATGGGCCCTGACGAAGGAGAAGTCGGTGAAACACATGGACTTGTGCCTGACGGTGGTGGACCGGACGCCGGGCTCGGTCATAAAGCTGCAGGGCTGCCGGGAAAACGACAGCAGACAGGTAGGGTGCCCGTGCCCCTCGGCCTGGCCTCCCGGTGCCTCCTCCGTGGCCTCGACGGGCAGCGCGTACGCCGTGTTTGTTGCCGTGCCGGCTGCCCTACCGGACTCCAGCTCCCGCGGTCTGCCCGCCGTCCCCCTACCCTGCTGGGCAGCCCCCGGTGTGTGGCCGGCTGCCCGCGAATCCCGTGCTGGGCGAACGTGGGATCGTCGTGTCTCTGCAGGGTGCGGGGTGCGAGTGCTGCGAAGGCTCCTCGGTCTCCGTGGGCACCGGCTCTGGATGGCGTGCTTTCTCTCCTCTGCCCCCTGTGGGCCGCTCTCCCATGAGTGCCCCGTCCTGGGTTACGGCTCCCCGTAACTTCTTGACCGATCTGTTTCGTGATTGTATGCTCGGCTCCTCCGAAGGTCTGTGAACGCCTTGCCTTCTCTAGCCCGGGCACGGTGGTAGGGGCAGGTCATTTCCTCCCCTCCGTGCTGTGCAAGGGAAGCAGGGCTGGTGGTCCCCTGTCCAGAAGCTTCTCTGTAGCAGCTGCTTGTTTGTGGGCACCCTGAAAGTATCTGGTGACGTCGGTGAGCACCAAGGAGATAACGGACGGTGGTGGCCGCGGATGTGTGGGTCTGAGTGCTGGACGTGATGACCGCAACCCCGTAACTTGCCGCCTCATCAGACCCCCCTGCACGTGGGGGCACATTCTCTCCATGCCGCTGGATATTTTAAAGAAAACTTACGTTCTTATTTGTTAAATATCTTTGCTTTTTAAACTTACAAAAATGCTATGTAAGTTCCAGTGGATGAAACCTTATACGCACACTCTCAAGTGTATACGTGTGTGTATATATATACACACACATATATACATGTATGTACATATATGTGTATGTATTTTTCCAAACAGTTTAGAATGTTTTTGCCTTTGAAGCTGGTTTTCTCTGACATACTCCCAGCGGGTAACATGGAGACATGCCCTTTCTTGACTGGGGTAATGGCTAGTGTCAGAAATAGAAACGTAGCCGCAAAAGGCCCTTCCACATGCCAACGTGTGGAGCGGGCTTGTCTTCATACAGTCCCTTCTTCTCAGGTAGATGGGTGTAGGGAAACTGAGGCACAGAGCCAGGAGCCTGAGTGGGCTTCTAGTTCAACACCGGCTTCACAAAAGGGGAGGCTGAGACCCGCATCTTCTCTCCAGGGTCCCCTGGGAGGACCGAGGCCAAAACCTGGTCCCTTGCTTATTAGATCCCGTTGTCGGAGAAACGCTTGCCTCTGGCCACCGCTGGCCTGACCACTGGGTGTCCCGCATCCTCTACTCAGCGGAATCCCTGGTTTAGCAGCGGGTGCCTCCCCCGCACGGCTGTCTGCCCACAGTCTGCCGTCCTCAAATGTTCATCTGTGTTGACGGCATGGTTTCAGGAGTGCACGGTACCCCTGGTCCGCGAGCGCGACCGCCCAACGGGGAGGCCCCTGTCCCCTGGACCCGGGCCGCCCACAGTCCTGCTGGTTGGGCATCGATGCACCCAGGATTCCATGATGCCCCCCGCCCAGGCTGCAGCCACGCTACCGTGGAGTGTCACGGGGCAGGGGCGTCCATGGAGGCACAAAGAAGGGACAAATTGATGATTTTATCTGGTCACCAAACCTCCTAAAAGAACAGAACAAAACAGATGCGTAACCTCTAGAGGAGCTACTTTAGCGGGAGCTGGTCTTATCTCAGGAGTTGACAGGTAATCCTGCTGTAGTCCCAGGTCTTAGGAAGTGTCACTGACCCCCCGAGAGGCTCACACCAGGAGATGGAAAATTCTTGCAGACTCTTCGGGCTGCGTGGCACGTGGAAATGTGGGGGCTGTTTCAGGAGAGCCTCGATGCCCCAGAAATCTGACCCGTGAGCCCGGGCGGAGGGCGCTGCCTGCCAGAGACACAGCTGGGGTTGGGTTCTTTTTTTAAAGACCTTCCATTTAGCTGATGTTTTGACACATGACAGGCAGAGCCCCTCCAGAGAAGGAAATCAGATTCCATTCATTCCGTGTCCTTTGTCAAACCCGATTCTTGGCCACTCAGAGTGACACGGGGATGTGGGCAGGGCATACACACTTCCCATGACAATGGAGGAAACCTGCGTGAGGAATGACTGACGGCCAGGGAGCCAGAAAGGAGGAGATGACAGGCAGGTAGCCATGACCTCCCCCGTGTTCATCTGATCACGCTGAATTTCACTGTTGGCAAAAACTCCAGGTTAGCGGGCCATGCGAATGCGTATCCCAGGGTCCCGGTGCAGAAGGTCAGTTCCCAGGGAGCTGGGCTCCCCTCTGCCTCTTCTGCCTCCTTCCCCACCTCATTCATGTGCCATTTGAGACGAGGCTTCTCAGCTAAATTTATCTTGAAGCCGCACCGTCCTGCCAGTTGGACCATTTGGTTTCCAGGCACGTCTGTGTGCTCGTGTTGTGTGTGCATTTGCAGAGTCAGAGGGGAAAGGGAGGCAGGAGGAAGAAAATTCAATTCCACGGTGTCAAAAGGATTTGCAAAAATACTTACGGAAAGGAGCTTTAGCGCACACAGTGTAAAAAATTAATTAGAATCACAGACTATGTTAATGAAGGGAGAACTTTGGGGAGAAAAAAGTGTGATACTTTTTTTTTTTTTTTTAAAGAACAAACATTCAAGATTTCTACATGGGGGTAAACAGCAGGGTGGGGGGGCTCAGATTTCCTGCCTTTCCTTCCCTTTCCTTTAGGCTGTGGGCTTTGTCTCCTGACTTGGTTGGTTGGTTGGTTGGTTGGTTGGTTGGTTGGTTGGTTGATGAGTTGATTGATCGGTGAGTTGATTGACTGGCTGATTGAGTTTGGTTAGCTGGTGGGTTGAGGTTGGCGGGTTGGTTGCTGGGTTTAGTTTTGGTAGGGGGGAGGGTGCGCACGCTTGAGTAAGAAGACGTTCTGCCCTGTGCTCTCCAAGTGCCCCATTTGGAACTCGGTTGTGCCAGGCAGAGCGCTGGGAGACTCTAGTGTGGCTGAGGCAAGTTTCTCACACACACGGCCCCCAAGGAGCCCGCAGACTAGTAGAGAAAACGGACAGTCCAGAAACAGGTTCCTCAAGGTGATACTCTGGCCACTCAAGCATCTCTTTCCCTCTCGCTGCACCTGACACGGTTCCTCTGGCTCAGCCTAGCAGGAGGGCCTACGTGAGAGTGTGGAGGTGCCCAGGCCATGCCCTCTGGGCAGGGCTGCCTTCCAGTAACCAGGGGCACGATTGGGGTCCCCTCTGAGCTGGTTCAGCTTCCTGGGGCTCCTTCCTTGAGGTGAAAGATCATCAGATGAGGCCTTCTTGGGGACGAATGCAGAGTCCCTACATCAAGTCCTTGTAATGACTGAGGATAGCAGGTGCCCGGGCGCTGGTGCTTGGACAAGGGCACAGCCACAGGAGGGAGAGGGCGGGACAGGAGAAGCGGTCCCTGGCGGCCTGGAAAAGGAGGCTTTGAGTTGCAAACCGAGGCCGGAGAGCGGAGGTTTCTTTCCTGGGCGCTTCGCAGCACCTGGGGCTGCTTTGTGGGGGGCCCGTTGGTAACTCCCATCCATCGTGATCAGAGACCACCCCCCCCCAAAAAGATACTTGGTTCTTTGGGTTTTTAATGTAGCCAGAAGACCCCGCCAAAAGGATCTGTTTCGTGCCGTTCCGTTCGTGCCCTTACTGTAAGGCATTCTCCTGTCTTCTGCAGAAGTGGGAACAGATCGAGGGCAACTCCAAGCTGCGGCACGTGGGCAGCAACCTGTGCCTGGACAGCCGCACGGCCAAGAACGGGGGCCTGAGCGTGGAGGTGTGCAGCCCGGCCCTGTCCCAGCAGTGGAAGTTCACGCTCAACCTGCAGCAGTAGGAGAGCCGGGGAGGCCGCGCCGGCCTGTCTCCTACACCGTCGGGCTGAGTTTGGTGATCACGTTATTGATTATGTTTCTTGAACTTTCCGCGAAACTATATACCTCAGTATTCCATCACGGTCTGAAAGTCGGAGAACTTCTGCGAGGCGCGGGGCCTGGGCGGACACGGAAGAGGCCAGGAGAGAGCAACGGCTCTCCTCCCCTCACAGGAGACAGCCGGGCCCCCTTTCCGAGGCCACGGCCCCCCCGGTGCCCCCCCCACCCCCCCGGTTCCGGCCGGGAAGCCCCGGACGACCCCCCAGGGACGGCGGAGAAGCGGCCCGAACGCGTACGAGTTGGGGGCAGGGAGGGTGGAAGGGGTGTCGTTGCTACGTCACCACGAGGAGAACTCTCTCGAAATCTCCATGTTTGATGCCATTGAAATCACGTCGGGTTTCCACAGCAGCGAACCACGTCGCTTTGCAGGTTTACGTCGTATTCCCCTGTCCCCACTCCTCTATTCCCAGCTGTCTTCCCAGCACAGACCCCCCCTCTTCCACATGATGTACTTGCTGTATCTGAGTATGAACTTTTCTACAGTGGGACACTAAATATAAGTATATAGAACGAACGTACGGTCAGTTCCCTATGGTTTCTGTAGGTTGTTCTCATCTTGTAAATTCTCCACAGAGCAGTTCACAGCCAGAAGGAAGAGGGATGGGGCTCTCCGGGAGGGAGGAGGTGGTCTCCCTTGCCCCCTGGAGCATCCTCGTGAGCAGATGCTATGGGGGCCGCTGGGCGGGGGGCGGGGGGGGGGGCTGCCCTACACAGGGCGCCTCTGTTGCCTTCAGCCCGGAAGTCACCGCCAAATGTTGGGATCCACATTTCGTGCCCTCGGTATCTGTAAACGTGGATGGGTTACTTATTTTAGCAGACGTTGCTTTGGGTCTTTTTAAATTCCAATTTCTTTTCTCTTAGGGAAAAACAAAAAACAAAAACAAAAACAGACAAAAAAAAAAACCACCCCTTCCCACGGCCCTCAGTAGGTGATGGCAGGAAGCTGTCAGAGACCAGCCCCGGACTCATTGGGAGAGTCTGGGCGAGCTGGCAGGCTGGCCACGGTCCCTGGGCTCTGGAATCTGGCCTGCCCACACTGTCCCTCCCGGGCCCAGGTGACTGCTGTCGGTCATGGGCGTTGGGTCGACCGTTAGGAAAGCTACAAACCGAAAGACGCCTGATCCGTTGACACGGAGGGCATGGAACACGAGGCTTGTGCTTTAGGAAGCCGCTGTCGGTATAAACCACAAGACCAGAACTAAAGCTACTACCAGGAAGAGGCACCCGGCAATGTCCCCACAGAGTCCTCCTTGCCTTTGCGGCGGCCCCGCACGCAGGGACAGAGTGGCTCCTTGGTCATTCTCGCGGCCACTGCCTCCCTCTCCCCTCTCCTGCCTGCTGCCCACACCCGGGCCCCGTCTCAAAGAGGCCGGCCACCCACAAGCTGAGGCATCGTGGGGCGCGCATCAGAAATTCACCTCCTCGGGCCCCTTTGGGCAGAGACTGGGAGGTCACAGAGTGAGAAGTGTCCCCAGAAGATTCCGCTGGGTTGACGCTCTGCAAAGTGCCACTCTCTTCCCTGCCCGTTCCTCTAGGAAAGGGGATCTTCCTGGTCTTTTGTCCTCCACTGCACAAGCCCTGCGCGTGTTTGCTCCGGGACGCTGGGCTCAGGCGTAGAGGCGTGGCCGGGTGACTGTCCTGTGTCTTCCTTTCTGGCCCCCTGCCGAGCACCCAGAGGTGCTTTCAGCGGGCAGGGAGGCCCTAGCCGGCTCGACGCTGCACACCTGTGTCCTCAGAGGCTGGTCTTGACTCCAGGTGGGCCCCTGGGGAGAGCGTCGGGTACCCGCGCGAGGCTGTGGGACGCAGGCGGGGCGGGAACCAGTGTCTACAGGTGAGCTATGTTTACATGACACAGTGTGCCAAAGTGACTTACTGTGGTTGCGTTATTTTTTTAGTCATCGGGACGATCCCACCCTCTCCCGTTTTTACAAGTACGGATTCTTTTCCTAAGAGCCCTTTGAGCCAAGCGTGGCAAAGTGAGTCGTCTTCTCTGTGGTGGTCTTTTCTTACGTCCTCATAAACGCTAAAATGATGGTATCTGTGAGTATGTTTTGCAAACTCAAAATATAGTTTGGTAATTTTTTTTCCAGTTGATTTTTAAAAAGAACTGCTGTACAGAGCTTGTACTTTGTCCATTTTATAGATGGAAACCATCCTCGAAAATTGTTTAACTTAAATAAAGAGAAGATACTTTATAGATAACGCTCTGTGCTGGTGGCTAACGTCATTCCTGGGCTTTACAGGATGGAGGGGACTAGTGTGGGAGGACCAGGAAGACGGTCTGTCTGCTTTGGGGACCCCGCTCAGTGACCATTTCCTATCACACTTCTAAAACTCATTCACTTTTTACTGCTGTGCCCTCGCGGGGTTTATTCTTATTTGTAATAATTACTGTTACTGTTATTGTTTGTGGAATGTTCCCGATGTGCCTGCCAGGCCCTGAGCCGTGCCCCGGAACATACTCTCGTCGCTCACAGTAGCCTGTGAGACAGAGTGATGGGCTGCCTCTTATAGCTGGTCAGAGAGGCTGCTGCTGGAAGCCCTTAACCTCCTCAAGGTCAAGGGCTATAACCTGCTCAAGGTCATGCCACTTCTAAGTGCTCACCTGGAGTCTGCCCTGGGCACTTAGAGCCTGGATGCCAAACCGAACCGGGGTGGGGGCAGGGGGCAAATATTTTCACAGCTTCTTAGCATTTAAATTTTTTTTAATGTTTATTTATTTTACAGAGAGAGAGTAGTGTAAGCCAAGAAGGGGCGGAGAGAGAGGGAGACACGGAATCCAAAGCAGGCTCCAGGCTCTGAACTGTCAGCACAGAACCTGACGCGGGGCCCAAACCCATGAACTGTGAGATCGTGACCTGAGCCGAAGTCTGGCACTTAACCAACTGAGCCACCCAAGCACCCCAGCTTCTATAGTATTTTAAATCTATATACCTGCTTACCATTTTCCTGGGGCTCTTCAATGCCATCTGAGGCTGGCTGAGGTCCTTTCCCTTCTGTCTTTTAACATAGCTACCATTGGGGTACCCAGGGAGCTCAGCCAGTTAAGCGTTCAACTTTGGCTCAGGTCATGATCTCACGATTTGTGGGTTCGAGCCCCCAGGTCGGGCTCTGTGCTGACAGCTCGGAGCCTGGAGCCTGCTTCGGATTCTGTATCTCCCTCTCTCTCTGCCCTTGCCTGCTCGCTCGTTCTCTCTCCCTCTCTCGGTCTCAAAAATAAAGATTAAAACATTAAAAAATTAAAAAAATAAATTATAAAAGTAAACATTAAAAATTGTTTTTAATAAAATGAAATACCTACCTTTAGAAAACCCCACCGGCATGTCAAGAAAACACTGAAATGACTGATTTTTTGTTGAGCAATTTGGATTGCGATTGGGGGTGTGGGGAGTCACTGAAAAGGCTGGACAGGTGAGTCTTTTTAATGTTCCGGAAGCCACATTTCTGCATCCCCTTTCTCCATTATTCGAGACAACTAAAAACTTGGTTTTCCTGCCGTCTTTTAAAAAGAGCTCTTAGCATAGTTGTGCAGTATCCCTCAGAGTCCTTTAGGAATGGTGGGGTTGGGGGCGGGGGACTTGCTTTGACATCAGGGAAGAGCTTATTCGTTATTTGTTGAGAAACTATGTTGTCCTGATAGTCCCGAAGACGTAGGAGGGGAGAAAACATTAAATGCCAGGAAAGAGGACAGCACACTTTGTAGCCTCTGAGTGGGGTCGTTGCAGAGACCGAGACCGGGTAGTCCAGCCAGCTGTGCCCTCTGGAATGTTCTGGAAGGAGTTTGGGCTGGTCCAGGGGGAGGGGAGCTCTATGAGCTCTGGACTGGAGCAAGAGGACCAGATCTGCAACATTTTTTATAATCAAGTATGTGACTTGGCCCAGCTATTTGATTCTACAGCAATCACATTGAAAGAATATACATATATGTTCAGCCAGGGGGCGCCTGGGTGGTTCACTCCGTTGAGCATCCGACTTCAGGTCCTCTGTCCCCCTCTCTCTGCCCCTTCCCCACTTGTACTCGCTCAAAAATAAGTAAACCTTAAAAAAACATTCAGCCAACAAAATAAAAGCTTTTATGCTCTCTCCCGTCTATGGACACACCTGAAAAGAAAGAAAATTCTCTCCCGAAACCAATTTACCAATATCCCTAACTAATTTACCAATAATACAGTGTATAGATGCTTGATTTTCTGTATTATGTGTGCCTGCAAATGTCGTACGTCATTTCCAAAAAACCGTAGGGTCTCAAAGCAGTAATGAGAAAGATTGGCGTGTCGGCTCCTGCCTGAGCTCCTGGGGGTCCGGGCCCTGCTGGGCCAGGGCTGCAGAAAGGACCACCGTGGTCCTCATCCCGGGTTCCACCCACGGGGGAGTCAGACTTTGAACCAGACCTTGAACACAGTCATGAGAATAAAGACTGAGTCTCTTTATTGGCCGGGCCGCCTCCCCGCTGTGTGAGCAACTGCCTGGGGGAGGGGTCACCAGGTGAGGGTCAAGATGTGAGACCGTGGAGTGGCCGATGCGGGTCACCGAAGGACTTTCAGAAATGAGCTGTCGTGTTGCTGCTGAATTGCAGAAGATTCTCTGTTAGAGCACTTTTTTGGATTGGGTGGGAGAAATCCTAGTTACATACAGATTAGATTAAAAGAGACACTTGTTACCTTGTATAACAAGAAATCCACAGGTGACAGGGTTCTAGGTCAATCCTGGGGCTAGACGTTGTCGTGAACAAAACGAACTGCTTTCTGCCTGACTGTCCGCCTCCCCCCTCCCACCCAGGCTCTTTCTCCTTTCTCCCCTTCTTTCCTTCTCTCCCTCTCTTTATCTCTCTCTCTCTCTCTCTCTCTTCCCCCACCCCCCCTTCCTCCCTCCTTTCTTCTTTGTCCTGCCTGCCTTCCTTTCTCCCTTCTCTTTCCCTTCCTTTCTCTCCTTGGAGAAGACACATCTTTCCCAGTGACCACCCCACCCCACCCCACCCCTGCAGAACCGGGCACTCAGGTGCTTAGTCAGCCAGCAATGGTCCTATCCCAGGGCCGCTGTCCTCAGTCATGGAAATTGGTTCTGCTGGCAAGGAGGACCAGGAAGGGAGAACTGCTCATCCCTGCAAGAGTCCTGGAAGCAGCTGGACAGGCGGGGCCTGTGGACAGCTGGACGGCCATGTGGTCGCAGCGTCCCTACATCCTCGAGAGCGGTGGCTTCTGGGTCTCCCGGTGTCTGATGTCTGCCGGCAACGTGGGGTTTCTTCTGAGGTTTTCAAATGAATAAAACATGTGTCCTGGGATTACAGAGACGACTAACTAGACGGAAACACAGTTACCACAATGTTTTGTGATATGTGCTTCCTAACGCATTAAATAACGAGGCTTCTAATCTCGTAGCTACTGTTATTTCAAAGTCGTGATGGGCATGAGCAGGATTTTCAAAAATCTGCAATAATTAATGTAATATGAAAATACCTGTGATCTTTTTTTCTAAAGATTTTATTTTTTTAAGTAATCTCGACACCCGACACGGGGCTCGAACTTACAACACCCAAGATCAAGACTCACGAGCTCTACCGACGGAGCCAGCCAGATGCCCCTGTGATCTTCTTCTTCTTCCTTTTTTTTTTTTTTTTTAACTGGTGACAAAGTCCTCGGTTCAGTTGGAGTTCTCCAATTCAACTGGAGGTTCGTGAAAATAAAGATGTCATTTTTTGCCCCACCGAAGTTTCCGGATGCCCTGAATTCTAAGAACCCCAGTGTAGATGACACTCGCGACTTACGTCTGCGATCTGGGACCATCTCTGAGCCTCGGGGGGTTCGTCTCCTTGCTGCAGCATCACATGGAAACAGTGTGTGAGGCTGAGCGAAGCAGAGGAGAATCGGACGTTGACCTTGGACCTGGGCCCCTGCCCTGATGCTGAAGGCTGAGTGAGAAGAGGTGCCCCTTGGGGACAGACTTGTGTGAGCCACGCACCCGAGACTCACGGTCACTGAATTTGCATTCGTGTTGAGAAATAATAGGTAATAAATGCCTCGGGCGGGTGAGGGAGGGAGCCCAGGAAGGGCCGCAGGGAGGCCCCCTCGTCCGCAGGACGTCCAAGCGCCGGTTGAACCTATGACCTGGGGGCCAAGGGGCCTGGGGTTCTCTGACCGGCCTCTCGCTCTCTTGGATCCACACGGGAAATGCAGGAGGCAGAAGATCGTCCAGGGAGCAAGGAAGCAGAATGGGGATGTTGTAGAAGTGTTTCGGGATGAGAGGGATGGAGAGGTTTCTCGACCGCCACTGGCACGGCCTCTTCCGGGAGCCCGTCACCCCCAAGCCCGCCTTGCGTGGACGGTCCACCTGCTTCCACGGAGCTCCTCACCGCAGGCCCGCCCGGGGCCGCACCAGCGCTCGACACGGGCGAGGTGCGCGATCGACGGAACACCACTGCCGGGTGCCACGCGGGGCGGGAGTTTCAGGATAGAGAGTAAGGCTTGAGGGGAAGCGAGAAAGGCAAGTGGAACGGGGTGACCCCAAGAAGCCTGGCTGTGACCTGCCAGGCCCTGGAACCAAAGCGCCATCCTCCAAATCCCCTCTAACCTTCACCGCCCACAAAGCAGTTGTCACCCCCGTTTCACCATCGGGGAAACTGAGGCTCCCATAAGCCAAGCCATTCGTCCAGTTTGCTCACAAGAGCAGTGAAGAGACAGGGGCCGCGGGTGGTTAAAGGGGAGCGTGGAGCCCAAGCGCAGAGCTGTGGGGGGATAGGGCGGTGGCCGGAGGGGGGTGAGGGGACAGAGCGCGGGCGTGGTTCCTCACACCACCTGTGTCCCCCAAGGCGCGTCATTTAACCCGGGCCGTGAAATGGGCACAGTCGGCTCACGCGGGATGATTGCCAAGAAGAGGGGAGTCGTGAAGAGCGCCTCCCTCCCGGGCAGGGGCGGCGGCTGCCACCAGCCACCAGCCAGCGTGGTTTCTGCTGCGGGCTTGTGGGCACGTGGGGGCCACAGAGGGAAGGGCGACCGAACAGGGGAACCGAGGCGATCCGTGCTAGAGACGCTGAGTTCTCCATGCACATTACACATCCTGGGAGTGGCGCCAGGGGCCTCAGAACAGGGACAGCTAAGCACCTCTCCATCCTATGTGTTCCCCTCCCCCAGCCACATGCCAGGAGCAAGACCCGGTGAGAGCATGGCCCGCGTCTCTCCAGTAGGGGGCAACAGTGGGGGGTGGGCAGGGCACAGCCACACAGCGACATCACTAAGCCACATGGGTCATGTCTGAGGAAGTGGAAAATAAAGTGTTTGAGGCTTGGGGCACCTGGGTGGCTCAGTCGGTTAAGCGTCCGACTTTGGCTCAGGTCATGATCTCGCGGTTTGTGAGTTCAAGGCCCGCGTCAGGCTCTGTGCTGACGGCTCAGAGCCTGGAGACTGTTTCAGATTCTGTGTCTCCCTCTCTCTCTGACCCTCCCCCGTTCATGCTCTGTCTCTGTCTCAAAAATAAATAAACATTAAAAAAAAATTTTAAAAAAAAGTGTCCAAGGCTCATTATGGAGCCTCCATTTATGTTTCCTCCACCTCCAGAAAATTCACGTTGAGATCCTATCCCCCACCACCTCAGGATGTGACTATATTTGGAGGTAAGGTCTTGGAACGAGTGAATAAGTTAAAGTGGGGTTATTGGGGTAGGCTCCAGTGTCTTTGTAATCTTATTTTTTAATGTTTTATTTATTTTGTTTTGAGTTCGTATTTATTTTGTGATCGAGCATGAGCAGGGGAGGGGCAGAGAGAGGGAGAGAGAGAGAGGATCCCAGCAGGTTCCGCGCTGTCAGCGCAGAGCCCGATGTGAGGCTTGAACTCACGAACCGTGAGATCGTGACCTAAACCACAGTCAAGAGTCAGATGCCTAACCAACTGAGCCACCTGGGTGCCCCATGACTAGTGTCTTTAAAAGAAGAAGACATTAGGACACAGACACACGTGAGGAAGACCGGATGAAGACACAAGGAGGAGATGGCTGTCTACACACGGAGAGAGGCCTCCGGAAAAGTCAAGCCTGCCAACACCTTGTCTCTGACTTGGCACCTTCAGAATTACGAGCAGATAAATCTCTATTGATTAAGCCACCCGGTCTGTGGTTCTTTTTTTGCCCCCCCCCCCCCAGCAAACTCATGCAGATTTTGGGACCAGGAGCTGGGTAATAAATACCTAAAAAGTATGAAAATGGCTTCAGAACTAGGTAGTGTGTAGAAGCTGGAAGAGTTTTGAGGAGAATGTTAGACAAAGCCTGGATTGCCTTGAAGAAACAGTTGGTAGAAATACAGGCATGAAAGCAATTCTTTTGAAGGCTCAATGAGAACAGAAAAGAGAAAAGAAAAGGAAAGAAGAGAAGAGAAAAGAAAAAAAAGAAAAGGCTTACATCGCCTTAGGGAGATGCATATATCATCACAGAATGCTGCTAGAATATGGGCAGTAAAGGTGTTCCCAGGGCACCTGGGTGGCCCAGGCGATTAAGCGTCCGATGCTTGATTTCGGCTCAGATCATGATCTCATGGTTCGTGAGATCGAGCCCCAAGTCAGGCTCCTTGCTGACAGCACAGATTCTGCTTGGGATTCTCTCTCTGCCCCTCTCCTGCACATGCTCGCTCTCTCTCTCTCTTTCTCAAAATAAAACTAAAAAAGAAAAAAAGTTAAAGACCATGAAATGCTCCCGAAGCGTTCTCAGATGGACGTGAGGCACCATTGACTGGAAATTGGAGGAAGGCAGACCTTGTCAAAAAGTGGCCGCAACCTTGGCTGAAACGTGTCCCAGTGTTTCATGGACAGTAGCACGTGACCAAGCCGGGTACGGAGCTGGGGAGGTTTCCAGGCAAATGGTTGCCAAGTACAGCCTGGTTTCTTCTTGCTATTTATAGTAAAAATGCAAGAGAAAGGAGACAAACTGGAAGAGAAATCAGAACTTGAAGATTTGGAAAACTCCCCACCTATCTGCACTTCCCAAAGTGGGAAAGCGTGTTCTGGAGAGATCTCTCAACAGGAGGCAGGGCCAAGTTTGCTAAAGAGAATATAGGCCTGTCACCCGAGGATCCCAATAGCCATCTCCGCAGAAGCTGGGAATAGAAGCAGGCTTATCCAGGTCTGTGATGAGCCTCCTGTCTGAGGGCTAGGACTCCTGAGACCCATCTCAAGTGTTGAAAGAATTGTACACCAGCAGAAATGCCAACTTAGACCAAGGGGACCAGAGACGGGACAAAACGGAGGAAGGCTGTCGGACTTCTGGGACTCTGCGGGACAGCACAGCACAGTCATCCAGCTGTGAGCATGCCTCGCCCTTCAGGCCAAGAGAAGGATGACCCTGAAGACCGTTCAAAGGTCACAGGCGTTCCTCACTGCCACACCGGCCCGAGGGCACAGCCCCAGGGGCACAGAGCTGACTCTTCCTCCATTTCAGAGGGGTCAGGGCTAAGGGTCAGGGTCACCACCCTGGTGGGCCCAGAAGGCAGAGCCTGGAGCCAGAGGGTTATTCTTGAGCCTTAAAATCTAGAGGAACTCGCCCTGTAGGTTTCAGACGTGCTTGGGACCGCCACCCCTTTCTTCTTTCCAATTTCTCCCTTTGGGCTTGGGGACATCTGTCCTCTGATCCACTGTTCTATTTTGGAAACAGATAACTAACTTCACCCGGGGCGCAGGGGGGTCCCAAACAGACCAGGTTCAGCCTCTCACCGCTGGCAAAACCCAAAGTCAGAGACACGAGCGGTGGTAGAACAAGGAATTTATTTCCGTGAGGCCAACACCGGAAAGACAGCCGACTGGCGGCTCAAAGACTCTCCAAAGTGCTGAAAATACTTGGAGAACGTGGGACAAAGGTCAGTGGCCCCGGCATGAAGGTCAGGTGGAGGACCACTGTCTCGGGGTCAAGCACGCGGGGTCTTGCAGCTCGGAGCAGCCCTGCTTCTCCAGGGGGTAGTTTCATCACGGGATGCTGTGCCTGTTGGGGGTCTTTTGCCTGAGTGAAGAGAGAAGCTGAAACGAATTTAATTAGTGCCGACTGAGGTCCGAATGGAGGTGGATGAAGTCCTCTTTCAACTTGTCTGCTCTGAGACCCCAGTTTGAGACCGTCGAGAACACCTTTACCTCTGGTCTCACCCACGCCTGATTCGGGTGCTGTTTGGATGAGATTTTGGACCTGTGTTGGATGCTGGGATCGGTCCAGACCTTTGGGGCTGTTGGGACGGGGTGAATGTGTTTTGCGTATGAGAAAGACATCGTGTGGGGAGTCACGAAGCAGGGTGTTCTATCCCTGCCCCAAAGGACTTACGTCCGCCCTTCCCCCGCAATTCATTTGCTGCAGTGCTAACCCCCAGTACGTTAGAATGTGAAAAGGTGACAGCAGATGACAAGCTTTGCAACATCCCAGACCTCCTGCTCTGAGTCTGACACCCGTAATTCTCAAACCTTGGCTGCATCTTGCCATTCCTTTGGGAGCTGAAAAGCAAAAACGCAAAAGGCCATGCCCACACCAACCCAGGTTGTAGGATTCTGGATCAAGTGTTCTCACCTCTCCGTACTCTTGTTCCCTCGTCGGTAAAAATGGGGATATGATAGTAACAGAGTTGCCGGGACGAGATGGTGGGGTCCTCCAACTCGGCCTTGACCCGGACCTGCTTTGCCAGAAAACCATCCCCACCCCGGGCACCTGCTGCTCGAAAGGATTTCACATCACGGATCCTCACTTCGCGACTTCGGTGTGGGATCCTTGGGTTCAGGAGCCTGTGAGTGACAGATCTCTCCACCTCACTCCCGAGGCAAGGCTCGCAGCCCGTACCTCACCCCCCACCCCCACAAGCTGTCCCTTTGTTATTACGACAAAGTCCCAGCCTTTCTGCCTGCGCTCTCGGCTGCCAGGAGCAGGTGGGGAAGTGGAGGGTGGGGAGCGGGTTCTTGAGTCCTCGCTTTGTGCAGTGAGCACACTGCTGCCTCCCGGGGACACGCACAGTGTCCTCCCGCTGCTGGGGGTCCCCGAGAGGACCCGTGGCTCCCGCCAAGGCAGGGCCTGGAGCAGAGTCGCCAGGGTGATAAACACTGTTGTCTGTCAAAAAAGTCTCTCTCCCTGATGACACTTCTGGGGAAAGAACTGCTCAGGACCGCAGCTGTCACATACCTGACCTGAATTTCATCAGCCACGCCGGTGACAGCTCAGCTTTTCCTCCTTTCTCTTGCCCTGCTGTCCTTTTAGCCCCAGAGGCAGAAGATCCAAATCGCGGAAGATGTCTCCACGTCCAGAAGCCCATGAAAGCAGGGACGGTCTCTGGCACATCCGTGGGCCCCATCGGGGAGGCAAGGGCTGGAGGGAAGGTTCACGGACACAGCCTGCCTCCCGGCGCCCGGGGTCCAGGGCCAGTGATTATGAAGAGAGGTTGCCTGGGTGATGGGATTGAGAGAGTTCAACAGATCCCCCTTCTCCAAACGGTCGCCACCTGTCAATCTGTCACACCACCTGCCGTGTTACCACTAAAATTGTTTGTCCCATGGATGTCAGAGCTTTCCAGAAGAGTGATGGTAGCCTCATGGGCAGCCAGAGGGGCCTGCGAGGAAGCCAGGTCCACCGTCCATATAAAGACGGGGCAGCGGGGGTCTCTAGGGACGATGCCAGTGCTCCCCAAGCCTGGCCCTCTCTGTGTTGTGTCCACCATCGCTGTGGATACGAAGAGCCCCCCAGCACCCCCCGCCCCTTCCAGTGAGCTCCTAAGTCCTTTTTTCTTAAGACATTTTGTATTATGGGAAAACAGGTGGATTCTCACCGCACACCCGGCTGACCTAAACGCCACACTGGCACCCAGGCTGCTGGGCCGCGGACTGCGGCCCCATCCTCCTCCTCCACCTGGGGACCTCCTGGTCCTCGTGAGGGAAGGAGACGGATCTGTGGTTCCGAAGGAGGTCCCGCTGCTCCCGGGAACCTTCGCACCGCGAGGCCACGTCCCCACCTGCCTCTTCCCAGTCCTGCCGGCGTCTCCAAAGCGCATACACGTCTGGGCCTTTCCCGGCGCGATGTGTGGGACGACTTGGCAGAAAGGCCGAGCGAGAGGCTGCGGGCGGGGACGCTGTTCACGCAGGAATCCGTGGTGTCCCCTGAGGAAAGCCCGCTCTTTGGAGGGCACAGGGTGACGGAAGAAGCAGCCCGTGTCGGCTGGCACGGCCGACCTTGCGTGAAGCGATTTGCCTCCCGTGTTGCCGTGAGCAAGTCGGTAAAACCCATTTTCAGGAAAGGCTGGCGCCCTCTATCCCCTGTCCTGCTCGTCACCGTCCGGCGTGACCGCCTGAATAGTGGCCGAGACGGCCGTGTTTGAGGGGATGCAAACGAGGCAGGAACCAGCTGTGCACAGCTGCCCCAGAGAACGGGCGCTGCCCGTCCTCGTCATGATCCCGCTCACGTCGGCCATCTGCCAGACCTCCAGGCCAGGAAGAAAGAAGGGCCTGGAAAGAAAGTTCAGTAAGGGCCCTGAGTGATGGTCATCAGGCAAGCTTGCCCTGTACCTAAGATATAATCGTGCTTAAAAGTATTATGTTCTTTTTATTTTATTTTACATTTTATTTATTTTTTGGTAGAGCGAGACAGAGCACAAGTGGGGGAGGGGCAGAGAGAGACGGAGACCCAGAATCCGAAGCGGGCTCCAGTTCAATGCGGGGCTCGAACTCACGAACCGCGTGATCGTGACCTGAGCCGAAGTCGGACGCTTAACGGACTGAGCCACCCAGGCGCCCCAAAAGTATTATGTTCTTTTCTTTTAATGTTTATTTTTGAGAGAGAGAGAGAGAGAGAGAGAGATCCCAGACCCTGAAACCTAAGGGAATCTGCCCTGCTGGGTTTCCCGATTGCTTGGGACTGGTGACCCCCTTTCCCTTTCACTGTTGCCCTTTTAGAATGAGAATCTTGTAACTGTTATTCTCTGGCTGCCCTCCACTTGTGTTTGGGGAATAGATTAACTTATTTCCTAGTGTCATAGGCCCAGAGAGAGAGAGAGAGAGAGGAATTTTCCCCGGGTTGGACCATATCCAGAGTCTCACCGATACCCCATTTAGATGATGTGATTTGGAACTTTCGATGAGATACAGATGAGATTTTTTTCAACTTGAGTTGAAGCTGTCGTGGGTTGAGCCTTTCAGGGATGTTGGGATGAGGTGAATATACGTTGCACGTGGGAGAGACGTGAATATCTGGCCGCCAGAGTGTGGAATGGTGGTAGGTTCAATAACGGCCCCCCAAGGGGCGCCTGGGTGGCTCAGTCCGTTAAGCGTCCGACTTCAGCTCAGGTCATGACCTCGCGGTTTGTGAGTTCGAGCCCCGCGTCGGGCTCTGTGCTGACAGCTCGGAGCCTGGAGCCCGCTGCGGATTCTGTGTCTCCCTCTCTCTCTGCCCCTCCCCCACTCACACTCTGTCTCTGTCTGTCTCTCTCTCAAGAATAAATAAACATTAAAAAGAAAAAATGAAAAAAGAAATGGCCGCCCAAAGATATTACGTCCTAATTCCTGGGGCCTAAAAATAAGGAAAAGGCATCTTTGCAGTTGCGATTAACCTAAGGATCTTGATGCGGAGGGATGACCCGAGATTGTCCAAGTGGAGCCTCGATCGAATCACCAGTGTCCTTATGAAAGAGAGACAGAGGGAGCTATACACACGGAACGGAAGTCAATGAGAAAACAGAGGCAGAAACTGGCCACCAGCCAAGGAACGCCAGCAGCCACCAGAAGTTAGAAGAGGGAAGGAAGGGGCGCCTGGGTGGCTCAGCCGGTTGAGCGTCCGACTTCGGCTCAGGTCACGATCTCACGGTTCATGGGTTCGAGCCTCGCGTTGGGCTCGTTGCTGTCAGCACATATCCAGCTTTGGATCCTCTGTCCCCCTCTCTCTGCCCTTCCCCCGCTCACTCTCTCTCTCTCTCTCTCTCTCTCAAAAATCAACTTTAAAAAATGCAGTCGAGAGTCCGAGAGTCCCGGCTCTGTTGCCACACTTCCCACCACATGGGAGCTGCCTCCTCTCGTAGGCATGTGGCCTCTCACTGTGAGGCCCAGGTCCTGCCTCTGTCCTTAAACGCAGGGTCAGCCTGAGGCACGCGGGGTGGGAGAGGCAGGAAAAGGGCTGGAGGTGTTCCCCTGGTGGGAGGGTCCTGCCTTCTACGTCCTTCCACGCTGCCCGCTGCGTCTCCGTCCTAGGCGTGACGTCCCGTCCCGTCCCGGCAGGTGGCACTTGAGGGCCAGGCCTCTTCCTGGCCCGATCACAACTGACCTGCCTGCGTTACAGTCTTCCTTGGTCTCGGGGGCGATAAACTCGGGCTCCGTGCAGGGGCTTCGCCTGAGACAACAGCCGTGATCACGCGGGTTGGCCGTTGGGGCAGTTCTGTTAAAATCTCGTTTTGCTCGTTGCCCCCACGGATCAGAAACACAGAAGTCTGTCTCGAGGCTGGCCTCCGCGCGTGCGCTCGGAAGGGACAAAAGTCAGATGCTCTTGTCTTTCCGGGTTCTTACTCTCTCCAGGAAAACCGGCTCCCTCTGCTCTCCTGCAAGGCCAGGAGCTCCTGCAAGGCTGGGTAGCCGCCCACCCTGTGCTTATCGAGAAACTCCTCCGTGTCCCGACTGCCCTCAGGTCTCTCCAGGGCTGAAACAAGTGACCTCAAACCCGGTGGCTCAGTCTTATAGTCTGGAGGTCTGAGCCTGGCTTGGGGTCCGCTGGGCTACAACCAAGGTGTCTGCAGGGCTGTGCTCCCTTCTGGAGGCTCTGGGAGAGGATCCCGTAGCCACATCTTCCCCAGCTTCTAGAACTTGTTCACGCCTCTCGACGTGCAGCCCCTTCCGCCTTCAACGGCCACAGCACCGCACCTCTTACCCTTCTTCCTCCCCTGTGAACACACTTGGGGAAGGGGCTCACTGATAAAGACCCTGGGGATGACACCGGCCCACTGGGATAATCCAGAATAATCCAGCTCGCCGTCTCCAGCTGAGCTGCCTAGCAACCTTACTTCCGTGTGCCACTTAAGTTCCCGTTGGCCACGTGAGGTGGCGTATTCACAGATTCCAGGGAGAGACACCTTTGAGGGTCACTGTTCTCTCTACTGCTCCTTCTGTTAAGACATCGTGTCTTGGGGACGCTTGCCTAGCTGGCTCAGTCGGTAGAGCATGCAACTCTTGATCTCCGGGTCGTGAGTTCAAGCCCCACACTGGGTGTGGAAGCCTACTTAAGAAAAAAAAAAACAAAAACAAAAAGACACCGTGTGTTGATGGGCATCAGTAAAGAGAAGGTGTCCCCAGGGAAGGGTGACACATTCACCACCCGTGCCCTTTGGCCCACTGGTCATGAGAGGGTTGCTGGCCAGAGAGCTATGGAGATGGGGATCCTGGAAGGAGGCCGGCAGGGGGAAGGGGGGCTTCCGTGGTGTCCATGCAGCTGGAGGAAAGAGAAACCGAGAGCCTCTGGGCTTTGAAACGTTGGGAGTCCCTCGGGGGTGATGTTGCAGCAGAGGGAGGTACCCGCTCCAGAAAAACCCCAGAGAAGGAGCAGGTGAAGCTGTTCGCAAATGAGCTGTTCTGAGAGAGGGAGTCACCGTGCCAGCTGCGCCCCCACCGCGCTGACTGCTGCTCCCCAGTGTCGGGAGCCCCGGGGGCCTCCTCACCCTCCGGCTGGAAGGTGCCGGCCTTCCCATGGGGACACCGCCTCCGCCCTGCAAGTGTAGACACGTGACCGTGACCGTGACTGCTGAGAGAGGCTGCAGGGCTGGCAGGGCCGTGCGGGGAGGAGTGAAGGCAGTGTGCCCCAGAGACCGGGAGACCACCCATCCCCAGGGGCCGAACCCCCAGAAGTTCAGTGCCCCCCCCATTCCTGCAGCCTCTGTTCCCTGGAGGCGGGGCCCCGCCCCTGAGCTCTGAACTTCCACAGGGAAGACCAAGCGGCTGATGGCTTTATTTTCCCAATTTGACGAAAAGAAAAGAAAAGAAGAGGAAAGGAAGAAAAAAAGAAGAAAAGAAAAAAAGAAAGAAAAAAGAAAATGAAGAAAAGAGAAAAAAGAAAAAAGGAAGAAAAAAGAGAAAAAAGAAAACAGAAAGAAAAGAAAAAAGGAGAAAAGGAAGAAAAAAGAGAAAAAAGAAAACAGAAAGAAAAGAAAAAAGAGAAGAAAAAAGAAAAAAAGAAAAGAAAGAAAAGAGAAAAGGAAGAAAAAAGAAAACAGGAAGAAAAGAAAAAAAGAGAGGAGAAAAAAGAAAAGAAAGAAAAGAAAAAAGAGAAGGAAGAAAAGAAAAAAAGAAAAGAAAAAAGAAAAGAAGAAAGAAAGAAAGAAAGAAAGAAAAGAAAGAAAAGAGAAGGAAGAAAAAAGAGAAAAAAGAAAAGAAAAAAAAAAAGAAGAAAGAAAAGAAAAAAAAAAGCTGGGGTTGTTTTCTGCATGAAGCTTCTTCCCCCAAGAAATGTGCCCAGTTCAGCGTGAGTCACCTGTTGGGGTGGACTGTTGTCAGTACCGTGTCTGCAGCGGCACAGAGTGACCTCGGGGCTATGACCGGGTTCTCAGTATCCGCCAGCCCCGTGGCACGTTCTCCGGTGAGCGCGGTTGACCTCCTGGCCTGACCTTGGACCCGTGGCGGCCTCAGAGGGACTCAGCATCTCTGAGGGTCTGTGGGCTTCCGGCTGCTTTACATACTGTCGGGCGGCCCAGGCAGGCCTGCCTGGGGGCCGTGTCCCTCAGATGCCCCAGAGTGAGCCAGCTCCCGTGCCGTTGAGAGTAGCGAGCGCCAGGGTCAGGCCAGCAGGACATCGGGACGGAAGCTTCTCGTTGGGGTGCGAGCTCTGCATGGTGGGAAGGCACTAAACCCCTTCTCTGCAAGTTCTCTGCTAAAAATGGGGTGTCCCCAGTCAATGAGTGAATGGAGCACCCACCTCCCAGAGCTATCACTGTCCACAATCTGTTGACTTCCTTCCAGAACCTTCCCTGGAGCGCTGGTGAGCTGCTTTAAGGCCACAGCAAGGCTCTCCCAGCTTTCCCCCTTCATGGAACTGCTTTCCAGATGGGATACCCCCAGGACAGCCTCCCCACCGTCCTCAGCCTTCCTCTCAGGGAAAACCAGCTTGGCAGGAGAGAGGTTCGTACTCCGAACATTCTTTTCTCTCACCTTCAGCGGCCACTTGAAGAAGCCAGAACAACGATCATGAACTCTAATGCTGCCTTGCGTATTTTCGAAACAGCTTTACCTGGTAAAATCAGATTTTCCCCAGTTGGCTCAAAGTCTCCCGGAAGCCACACTTTACTGATGCGACAGTGATGTGATGTCATGACTGAGAGACTGGGCTTTCGGGGGGCGGGGCTGTGGGAAGTCACACCCTGGCTTTATCACCCACGCGCTGTGAGGTTTGACAGAGTGGCTTAACCTCTCTGTGCTCCCGTTTCTTCATCTGTAGATTAGTGGTAATAAAAGTGCCTGCTTCATAAGGTTAGTGTCAGGGTCGAAGAGAGCTAATAGAGGGGCGCCTGGGTGGGCTCGGTCAGGTAACCGTCCGACTTCAGCTCAGGCCATGAGTTCGAGTCCCGCGTCGGGCCCCCCCCCCCCATGCCACCCAGAACTGTCCTGGGCACCCCATGCCTCCAGACCCGGAGAGAGCACCAGTGTGAAAGCACCTGCATGCCTTTCCACCTTACCCGGTCTCAACTCTCACTCTACAAGTGGTGAAATTAGAGTCCAAAAGCATCCAGGGCTTGGGGTCGTAGCGGACCTCGCCCTTCGTCAAGGGCGCACCGTCTCCGAGGGCTGCCGATTTAAGACGCACCAGCAGCTTGCCGTCCAGTGAACGGATTCCCAGCCGCCGGGCGGCACAACCCGCTGCAGGTTGTTCAAATTATTAGGAGAAGCCCTTTCATATGGAGCCCAGCGCTGGCCCTGATTCTGAGCGGTAGCGGATAAATCCGTTTGTCCTGACAGCGCCTCAAATATTCGACAACTGGGAACTCTTCCAAGGGCCCAGAGTGGCGCTCTAAGTTACGAGGCAAGAAGAAGTGATTTAAGTAAGTGAAGTACTCGGGGCCCCATAGCCAAGTTCACGGAACCCGGAAAACAGAGGCTCTGTTTTTTGACCTGTGGTCCACACGTGGTTGAGAGTCATGTCTCCTTACTCTCTCCTCCAAGATGTATCCCAGGTCACAGGCTGCTCCTGTCTTCCTCAGCTGCTCCAGAACACGCTCCTGCCCTCCGGTGCCGGGCGGCACCCCCTCCCCCGCCGCCCCCCAGACTGGCCTCTTCGTGTCCACGATCGCCTTCCCCCAGTGCTGTCTCCACCGAGAGCGAAAGCCACGTTCAAAAAAGAGATCACTCGTGAAACGCCGCTCAACCTCAGTAATCGGGCGGGGAGTTCAAATTGAAGCCACGATGAGGCTCCACGTGACAGCCACCGGGGCGGCTGTAACGGAAAGGACAGACGTCGGCAAAGACGTAGAAAAACTGGGGACGCTCACGCATGACTGGTGGGAATGCGACGTGGCGCAGTTGCCTTGGAAAACAGCCTGGCACCTTCTCGACGCTGGGCCCTAGGGTTTCCACGGGACCCCACAATTCCACCCCCAAGGCACCTGCCCGAGACAAAGGGAAATCTCTGTCCACCCAAAACCCTGTGAAAGGTACATGGGAAATTGACTACTTTTGCCACTTCTCGTTGTGAGTCTTGAGCTACTTCAAAATAAACAATTATGTCAGTGTTTTGTAAAGTGGATTGATTGATTTTGAAATAGCAGGGGAGGGCCAGAGAGAGAGGGAGACAGAGAATCCCAACGCGGGGCTCACACTCATGAACCGTGAGATCGGGAGTAAGACGCGTAACCGACTGAGCCACCCAGGCGCCCCGAAATAAAAAATAATTTTAAAAAAAGACATCAGGGGCGCCTGGGTGGCTCAGTCGGTTAAGCGGCCGACTTTGGCTCAGGTCATGATCTCGCAGTCCGTGGGTTCGAGCCCCGCGTCGGGCTCTGTGCTGACTGCTCAGAGCCTGGAGCCTGTTTCAGATTCTGTGTCTCCCTCTCTCTGACCCTCCCCTGTTCATGCTCTGTCTCTCTCTGTCTCAAAAAAAATAAATAAACGTTAAAAAAAATTTTTTTTTTAATTAAAAAAAATAAAATAAGACATCAGATGAGGTTACTTCCACATTGTATTTTTTTTATTATTGTTTTTATCTTAGCGAGATGAGAGGATGATCCAGGGGAGAGGGGCAGAGAGGGAGAGAAAGAGAATCTTAAGCAGGCTCCTCGCTGACGCCGGGCTCGATCCTACGACTCTGGGATCATGACCTGAGCCAAAATCAAGAGTCAGACGCTCCACCGACTGAACCGCCGAGGCGCCCCAGCTTTCGCATTTTAAAAAACAAAACGAAAACACTGCAAAGGCTTCGAAATACTGTTAGTGTTAGTCCCTCCCGCCCGGGGCCCGCTCAGTCTGGGCTTTGTCCCTGTGCCCCCCGCCTTCAGCCCTGCCACTTGCCAGCTCCCCCCACTCTGGCCCCTCCAGCCCCGTCTTTTTTTTTTTTTTGCCCGTTTTAGCTACAAAGTTGACTTCCACTGCTCTGGTCATTTCCACTGCTTAGAATGTTCTGCCCCCCAATCTGAAGGACCCGCCTCCTCCTCACTGGCAGAGAAGCCTCAAATGTCCCCTCCTCAGAGATGCCTCTTGTGATGGCTCTCATGCCCCTGCCCCTCCTCTCTTCTATTTCCATGACATTTTCTGCAATGTTCTTGTTTCTGTGTGATGTCCACTGTATGTCTCTCTCCCCCGGCACATGAGATCCTTCAGAACAGGGACATCCGATGCCCAGAACAGTGTCAAGTCTATCGAAGAGGCGTAAGGAACTCCGTGAAGAATGAATGTTTCTCTCTCTCTCTCTTTTTTTTTTTTTAAAGTAAGCTCTACCCCTAATGTGGGGCTTGAACCCACAACCCTGAGATCAAGAGTCGCATGCTGTAGTGACTGAGCCAGCCAGGCGCTCTGCTGAATGTTTCCCTTTATGAAGATGCTGGCAGCAACTTTATAAAAAATCCATTTCAATGTTGGCTCCTCTCAAGTGGAGAAAGTGTGTGCCCAGCGGTCCCCGTGGCCGAAGGAGGAACGGCCAGAGCGCAGCTGCGTTCCCGTGGAGAGACACCCCTGCTTAAAAGCTCTCAAAGTCTTGGGGCACCTGGGTGGCTCAGTCGGTTGAGCCTCTGACTTCAGCTCAGGTCGTGATCCCCCAGTTCATGAGTTCGAGCCCCGCGTCGGGCTCTGTGCTGACAGCTCGGAGCCTGGAGCCCGCTTCCGATTCTGGGTCTCCCTCTCTCTCTCTCTGCCCCCGCCCCAGCTCACACTCTCTCTCTCTCCCTAAAAAGAAATAAAATTTAAAAAGCTCTCCAAGTCTTGCCATTGAGGAAGGCAGGGGGCCCAACTATTCAGACTATATATGCTTTATAATTTTTTTTAATGTTTGTTTATTTTTGAGAGAGAGAGAAAGAGTGCGAGTGGGGGGAGGAGCAGAGACAGAGAGGGAGGCACAGAATCTGAAACAGCGGTCAGCACAGAGCCCGACGCGGGGCTCAAACCCACAAACCGTGAGATCACGACCTGAGCTGAAGTCGGACGCTCAACGGACTGAGCCACCCAGGCGCCTCTATATGTGCTTTATAAATCTGAGGAATTCTGTGGATCTTCCTCCCAGAAAAAGAAAAATCGCATATACGTTCACAGAGCAATGACGCCTGCCCTGTAGCAAAGCAAACAAACAAAACAAAACAAAGGAAAACGTGTTCCTGCCCTGACTTGTCATCACCACGTCTCAGTCAACCTCCTGGACCCTTTCCCAACCACTTCCGGCCCATTCATTGCTGGGCCCTTCCCTGGAATGTGCTCTATTTTCAGGGCTCTGCTCAGCTTCCCCGAAGTCCTAGCTTTCAACTGCTCCAGCGCTCTGGAATGTTCTTTCAGGTTTCCACAGCGCTTTGTGCGGAACTGTCCCCTGGGTCTGCGGTGGCTCACTGTGTCTGCACCCGCCCCCCCCTCGACTGCTGGGGAGGCCGGGACCTGGGTCTCACTGGTCTTTGCAAGCTGGCATCCGGGCAATAGTTAAAACCCGCCTCCTTGATTTATGGAAGATTCTTCTGGAAAGACCGGCTGAGATGAATTAAAATGAATGATAGCAATTAACTAATTCACATTAAACCATTAATGGAAGACGGTTTAGCTATCACCCTCGGAGTGGTGGGGGCTTGGTATCTTACATCGGAGATGCTCAGAAGACCAAAGCAGGCATTTTCTGAGGTGTGAGTGATGTGGGAAAGGAGGACTTGCCGAGGCTTCCAGATCACATGGGGCCGGCAGCCCCCACCCCCGGGGTCCCTGCCAGCAGGAGCAGAGAAAGGATACTCCGACGCACTCAGTGCCAATCATCAGATCATGGAGAGAGACCCCGAGGGGTCCCTCCATCTCTGCCGCCAGTCCTTGGCAAGATTAACGTGGACCAGGTTCGTCAACGAA
Source organism: Panthera leo (assembly GCF_018350215.1). Lineage (NCBI taxonomy): Eukaryota > Metazoa > Chordata > Mammalia > Carnivora > Felidae > Panthera > Panthera leo. The sequence goes on along the minus strand of NC_056689.1, from coordinate 17,757,653 downwards.
TTAAAAATAGTTTGGGGCCCCCCGGGTGGCTCAGGCGTTTAAACGTCCGACTTTGGCTCAGGTCATGCTCTCACGGTTTGTGGGTTCGAGCCCCGCGTCGGGCTCTGTGCTGACAGCTCGGAGCCTGGAGCCTGCTTCGGATTCTGCGTCACCTTCTCTCTCTCTCTGCCCCTCCCCGGCTCACACTCTGTCTCTCTCTCTCTCTCTCTGTCTCAAAAATAAATAAACATTTTAAAAAAGATAAAAATTAAAATAGAACCACCCTATGACCCAGCAATTGCACTACCCAGTATTTATCCAAAGGATGCAGGAGTGCTGATTCGAAGGGGCACGGGCACCCCAATGTTTATAGCGGCGCTGTCGAGAGTAGCGAAAGTATGGAAAGAGCCCAAATGTCCATCGACGGACGGATAAAGAAGATGTGTATATGTACACAATGGGGTAGGACTTGGCGAGCAACAAGAATGAAATCTTGCCATTTGCAACAGTGTGGATGGAACTTGAGTGTATTACGCTGAGTGAAATAAGTCCGGCAAAGACAAATACCATACGATTTCAGTCATGCAGAATTTAAGAGCCAAAACAGATGAACATAAGGGAAGGGAAGCAAACATAATATAAAACCAGAGAGGGAGACAAACCGTAAGAGACTCTTAAATACAGAAAACAAACTGAAGGCTGCTGGCTGGGTGTCGGGTGGGGGGGGGGATGGGCTAAAGGGGCAAAGGGGTGTGACGGAGGGCACTCGTTGGGATGCGCGCTGGGTGTTCTATCGAAGTGATGAGTCACTTCATTCCATTCCTGAGGTCATTATTGTACTGTATGTTAGTGAACTCGGATTTCACTTCAACAAAATAGATACTAAAGAAAAAAGAGTAATCCACCAGCTATACAGAAAGATTTACCCAACCTACCCCCCATTCTGGAAAGATTGCTGTTTGTTTATCCTCGTACCGAAGATGTCCAGAAACAGATGTCTTGGCTCCACACCGGGCGCCTGACCTGTGCACAGATGAGACACCTTGCTGATTCATTGACCAAGCCAGGCAGACATCGAAGGGCGGACTCGAACTGCCTGCTTCGTGTCCAGCCGCCATGGGACCAGCTCACGGTTCCGTTTTCCTTCCTGTCTTTCCTTCATTTGCTTTTCTATCGGACGAAACATTTGAATCTGAGAGTAGCGCAGAATACCGTGCAGGGAGCTCCGCGTCCCCCTCCGGATTATAAGGAAGTTCTCAGGGGGCGCCTGGGTGGCTCAGTCGGTGGAGCGCCCGACTTCGGCTCAGGTCATGATGTCGCAGTTCGTGGGTTCAAGCCCCGCGTCGGGCTCTGCGCCGACAGCTCGGAGCCTGGAGCCTGCTTCGGATTCTGTGTCTCCCTCTCTCTCTCTCTCTCTGCCCCTCCCCTGCTCATGCTCTGTCTGTCTCTGTCTCTCAACACTAAATGTTAAAAAAAAAAAAAAAAAAAAAAAATTTAAGGCAGTTCTCAAAAACGAAAGGATTTGCTACAGCCTGGCCCCTGCCCATGCCAGGAAGAGGGACCAGAGTGGGCGAGGCATTGGAGTCTGCCCTCTTGCCACTCGGGAGATCTAGTTCACTTGGAGATCCGGCTCTCCTCCTCCCCCCGCTTCTCAGCCTGAAACCACAAGCCGGTCTCCTTCTCCGCACTCTCCACGGAATTGCCACCGCGGATGATGCTTCTGCCACCTTGGATGCAAAAGGCCCCACGGACGGCCCCAGGCTTGGAGTCCGCAGGGATGGTCTCCCCAAGCGTCACTCGGGCTTCACCGCATCCAGCCGCTCCCAGACCACGACAACCCCAGGCCCTGATGACACACAGGCCGCCAGGTCGCCACGGAACGGACGGCCCTCCGGGTCAGCGTAGGGTTCCCTGGGAAGGTCCCCAGAAGCCTGGATCCATTTCAGGGCGATGGAGACAGGATCTGTTTCGCTCAAAACGCTTGAGGATCTCTCCCGCCAGCCTGCGCCGGGTCCCCGCAGGCTTGATGGCCGGGAAGGGGCGTTCGCTGCCGGCCACGGTCCCCTCCAGCCGCTCAGGCTACACCCCTCGTGGTTCATGACTCTTTTTTTCTTTTTTTTCGATTTTATTTTATTTGTGGTAAGGACACAACAAAAGATCTACCCCCCGAACCGGTTTTTAAAGGTCAACGCAGTACGTTAGGCACCAAGTTATACAGGATATCTCTAGCACGTGTTCATTCTGCGTAACTGAGACTCTATGCTCATTGATTAGTAACTTCCCATTCCGCTCCCCCGGCCCCCGGCGACCGCCAGCCCCCTCTGATTCTGTGAACGTGACCGCCGTATGCACCTTCGACGGGCATGCCTCGTTTTATGACATCTAGCCTTGTTGCGCTTTGCAGATATTGGGTGTTGTTGTTTTTTGGGTTTGTTCGGTTTTTTTTTTTTTCCGGGCTGAAGGTTCAAGACTTCCGCGGAGGAAGTCACTGCGCATGTGGAAACAGCAAGAGAGCCGGACTCAGAAGCGGAGCCCGAAGACGGGACTGAAGGGCTGCCTCTCACGATCAGACTTGAACGGATGAGGCGTCGCTTCTTAGGGACGAGCAGAGAAAAGTGGCTTCTGGAGCTGGAGTCCACTCCCGGTGAAGATGCTGTGAAGTCTGTTGAAATGACAACAAGGGATTTAGAATATCACATAAGAAGGCAGCGGCAGGTTTTGAGAGGATCCACTCCGATTTTCCAAGAAGTTCTACTGGGGGTAAAATGCTATCGAACAGCATCGCGGGCCACAGAGGAATCGTCCTCAAACAGAAGAGGCAATCGATGCGACAAACTTCATTGTTGCCTTAAGAAATGGCCACAGCCACCCGGCCTTCAACAGCCACCACCCTGATCAGTCAGCAGCCAAAAACATCGAGGCGGGACCCTCCACCTGCAAAAAAGATTACAACTCGCCGAAAGCTCAGATGATGATGGCACTTTTAGCAATAAAGTATTTTTAAATTAAGGTCTGTATGTTGTTTTTTTAATGTTTATGTATTTTTGAGACAGAGGGGGGTGGGGAGAGGGAGACGGGGTGGGGGGTTGGCGGGGAGGGGCAGAGAGAGAGACAGAGGGAGACACAGAATCCAAACCAGGCTCCAGGCTCTGAGCTGTCAGCACAGAGCCCGACGCGGGGCTTGAACTCACAAACCCGTGAGATCATGATCTGAAGCAAAGTCGGCCACTTAACCGACTGAGCCACCCAGTTTTTTTAGACATAATCCTATTGAACATTTAATAGACCACAATCTGTAGCAAACATCCTGTAAAGTGTAAACATAACTTTTCTACGCCCTGGGACACCAAAAAATTTATTTGACTCAATTGTGACATTTGCTTGATTGCAGTGGTCCTGGAAGAGACCCCTCCATATCTCCGAGGCATGCCTTTAGAAGCGGGGTCCTGAATTACTTGCCTTTTCTGCGTCTGGCTTATTTCACTCAGCATAATGTGCTCAAGGTTCATCCATGTTGTCACGTATTGCAGACTTTTCTTATTTTAAAGGTTGGATCGTATTCCATCTTGTGTACATTCCCCGCTTTCTCTATTCCTTCGCCTGTTGGTGGACATTTGGGTTGTCCCCACCTCTTGGGCTGCTGTGGAAGACGCTGCCGTGAACACGTGAGCACGAATCCTTGAAGGCCCGGATTCGGTTCTTTTGAATAAATGCCCAGAAGCGATTGCTGGGTCCTGTGGTCGTTCTGTTTTCAAGGTCTCCAAAGAAGACGCACAGGCAACCAACAGGTATACGAGAAACAAAGGCCAGCATCACTAACCGTCGGGGCAATGCGACCCGAGACCACCATGGGATGCCCTTTCACACCTGCTGGGATGGCTGTTATCAAAGAAAGAAGACAGCGAGGGAGGCGGGGGACGTGCAGAAATTGGAGCCCCGTGCGCCTTCCTTGAGAATGCAAAATGGCGCAGCTGCCGTGGAAACAGCCTGGAGGCTCCTCTCTACTTTTTGCGGATCAGCATAGCTGGAATCCTCACTTCTGTGAACACGTTTTGCTTTGACCTGGAGGCAGCCCCTCTTCTCAAGCTCGAGGATAACACCCTCCACAAACAGGGGCGGCTGCTAAAACACGCAGACTTCAGAAGCAGGTGACTTCTTAGGGTTCGAGCGGTGTGCTGGGTAGGGAGAGGGGGAGGAGGAGGTGGGGGAGGTCTTAGAGCTGTTTGCCCCTCCCACCTCCTCAGATCTAGATAGGGGGAGCTCTCTGCAAGGCCACCTGCCTTGTAGGGGCAGGGAGGTCTGCTGGGCCTCCTGGCACCTACGGCCAACGCGGCATCACAGGGCATCCCCAGGGCATCAAGACCGCCAACAGGCAGCAGGAGTAGAGGGCATCATGTGGACGCCGGAGGCCTTCCCTGCGCAGGTGACCCTCCCCACCTGGACCCTGGTTGCTTTGGATCCACAACATCCCGGAAAGCTAAGGATGAGATCTCAGAAATAGAAAAGATCCAGAATGGGACGCCCAGGCCAGCTTCAGGCACAGTTTATGTTAGCAAAAAGACAGCTGGCTTGCTTGCTTTTTTATTTTTTATTTATTTATTTTTTAACATTTATTTCTTTTTGAGAGATCATGAGCAGAGGAGGGGCGGAGAGAGAGGGTGACGCAGAATCCGAAGCAGGCTCCAGGCTCCGAGCTGTCAGCACAGAGCCCGACGCGGGGCCGAACACGCAAATCGCGAGATCAGGACCGGAGCCGAAGTCGGACGCTTAACCGACTCCGGGCGCGTCCAATTATAGCAAGTTTGTTAGGGATTTAATGTCTTATTTGCTAGGCTTTCCTTGGCCAGCGGGGGGACAGGTGGACCAGACAGAGCTGGAGCCCCCGCGGACACGGGTGGCCTGGTGAGGTGAGAAGTAGGGCTCGTCTGGCTGGGCTGCAGGACTGTCCTCGGACCAGCACCCACCTCCCACCTGTGTACAAGGAACTGGGTGACAGAGAGCAGGTGGCCTGCGACAGTGCTGACTTCCCGTGTGCCCTGGGTTTGTCACTCAGCGGGCTGAGCCCGTGGTGCTGGTAATGAGGACGGCAGTGCCCGGATGTTCACATCCCCAGTGTCATCACCGGGTCCTTGGGAAGGAAGCCAGGCAGGTGTTCTTACCCCAGAAGCCACAAGAGCAGAGCCTGTCCCTGGAGAGGCTGACCGTGTGACATACCTGGGACCCCCACGGAGCGGGCAAGGCCATGTTGGCGGAACAGGACCAGCAGGGATTCCTTGGGTCTGTCTGGCTCCCTGCTCTGGGGGGAGGAGTGGGGCCTAGGGAGACCGCCCCGTCCCGCACACCTCCCCTGCACCAGGGTCGTCCCCGCCTTTCTGGTCACTTGGACTCTGGGCCTCCTGGGCTCTGAGCACGGCTGGCCCGGGAGGCCCTTCCTGCTGTTCCAGGCTGCCCTCTCCCGTGAAGCGCAGGTACTGCGCGGCCGAGCGGCAGGGACTCCAGGGGACCCGCTGCAAACCCTGTGCGGCCCTCTGGCAACCTCCGGGCGCGTCCAAGCCCCGTGTCCAACCCACCAACTCTGCGTTCCCCTTGGCTGTTCGGGACGGCCCCCCAAACGGAAGCAGATAGGGTCCCATTTTCACATCAGAAGCCAGGGCCCTTCGGCCTCCTCCGGGCAGGACTCCGGGGAGGCCCTGGAAGCCCAGCCCCTCCAGAGCCGGGCTCCATACACACTGCAGCCCTGTTTTCCTTCCACCTTCCCCCCACCCTCGCCCCCGGCGCGGTCCCGGGGGCTGCACACCCCTCTGCGGAGCCGCTCCCCGCCCTCCCCCTGGTTGGGGAAGCCTCTCAGTCCTCTGACTGCCCAGATTTGGCCCCCCGGGGGCATGGCAGGACCTGAGGGGCAGGAAGAAAGATATGGGGCTAATTATTCCCCTGGCCCCACTGCATGATGGGCTTTAGGCTGCTCCCACCCCACCCTTTCTTCTCCCTCCACGTCTCTCCTCCCCGTCCCTCCCCTAGTCTAGTAACCATTTCCTGTCCTTATCCCTGAGGCCAGGTAACCCCCCCTCCCCCCCCCCCTCCCCCTCACTGCTCCTTGCTTGTCTGTGCTCATGTTCTTGGTTTTCCCGCAGCACTGGAGTCAACCGTCTTTGTCCCGCTGGGCCTCTTGGGGCCTCTCTAACCATAGCCCCTCCTCTCCCCACGACAGCCCTGCACAGCCCTGCAGCCCTGCTCTGCCCCAGGCACCGCTTGCTCTAGACCAGTGGTCCCCCACTTGGCCTGGGGTGGGCCGGGCATCCCCACATGATCCCAACACAGCAAGCCTGAGCGTAAGCCGCAGTGGGTCCCTGATGCTGCTCGACTGACTTCCTCCTTGGAACTTTCTCTGATCTGAGCCTCTGAACCTAACCTGACCCTCCCTCTGCCTCATACCCCAGCATCCTGCAAAACCTATTTCTTCTTCTTCCACATACCTGACATCTTTTAAAAAGGCTCCTGCGTCCTCTCCCAACTGCTAGAACATAAGCCCCAGGAGGGCAGAGATTTGTCAGGCGTCTCTACCAGTGCCTGGTGCCTAATCAGCACCCAGTACACATTTGCTGGTTGAATGAATGCCGAATTCAGCAGCAAGGACTTTCCCCGTTCCTGGCCCCATGGCATCATGGTTTATGGTCTTGATGACTTGTGTATTGTCTCTCTCCTTTCTCTGGACCAGTGGAGACTTTGTGTGTCCTATTTATTGTGTATCCACAGTGCCTAGAATAATCCCTGGACCCCAAACTCGGAACATACTTGTTGAACGAAGGCTCTGTACGGTTCACCTTCGTTGAGGCTCATAAGGTGTACTTTGCTGCCCTCTGCTGGACAGACATGGGAAAGGCGTCATCTCAAAGGAGGACAAATTTCGGGAGGGCAGTGGGGGGAGGGCGGGGCGAGGGAGGGGCGGCAGACCAAAAATTGGGTCTGGAAGGTGATTGAATCAAGGTCAGACCAGGTTGTTAAATATTCCTCTTTTTCTCATTCTAACACTGTTGAGATCAGACAAAGCCGCCTCCATTTCATTCTTCCAGAACTCCAATCGTGGGCAACAATCCTTCTGGATTTTTAAATATTCCATCCCGTTATCTCCATGAATATATTTGCAGGTCATGGGTGTCGACTGGGGGGTTTATTACTCATGGTCTCTAGACTTTTTCCCCTGTTGGATGGTGAATGTGACCAAAAAGTGACTGCTACCACAAGGTGTCCAAGGTCAGGTGGCTAAGGGCGGGGGCAACCGGGTGAGGGAGTCCCTGATGACAAGTCTTACCCCATGTTTTTCTAGTTCCTGGGACTTGGGAGAGGGTGGGGAGGGGGACAGGGAGGGTGAGTCGGCCACTGTCCCCTAATCAGGGTGTGCCTGGTGCAGAGCGTCCGTGTTCAGTCGACTTTGACTCCTTCAGGAGCAGGTTTCTCCCTCCAGATTGAATATTTCTTCTCTAAGCGTAAGTTTTAACATGGACGGATCTCACGTTCTCTTGCCCTGTGGCGTCAGGGTGATTAAACTGGGGCACAGTTGTTGGGCTTGTACCTATTAGTCCAAGACTCTCCCCATGGCAAATCCCAGAGCCTTTGGCCCAAGATGAACCAGTGTCACCCAGTTTTACTCCATGAAACAAGCACGATTCGTTTTGTGAAGTCATATTCACACCTGACATCTCTCTGGCCCGTATAGATCTCCTGTAATAAATCCTATAAAAATATGCTACCCCAGTGACAGAACACGGTTCAGCCAATGTATCCCCATTTGTGGGTGAGAAAATATAGTCATTGTTTCTTAATTAAAAAAAAAAGCTAATATAGTTTGAGGGTGGGGAGGGGCAGACGGAGGGAGAGAGACAATTCTAAGCAGGCACTGCACTATCAGCACGGAGCCCGATATGGAGCTCGAACCCACGAACCATGAGATCACGACCTGAGCTGAAATCAAGAGTCAGATGCTTGGGGCGCCTGGGTGGCTCAGTCGGTCAAGTGTCTGACTTTGGCTCAGGTCATGAGCCAAAGGTCTCACATTTCATGCGTCTGAGCCCTGCCTTGGGCTCTGTGCTGACAGCTTGGAGCCTGCTTGGGATTCTCTCTCTCGCTCTCTCTGCCCCTCCCTCTCCCCCCCCCCCCCCAAAATGAATAAACTTAAAAAGAAAAAAGAATCAGATGCTTAACCAACGGAACCACCCAGGTACCCCATTCCTTGATTATTTTTTTAACATACTATTATTATTCTGGTCACGAGGTATTTGTGTGTGTGTGTATGTGTGTGTGTGTGTGTCTCCCACTGTTTGACAACCCATGACGGAAGAGAGCGTTCTTGTTCGCCCCCAGTAGCTAGTAGATTAGAAGAGTTCAATAAAAGTTTCTTCAATGAATGGCTTTTATTCCGCTTTCCTTCAGCTTTCCTCTCTCTCAAACCAGAAAGCAGCTGTTAGCTTTTCTGAGTAGTCCCATGAGCCCCAAGAGATGGCAGGGAAGACTGGGACCCTAGTATCAGTAAAATAAATTTTGTCATCCATTCCCGGCTATAAAGGGTCTTCTGTCTCCTTGTTGAAGTCTTTTTTTTTTTTTAAATGTTTATTTATTCTTGAGAGAGACAGAATGTGAGTGGGGGAGGGGAAGAGAGAGAAGGAAACACAGAATCTGAAGCAGGCTTCAGGCTCCGAGCAGTCAGCACAGGCGCCCCACCTTGTTGGATGTCTTCTTTCTGGGGTGTCTTGCCCTCATGTCTTTGGTACAGAGGGTCACACCCCCCACCCCTACTTGAGAGGAGGTAAGAGTCCCTGTGGGGCAGTGAGACTTGAAAACCGGGATACGAGAGAACAGAAAGGAAGAACCCAGATAGAGCAGGAATATCCCACAATGTCCCCTGTGCTCAGAGAGGACAATCAGGGAACGACTTCAGGGCTCACCAAAGTTATGTGAGGAAAAGGGAGGAGGGAAGGAAGCGGCAGGGAGAGGGGAGAAGGGGAGGGTAGAAGAGGGTGGAGAAAATGGAGAGGGGAAGAGAGAGGAGTCAGAGGCAGAGAGATGTAGAAAGGAAAAATGGAGGGAGGGATACAAAGACGGTGGAGGTTAGAAAATAATCACATCAGGGGTCAACAAGACATCATGAAATAAAGACAAATTCATCACTTACAAAAACATTTGGCGAGCAGGGCGCCTGGGTGGCAGTCAGTTAAGCGTCTGACTTTGGCTCAGGTCATGATCTCAAGGTTTGAGTTTGAGCCCCGCACTGGGCTCTCTGCCGTCGGCACGAACCTGCTTCAGATCCTCTGTCCCCCCTTCTCTCTGCCCCCCCCCCCCCCGCTCTCTCTCTCTCCCTCTCTCAAAAATTAAGACGTTGCCAAGTATGTGCGGTGAGGATGTTTTAATTCGGATTTTAAGTTGACAAGCACACGCTTCTCCAAATCTTTCCATTCTTCTGTGATGTGTCAAAAGAAGACTGGAAACTGGGATCTGACATTTCGTCCCTCATAAGTATTTTCTGTGTTCACGACGAGCCCCATCTTGTGGCCTTGTAGGATATCGCCACCAAAGCCAAAGTCACGGACCCTGTGTTTTGTTGATGCCCCCACACCTACCACCTCCCATTTTCCCTCGTTCACAAGGACCTAATTTCTGAGAAACTTCACCCCAGTTTCATGCGTCCAATTCTAGAACCTTCTGGAAAGGGGGAGGAGAATGACAGGCTGTGGTGATGGCAGCAGCTGACAAGTGGCAGGCTGCACAATCCGGCCTCTGATGGGTAGAGACCCTTTGTTCCCACTTGCCCCCCACCCCCAACATGAACAATGGGAGGGGGAGCCTGAGGAGGCCCCCACGGGAACCCCTCTGACTTTCCCCAGGATTAGCAGCAGAGTTGAGAAGGCTCAGATGTCCAGACATGCCTGCGGCCCCCGGGGCCCCCTTATCTGCCAACACTCTTTTCCTTTGGGAGCGTCCCTAGGGTGGGCTCACCAGGCTTTGCCCAACCTCTTCTATTAGTCTGACAACAGATCCCATGATGCTTTTCACGAATTTCCTTCATCATACCCTCCCTCCCCCAGAAGAAACCACCAGAGAGAAGCAAATGCAATGTATTTAAAAAGTTTTTTTTTGAATGTTTTTATTTATTTTCGAGACAGAGACAGAGCATGAACAGGGGAGGGGCGGAGAGAGAGGGAGGCACAGAATCCGAAGCAGGCTCCAGGCTCCGAGCTGTCAGCACAGAGCCCGACGCGGGGCTCGAACTTACAGACTGTGAGATCATGACCTGAGCGGAAGTCGGACGCTCCACCCACTGAGCCACCCAGGCGCCCCGCAAATGCAATATATTTGATTGTATTTCAAAGTTGCTGACTGTAGACAAACTGAAGAAAAATCACATGAGAAGTCTGAATTACACTGTATATATATATATATATATATGCACATGTATGTATGTATGTATATGCCATACTTCACATTTTAGAACTCAGAAATTAGCTCATGGCATACAAAATTTGTAAAAATGTATTGCAAGCATGTCTTAGGGTGAAATCAAAGTCTTGACAAAAGGGTAGGCTTTATCTTCACAAAAGGGATGGGGACGTAGTTGTGTGACGTCCCCTGAGGGCTACATATGTGCAGTTCACGAGATTACAAATTTCCTCCTAAAGATTATATTTTTAAAACTTTAATGTTTATTATTTGAGAGACGGAGCATGAGTGGGGGAAGGGCAGAGAGAGAGGGAGACCCAGAATCCGAAGCAGGCTCCAGGCTCTGAGCTGTTAGCAAAAGAGCAGGACACGGGGCTCGAACCCACAGACCGCGAGATTATGACCTGAGCCGAAGTCTGCTGCTTAACTGACGGAGCCACCCAGGCCGCCCCCCTCCTAAAGGTTCTTAACTGAAAACTGTAAGGAAAAGCAAAATAATGGAATGGTGCAAAGGCATTTTCAAATAAAACGGCAATCTTCCCAGATTCTTTGGCAGGGATTTCCCTGTTGCTGATGGCTGGTGCCCTTGAACTTGGGGTCAGTGGGGACCCCCACCTGAGGAAGAGGAAGAAGGTGAGCGGCTGGGAGCTGGCTGCCGGCATCCTCTGGAGAGAGGCAGTCGTCTTTGTAATTTTGGTCCTTCTTCATCCCAAATCACCTCTCCCCAGGAGCCCAGGAGTCAGGGCTTCGATTCATGGCTATTTTCTGCTCCTCCTCAGTTAAGATGACAGCTGCCAGCAGGGGTGTCCCGCTCCAGCCCACAGCCCGGAGTTAAGGCCACCTCCTGCCCACAGGATGCCCTCCGGGACCTTCCTGTGTTGAGAGCTGCCCCTGGCTGGAGACATCCGGGAACTGACAGAGCGTTCCCTGCTTTCTGGGGTGTCCTGTCCCAATGTTGGGCAGCTCTACGCATTGCAAATTGCTTTCCCCACTGAGCGGAAGCCTGGTGACGTGCACCACATGGAGAAGGGGACTAGGCAGTCCAGAGACAAATGTCACGTTCCCTCCTGAGTCAGTGCTTCACCAACCAAGCTAATCGCCCTGTTTTCCCAACCGCCCCTCTTACCATTTGGTTTCTATGTGGACCCACTGTCCTAGCCTCCGGGACCCCCTCACTGGTCAAAGTCTCTTCCTGTAGGATGGTGGGCAGGACTAGACTCACGGCTTGACGGGGACAGGAACTAAAACAGCATTTGTCCCACTTTGGACACTGTACTTCTATTGATAAGCACTGATAAGCATTAATGAGGGGACACACTTTAAAAAGCCACAATAGACTATGTATGGCATTAATGACTCCAACATGCCTCACTAATAATAATAATAAAAAAAATCCCACAATCCCACCACTCCAGATCTTAAATTTCTACCTAAAAAATGAATACAACTGTTCTGTTCTTTCTAATCTATTGAAATAATAGAAACCACATCTCCTTCTTCCTTCTTTTGTTCACTCCTTCTATATTCTATCGCGGGGAGGCAGCTCTCAAGTATGAAACTAGATGCTTTTTTTTTTTTTTTTTTTTTTTTTTTTGGTATCAATTTAACTAAAAAAACCCAAGCAGTTCAACTCATTTCTCCCAACCCCCTTCCCCTACCTCTGGCAACTACCAATCTGTTCTCTACGAGCTTAGTTTTCTATATACTGTATATGTATATTTTTCTGGATTCCACATGTAGGAGAGATCGTACAATATCTGTTTTTCTCTGACTCAGTTCACTTAGCATTAATTTCCTCGAGGTCCATCCGTGTTGTCACGAATGGAAGGGTTTCATCCTTCTTAAACGTTAAATAATGTAATATTCCATTGCCTATACATATATATGTATAGGCAATGGAATATTATTTATATGTATACATGTATATATGTATGTATGTATATATATTTATGTGTATATATACGTATATATATACACACATATATATGTATATATACACACACACATATATATGTACACACACACACACACACACATACACACCACATCTTTATCCATTCATTCACTGATGGACACTTAGGTTGTTTCTACGTCTTGGCTATCATAAATAATGCTGCAATGAACATGAGGCTGCACATACCTTTTCAAATTAGCGTTTTCATTTTCTTTGGATAAATACCCGGAAGCAGAATTGCCAGGGGCGCCTGGGTGGCTCAGTCGGTTAAGCGTCCAACTTCGACTCGGGTCGTGATCTCGCGGTTTGGGAGTTCAAGCCCCGCGTCGGGCTCTGTGCTGAGAGCCCTGAGCTCGGAGCCTGGAGCCTGCTTCGGATTCTGTGTCTCCCTCTCTCTCTGCCCCTCCCCCACTCACACTCTGTCTCTCTCTCTCTCTCTCTCTCTCTCTTTCAAAAATAAACATTAAAAAGGAATTAAATTTAAAAAAGGATTGCTAGATCATCCGGTAATTCTTTTTTTTTTTTTTTTTTCTTAAGTAATCTCTAGGCCCAAGGCGGGGCTTGAACTCATGACCCTGAGATCAAGAGTCACATGCTCTACTGATTGAACCAGCCAGGCACACCTGGTAGTATTATGTTTAATTTTTTGAGGAACAGACGCATTTTTAAAAAGACGGCCAGGGCTAGTGAAAAAGCTAATTAAAGTAGCTAAAATCTCATCTTCCCAGTGAATGTTTTTTTCTAGCGCTGCTTTTGCTAAAGTTGTGGCTCTTTCCTAGTGGAGGAGTGTGGGACATTAGAAGTTAACTGGGGGCAAGCAAACCCTCACACCAGCTGTCAGGTTGAAGAGGTCAGTACCCCATTTCCTTGGAGGAAATTAGAACCAAGTATAAGCCACAGGGGGAATGGAAGGAATAAAACTTTTGTAGCTGCAGATTGGTACTTAGGAGATGAGAAACTTTCTTTTCGCTTGGCTAGGACTTCTCGTAGGACCCCTTTTTGACTAGCTGCTCACGTGTGGTGCAGCACGTTCCAGAAACACTGAGGTCGAATTGGCTCTCAGGGCCAGTGCTTTCCAGAGAAGCTTACGCATAATTGGCTGCATGGCAAATAGGCAATTTTGGGTCAGATATGGTCTGGCTTCAGCCTCTTGGGAGGATGCGATTCTGTCTTTTCTAGAATCTGCCACACCAGGTGCATCTGGTGCCCGCCGGGGTCAAGTGCCCCACATTTCAGAGGGGGCATGGGTGGGTCTGCCTGCCTCCCTCACTGCCTGGTGTTGAGGCTGGGTTCCCTGAGGAACCCAGAACCCAGGACAACGGCGGTGCACGGCCACACACGATGAGCCAGAGCCTTCCAGGCTCCTGGCGACTGCGAACTTCTCTGGCACAGCTGTAGAGTTCATTCGATTCTGGTGGCCGGGCCTTGTCTAATGGAGTCAATAAACTGAATGTCCTTGTCCAGAATGATCCAGACACCAAAGTTTTCCTATGTAACTCATTTGAGGTTTTTTTTTTTTTTTTTAATTTATTTTGAGAGACCAACAGAGACTAAGTGGGGGCGGGCCAGAAGGAGAGAGAGAGAGAGAAAGAGAAAATCCCAAACAGGCTATGTGCTGTCAGCGTGGAGCCCGACATGGGGCTTGAACTCACAAACTGTGAGATCATGACCCGAGGCAAAACCAGGAGTCGGATGCTTAACCGACTGAGCCACCCCAATAACCCACTTCAGTTCTGAAATATGACCTTAGTATTATAATGTTCCATTGACTACAGTCAGACCTTGTTCAAACTTGAGGCTTTTTAGGAAGCAGAGTGTGGGGACAAGAGACAATGTGAATGAAACAGAGAAACCGGGAAGGAAGGCAGCAAATACAAACAGAAACTCACCCACGTTCCGTTCCCTGAAGGATTACCTTACCCGATTCTAACTATAGCCGCAGCCCTGGGACTGCGGCCCAAACCACGTGAAGCTCAGTGCATTTGGCCTAACAGAGCTTTGCTCTGGAGAAGCTTCTAGGTATTTGTTGTTTTATTCTCCATAAGGGTCGGGATGCTCCTTGTTCTGATTTTCTTTTTCAGACTCTGTAGCAAAGACATCCCACAGCGATGGCTGGCCTCGGGATGCCACCTGCTGCCCCCCCCCACTGTGGTGAGAAACACTTATTGGGCCCTCCCCAGACCCCAGCAGTGGCCAGCTAGCTACTAACTGAGCCAATCCAGGGGCAACCAGTCTCTCCAACCCTTGGAAATACTGGAGCCAGGTGGATTTGAACTGGAGCAATTCTCCAAGGCTCTCAGACTCACATCTGCAGGACGGGGTCCTACAGGCTTTCCTAATCAGTACTCTAGGTGCCTCTGTCCTCCTTCCAGAAGAACAGAAACTCGTCCCGGCGTTGCAGGGGCTCCAAGAGACCCCCGGTGGAACTGCCGTCTGCTTCAAGCACGTATCTGAAAACAGGTGGTTACCGTTTAAAAACCAGAGCGCTAAACTGGTGTAGGTCCCCTCTGATTACTCGGTAGCGCAAAGCCACCCACCGGCCTGTCGCAAGAGCGTCTCTCTGGGTTAATGCGGACGACCACGGAAACTGGCAGAAGGGAGGAGGAATCCCCCATCTGGAAGGCAGGTGGGAGTTTTCTTCAATGGCACAGGCACCCAAGATACAGCTTGACTCACAGGACCAGGGTATCGATATCTATTTCTCTAAGTCAAGACTTAACTGAATTTCTTTTTTAAACTGCTCAGGGGCGTAGGACGCTAAAAACAGTTTAAGATCATGCACACTAGCTCACACACCAAGAAGTCTTAAAAGAGTAGCCCGTGGTTTTGTCCCTGATCTTTTATTTTTTTTTAGTAAGCATACGCGACACCCAGCGTGGGGCTCGAACTCACGACCCCACGATCAAGAGCCGCGTGCTCTACCCACGCAGCCAGCCGGGCGCTCCTTGTCCCTGACCATTGAAACAAACTCGCATATTCGCAAAGGATCAGCATCTAAATAGACTTTTATTTTTTCTTTTACTTATTTGGACAGAAAAGAAACTTCATCAGCTTTCATTAGAGTCTCCCTAAGTGTTGGAAACACATTAAACTCAGAAATAGTGGACCTTGTAGAAAAGCATCACAAATTAAAAATATATTTCTCCATGTGGTAAAAGTGCTTTCAATCCAATTAAAGGACACGGCGAAGGTGTTTGGAAACACAATTTAAAATTTGGCCTACAATCCGTGGCATCGGATTCAAACCACAGGGCGAGGGGGATCATCACGAACGCAGGCTGCAGGAATGGCGTGGAGTTCAGGAGCATGCGGCCAGCAACACGTTTAATTAACTGAGTGTGAACAAAGAAAAACGTCCCAAAGCCTGAGTAGAATAGATTTTGCATTTGTTAAAAAAAAAAAAAAAAAAAAAAAAAAAATGAGGGGGCTACGTAAACCAGGCTGCAGGGGGATCGTGTAACTCCAGGAATCGCTCATTTCTTGTCTGCGGGGGACGGTCAGACCAGGGGATCACCCTGGCCCGGGTCTCCCCCGGAGGCACGCGGACCTGAGCGCAGGAGCCCCAGATGCCAGCGGCCTTGGCATGTACTTCTCGCGGTCCTACGGGGAGATCGCCCCCAACAAAGCTGGTCACCCGGTCACCTTCCCGGGTCTGCCCGTGCCAGCCGCGGGGCTCTGGGGCAATGGGGTCAGAGGGCACACCCAGCCAGGTGACCACACACGGGGCGCGAGAATTGGCCAGTGTCACCCCCAGACGTGTTGGCGTGCGTTGCAGCAACGCCCCGTGTTTTCCCAAACAAGTGATTCTGCCGACGATCAGGTCTAGGCAACGCTTAAGGCCCACAGGGCCCCCCGTGCCCCTTGATGGAGTGGAAGCACGTCCGTTCTGGGAGCAAGCTGCCCTTTCCGGTCCTGGCACAGTCACAGGGCCCAGAATACCGAACTGTGACCACGCAAACAGCCACGGCTGGGGCGAAGGGAGGGGGCGGAAAAGAAGGGGGACATTTTCCTTTTACAGAAGATCTTAAGCAACGGTAAGAAAATAACCTGAAGATATATTGAAAAATAAAAAACAGCATCACACGTCACTGCGATTCCGTTGGCATTTTCCCTCTCTCCCCCGTCCACCAGCCAGGGAGATGAAATGAGTTAGGAACGCCTCATCCTTGACTCAGAACGGGCAATCGCTGCCCCATTTCATCCCTGCGTGTCAATGGCACCCAGTTTGCGTTCCTTGTTCCAGGAGGCCCGTTCCAAGCCGCCTGCGTGAGGCAGGTGCGGGGCGACGCTCGGGTCTCCTGTCCACACCGGCACGGCCTTAGCGGTGCACAGCCCCACCTCTGCTTGCCTTGGTCACCATCGGGACACGGCAGGAAACTGAACCGCGTCACAAACGTCTTTACGTCTTTACAGAGCAGGCATTTCTAGCAGGACGTGCTACGGCTCATCCCATCCCTGGCACCTCTGGCGGCAACAGCCTTCCCAGGGCCCCTGTACCGAGCTGAGCTCCACGGGTGTCACGAGGAGGCAGCGCCCTGCTGGGCCAATGCCACGGACAGCGCGCCCGCCGGCACGTGGAGTCTGGGTGCGGCGCCCGCCCCGGCACCGGGTGGGTGGCCGCTTCTGGAGGGAGGACATGCTCTTCTTCGAATGGGAACCGGGACGGGCAGCCGTCCTCTGACCAGGCCCACCCTGGTCCCCGTGGAAGCCGTGGGCACCCCTCCGGGCTGGGGCCACCCCCGGGAAGGGGGGTGGGGGGGGCACCCGCAGGGCTCTGGCTGGGCAGGTCAGAATGGCCCGCTCCCTCCCTCCTCCGGCCTCCCAGACCTGGTCCTCACTTAGGCCTGGCCGCCTGGCATCAGTGGGCTGGGGAGGCTTCCTCCAGACCCAGCAGCTCCCTCACCAGTCTCTCGCCGAACTGCGCCCGGCTGTACCTCTTCACGTGGTAGGCGTCTGACATCTTGTACAGGATGTAGGCGTTATTGATCGCGATGCTGATGGCAAACCAGAACACCTGTTGCCAGGTCTTGTTTGGTTTATGAGAAATGAAATACCTGCGGGGGCGGAGGAGTAAGAAAGGCTCAGCCGGATGGTTCGTGGGCGCCCGGGTCAGGGGAGATGTTCCCCCAAAAGGCCCCATCACGGTCAGGGCCGCCGCAGGGGGGCCGCGGGGGTAGGAACCGGGCCGGGGGGTCAGCTCTCACTGCAGCTTAGTCACGGTCAGCTTCACTTAAGACAAAGAAGATGAAGACAATTCCTAGCAGAGGATTAGGTGCGGCGGGAGGAAGCCACCAGAAGAGATGCCGAACTCGGGAGCCCGGCCTCCGATGGCTCAGAAGCTCCAAGGGAAGAGGGCCTGGGGGGCTTCCCTCTTTGCTAAGGGACCCTCTCGGCTGCCGCGTCCCGTGCATCCTGAACTGCTTCCGTTCCCCAAGGTCAAGTACACCCTCAGCTGCAGGCCCCTGCGATGCGTCCCCTTCCTCCCGAGGGCACGTCTCCTCGCCACCCCCGCCTTCCCTTCGGATCCAGGACGGATGTCACGTCAGGGAGGCCTCTGCCCCGAGACGGAGGATGGTGTCCCTCCAGGGCCAAGAGCCGGCTTACGACTCAGGCCCACGCCGTGTCCTCCCATCTGCACGTTTGTCTCTGCCCCAGCCCCCCAGACGTGCCTGAGGGTCAGCATCCCCGCCACGGCCGGCGCAGAGCGGACCCAACGCGTCTGCGATACAAATGCAGATTTCTCTGTAATAACCTCACGGACTCAGCAGGTGCTGAGCAGAGCACGCGGTAAACATTTGTTCAATGACTCCCGGTGGCGTGGGGCTGCCTTTCGAACCTGGGCTGAGTTTTCCAGGGGGAACCGGGTCCTCGGTTTTCTCTGCCACGGAGAAGCCCAGCACGTTACCCTCCAAGTGGGCGGAGTAAG
Organism: Panthera leo; assembly: GCF_018350215.1. Taxonomy (NCBI): domain Eukaryota; kingdom Metazoa; phylum Chordata; class Mammalia; order Carnivora; family Felidae; genus Panthera; species Panthera leo. Next base: position 17,739,366 of record NC_056689.1, on the reverse strand, counting down.
CGCCCACCTGCCTTTTGGGGGTTCCTCCAGCCTCATTCTAGGCTGGGAGGCTCAACCCTACCAATTTCAGAGTCCCGCTCAGGTTCACCAGCCATCACTCCCGAGCTCCTGTCACCGCGCCGTGGGTGACGCATCCCGTCTATGCTACGCGTGTGCTTCAGACGAGGCCACCCCCGGAGCAGGTGCCCAGAGGTGAAACAACTCAGTAACCTGGGCTGGAGAACACGGGGCCCAGCGTGTGGACACCGGGGGCTGATGCTGCGTGGTCCGTGGGTGCCGGGGTGGGGGAGGAGAGCGGTCTGGGCAGGGGACAGAGGGAGCAGGCTCTGCGCTGAGTGCTGAGAGATGGCAAGCCCCGGGTGAGCGGAGGGAAGGGCGTCCAGGGGCAAGGGTGACAGGGAAGGAGGCAGGGCGCCCAGAAGTGAGGGGGCTGTGCGGGTGAGCCTGGAAGACCAGGACGGGGCTCGGGATTTTGTCTCACAGGGGCTACATCTGTCCACTCGGACACCGGGGCACTGCTGACCACCCACCAATCTCCATGCCGTGCCGGTGAGCCCCGCGGCTGCCTCCACTTACTTGCTGTACTTGTCGTCGTATTTGCAGATGTAGCTAAGGTGAGCAGCGAACGCCTCCACGGCCAAGGGGCAGGGGATCTCCCCAGTCTTCCTCTTGATGATCACTCCTGAGGAGAACAGAGACGATAAACCCCCCCGTCGGACAAATGTGCGCCTCCCCACCCTGCCTGGCTATCCTGACATAAAACAGGGAGTGGAGGGGGTGCCTGGGTGGCCCAGTCGGTTGAGCGTCCGACTTCGGCTCAGGTCATGATCCTGTGGTTCACAAGTTCGAGCCCCGCATCGGGCTCTGTGCTGACCTCTCAGAGCCTGGAGCCTGTTTCGGATTCTGTGTCTCCCTCTCTCGCTCTCTCTGCCCCTCCCCTGCTCACGCTCTGTCTCTCTCTCTCTCTACCCCTCTGCCCCTTCCCCGCTTGTGTCCTCCTTCTCTTCTAAATAAACAAACACGAAAACAAATACTCTAAAATGTGAATAAAAAGATTTCCTGTGGCCACCCAGCTGCCACTCTCCACGCTGCCTCCCTGCCTCCTGGCGCCTCCTGGGAGCCCACCCATGGGGCTCTGTCTGCTCCAGGGCGGGCCTGGCTCACAGGTGCCCATGCCATCCACCCTGGGAAGCTTCCAGAGGCGCTGCGGGAGGGGCCGGGGCCACACCAAAGGCATACGACCTGGGCTTTTTAAGGGTGTCTCAGAATGGGGACTTTGTGATTTGTAACCAAATACTTTAGAAACGGAAACTATAACTGAAGGAAAGACAAACAGTAAGTTTTAGAATACTTAAAAATCAACCCTACCAATTTTCTCTTCTTCCCCATCAAATATCCTCCTTGCTGGTTCCCTTGACGATGGAGGTAAGCCTCCCAACCTTTGAGATTGGGGCTTTTAAGGCCCTGTCCTCTTAAATCCTATCTCAAACTTTGCAACTTGTCACGCATAATTTGGAGGGAGGTGGCTCCTACGCCCTATTCTCGAACATTCTCCCTGTGAGAACCCTTGTTCCAATCACCAGAGTGTGGAAGTCCAATTCAAACTCGCCCTTTGGCTTGCAAGGTCAATTTCAAACATCTCCCCCGAGTGCCCTTGACACAGTGACACAGTGACGGGCGGCGTTCCATACCTCCTTAACCCCGAGTCCCGTGGGTTTGGGTCCCTAGACTGTCATCTCCACTGAAATGTAACAGAGCCTAGGTGTGTGTGCGGGGTGAGGGGTGGGAATAAACAAACAAACATTAATTAAGCACACACACACACACACACACACACACACACACAAGACACACATTCACATACACCACACGTGCACACCGATCACACACACAGACACCCCTCCAACACAACCGAGCGCCCCGCAGCATTCCTTCAGCAGGAAAGGGGAAACATGTCTTGATACAGACAACTACAGGGGATTTGCAAGTACACGACGCGACGGGACAATTTCGGTGAGGCGCCCTCTGTCATCTGAGTTCCCCTGTCAGTGGCTTAAAGAGGTGGGGGCTGTAGTTACTTTAACTGTAGACGCCTTATGGATTTTAGACCCCGAGGAAAACTGATGACAGAATCACCTGACCACCCCCAGATCCTAGTGGTTCATCTCGGAGGAAGACGCCGAACCAATAAAAAAACAGCTGATGGTTTCCCCTCCCGTCAGAACAGATCCTCGATGCCGAGGTGACCACGTGAGTGCTGGCCACGTACAGCACTCAGAGCGACCACAGACAACCCTGGCGGCCTGCGGACCCCACCCTGGTCGCTTCCTGTTTCTCTCGGCCGCCGACAAGCAACGGGGAGCTGGTGTCGCCCCCCCCCCACCAGTCAGGTGCAGTGGCACCGAGTCCCCGGCCCAGAAGCTCACAGTGATGGGGTCACCGGACACCTGAGCTGCACAAACCCCCCCTCCTCCCCAGCCCCCCCTGCGGGCCCACCTTGCTGCACGGGCGAGTAGGCATTGGTCAGGAAGCGGAAGGGCCCTTTGTTGTACCAGCAGATCAGAGACATGTTCCCCTTCATCTTGATGCGGTGCTGGCCCCGGGCCGGGGGGGTGGCCGGGTTGCTCAGCATGGACGGGGGCAGGCCGGTGCAGTCACTCTTCCTGGGGCTGAGCAGGCCACAGCAGTAGATCTCTGCGGGGGAGACGGACACAAAACCGCGTCCACAAGGTCAGGGAGGCCCCGCGCATGCCGGTGGAAAGGACGGGCCTGCCCTGTTCTGGGGCTGATGCTTGGGGGATGGGCCCTCTAGACGTCCCTGCAGGGGAGACCCCTGAAGTCTGGGGACTTCTATCCCAGAGGTGTTCTGTCCCAGTACTTCTATAAGAACATTCAAGATTACATGTGAGACCGGGTGCCTGGGTGGCTCCATTGGTTAAGCGTCTGACTTTGGCTCAGGTCATGATCTCGCGGTTCAGGAGTTCGAGCCCCACACTGGGCTCCGTGCTGACAGCTCAGAGCCTGGAGCCTGCTTCAGATCCTCTGTCCTGTCCTCTCTCTATGCCCCCCCTTCCCTCAAAAAATATAAGCATTTAAAAAAATAAGCATTTAAGATTTTACATGAGACCATCGCAGTGAATCAGCAGTAAGAAGTAAGGAGTCTCTTCAGAGCGCTGGCTATGTGCCAGGCTCAGGGCCGAGCATGTGCACCTGTCCTCCCATCTGCTCATCTGCTTCTAGAAACTTCTGCACTCTGAGGGAGAAGCAGCTACTGGGTGGCCACTAATGCACAGACGGTCCCACGGAGGCAGGAGGGATTGTGAAAGGAGATCAACGTGGACAAGGAGGCTTTGCTAAATTCCGTCCTGGGCTCAAGGTCCTTCCTGGCCCTCCCCACCCTCTGGCCTGACCCAGTGAGTGGGCCAGGTGGCCACGGAGAGCCACGGCTTCTCCCTGCAGCCAGCATCCTCAGTCTGGATGCCTGGAGGGGACGTGAAGCGGCACTTTTGACTGAAGTCGCTGGGGAAAGTCTCATCCGGGGTCTCCCGTCACAGACTGAAGTTCCCTGAAGGCGGACGCGGTATCATCAGTAACTCAAAACATTCTATGACCTTGTGCGTGCGCATCTCCGGCCCGCCCTGGGCACGGGGGGGTGGGGGGGGGGGAACGGGAGGAACTACCCGGGTCCCACTGCCTAATGAGCACCAGTGGGTGCACTGAAAGAGCCACTGGGTGGCATGATGGAGCCTTACTGCTCAGAAGCAGAGGGCTGCTGGCCGCTCGCACCTCTGTAGCTCGAACTCCAGCTACCCCTCGTCTTAATATTTAATAAGAAGGAACTGTTTTTAAAACAGCGGGGAGCCGTAGATGAACAAGGAGAAAGGATGTTTTAAATTCTCCATCCGAGGCTCCGTGCACACAATCAGCCAAAAACAGCAGGTGCAATTTTGTAAGAGGGGAAGGAGAAAACCCAAACAGCAACCAAGTCTCCTGAATCTGCCCCTTTAAGAAAATAGCATTTATTATATCAGTGTCTTCTTCTGGCTGTTTTACAAAGCAGACTCTGTCCACGGAGGGACAGCCAGACTCAGCTACGATGCCCTTCTTCAATCCTGGCTGCCCGTGAGAATGTCCTGGAGGGCACCAGCCCAGCCCAGTGCAGCCTGGGGGAGGGAGGGGGGCACGCAGCCACCAGTGTGGGGACAATGGAGAACCACCAGCCCAGCGTCTCATCATCACAGTGGAGCCACGCAAGAAGTGCACAGGAGCTCCAGAAGCTTCCAAACAACAGGCAATGAAATCTTTGCTCGTTCTCGGGAAAAGCTAAATCCCATGTGTAATTATTTTCTTCCCAGTAGAAGATTCTCTTCGTCCTTTCCCTAATTCCCTGAGCTGGGGAGCGTCCTTTTCTTCCCAGAATCACAGGCCAGCATGGCCAGCTGTCAGGGCAGCAGCACTGATGGCCCGTGACAGTCCTTGGGCACCCGCACTCTGACACCAGCCCCACCGGGACAACATGCCACCTGACTGCACCACCTGACTCTTGGTCTAGGTGATGGGAGCATATACCGTGTGACGCCGGGTGGCCCCAACAGCACGCATATGCTATCTGGGCGGTTCTAGGAACCCCAGGGCTCACGGCCCTGCACCCACAGTCGGACTTGAACGAGTGGGCGAATGGGGATGGCAGCCTTGGCTCTCGCCACCTGCTCTAACACAGGAACCCCTCGTTCTTCCGAGGGGTTCGATTAGCGCGCATCAGGGTCCATTTTCTCCAATTTTACTTCCACGGCCCCTCTTCGCGTGCTCGGATCTCTCCACCCTGAGTTCTCTCAGCCATTAAGCACAGAGCCCTGTTGGGCACTGGACTTTGCAGGTGAGTCAGACGCAGCCAGGGCCAGCAGAGCACCCGGTCTAGGGCTGCTTCCTTGCCGCAGTGGCTGAGGTCAAGGTCAGAAGCTGTTGGCTCTCCATTACTTGAGAGGGTTTTGTTTTAAGGCCGGATGTCTGATCTGTTGCTAAGCAATCGGTCTGCGATTTCAGTGGCTGCCATAGCAGAGGAGAGGCTTTTTATGTTTCTCTTGAGTGGACGAGATATAAATCCCCCAAATGTAGGACAAAGCAAAGGATATACAGCTTGCTGTCAGGCTCCCTGACTTGGTCCAGACCTCTTTCTGCAGCCCCCATTTCTGCCGGAGCCACAGAAGGCTTCCTACCTTTGAACAGATGAACGAAGCATCCCAGCACCATAGCGCACTAAGAATTTTCTGAGGCCTACTGTCCTGCTGACTGTGTTAATTCTACATAATTCTCTGTGACATCTGTGTCAACTGGAGGGGCCACATTATAAATGGGGATGAGTCCAGACTTAAGAGCCTTTGTAGGAGCTGGGACTAGGTGTTACAGATCAAATGTGTGCGTTCCCCCCGAATTCCTCTGCTGAAAGCCTAATGCCCAAGGTGATAGTGTTAAGAGGTGGGGCTTCTGGGAGGTGCCTGAGTCATGAGGGTGCAGCCCTCATGAATGGGAGCAGTGCCCTTAAGAAAAGGGATCTCCGGGGCGCCTGGGTGGCTCAGTTGGTTGGGCAAGAGACTTCGGCTCAGGTCATGATCTCACAGCTTGTGAGTTCGAGCCCCGCGTCGGGCTCTGTGCTGACAGCTCGAAGCCTGGAGCCTCCTTCGGATTCTGTGTCTCCCTCTCTCTGTCCCTCCCCTGCTCACATACTGTGTCTCTCTGTCTCTCTCAAAATCAACATTAAAAAAAAAAAAAAAGAAAGAAAGGAAAAGGGACCCCAGATGGGGCGCCTGGGTGACTCAGTCAGTTAAGCATCCAACTTCGGCTCAGGTCATGATCTCACGGTTCGTGAGTTCAAGCTCTGCGTCAGGCTCTGTGCTGACAGCTTGGACCCTGGAGCCTGCTTTGGAGCCTGTGTCTCCCTCTCTCTCTACCCCCCCACCCCCCACTCACGCTCTGTCTCCCTCTCTCTCAAGAATAAATAAACATTTAAAAAAAAAAAGAAGAAAAGAGAAAAGGAAAGAAAAGAAAAGAAAAGAAAAGAAAAGAAAAGAGAAAAGAAAAGAAAAGAAAGAAAAGGAAAGGGACCCCAGAGAACTCCCTTATCCTTTCGGTCACGTGAGATCGGCAACCTGAAAGAGAGCTGCACCCAACCACACTGGTACCCTGATCTTGAACTTCCAGCCTCCAGGCCAACAAGGAATAAATGTGTGCTGTTTATAAGCTGCCGTCTGTGGTAATCTGACAGAGCAGCCTGAATGGACTAGGACACTAGGAGAACCCCTCAATGGCCACGGTCTCCCAACAAACGACACAACCAAATGTGACTTGGGCAGAGCTTTGTGCCGACACGGCCCCGCCCAGACTGCAAGCCTGTGGCCGTATCCCTGCTGATCACCAGCGCCTGGCAGGGTCCAGGCCTGTGGCAGGCACACGGCGGGCTGAAACCAGCGTGTTCCCTCCTGGCCCAGCAGCCCATGGGCTGTGCCGGTTGCTATGCACCTGTACCCCCAGACCTCTCCCATCACTCCTCTGGGGGCGAGGGGCCCCTCTCGGACGGGCCCGCCACACGACAAACCTTGCTTTTCCAGCTCCTCGAACAGGGTCAGGCTGGTGATGCTGGGCCCCGTGAAGATGATGTAGTTCTTGCCCGCCGCGTTCCGGCACAGGCTTCGGGCGACCATGCTGTGGAGCTGGGGCTTATTCTTCAGCGCATCCAGCCCATCGGGGCCCCCGCCTTCCTTCAGGTGGACGTAAATCTTGAACAGACACACACAGGAGTCAGAGAGCTCCCGGCAGGGTCAGGCCTGGGACCCAAAGCTTCGGGGAGGCACGGGTGGCCGTCGCCAGGCCAGAAATGAGCGGGAAGGCCACCTCTTCCCTGAGCCACTGGTTCCACGGTCCCTATGACGCCATCATCACCTCCTCAGCCTGCAGAGGCCCCAAGTCACTCCCAAGGCCACCCTGTAACCTAGGCAGCTAGCTGGTGGCTCAGCCCAGACTTTTCGTTTTGCAAATGTCAAGGGAGGAGAAAAAAAAGGGACAAACGCTCACACGTGATGGATTTGGGAGCTGAGGTCAATGCAAACATCCCCCAGTCCGGAAGCACGGGAGGGACTTGAGTTTACAGTAAATACAAGGTAAAGGCCACGTCCCCTGTAAGGGATAAACTTATCTGTGACCTTTCCATTTGAATACGGCTTTCTAATTCGCAAAGTGCATCTGCAATTACTCCTTATTCCTTCCAGAAGCCACGGCACAGGCAGAAGACGTAGTGTTCGCCTCCCATGGCAGAGGAGGAGACAGGATCGGGGATTAAAAACTCACCTGAGCTGCCAGGACCAGCAAAGAGGATGGGCCGGAATTAGCAAGCAATTCTTCAACTCTTTGTGCCATGAACATCTTCCATGGACATCCCCAAGGGGCTCATCGCAGGGAACGGGAATAGATTCAAGAAAAAGTATGGTTCTCCCAATGACTGACCGAGTCATGAAGAATCTATCACATGGGTATTAACTGCTGCTCTCCTTAAGGGAGAAAAGATCATCTTGGGGAATGTTCTAGGTGCCTTTACTGGCAGCATTTCACAAGCGAATAGTGCACCGAACTGCGGAGAGCAGGCTTGCCCGTGAGGACGGCCAATGATACTCTGCACTGCAAAACCAACATGGCCCCAGGGAGGACCTGGGCGCGTCCACAATACCTGTCTTTGGCCAGAGAACCACTTGCAAAATACAGTGTCTGATGTTCCAGAGGCAGATGAAAAACAAGTAAGTATAGGGGCGCCTGGGGGGCCTCAGTCAGTTAAGCGTCCAACTGCGGCTTACGTCATGATCTTGCGGTTCGTGAGTTCAAGCCCCGTGTCAGGTTCTGTGCTGACAGCTCAGAGCCTGGATCTTGCTTCCAAGTCTGTGCCTCCCTCTCTCTCTGTTCCTCCCCCACTCACACTCTCACTGTCCCTCTCTCTCAAAAATAAAGAATAAAAAAAAAATTAAAAGAAAAAGAAAAAGTGAATATAGTCAAATTTTATTTATCTTAAAGCTTATTTATTTATTCTGAGAGGGAGTGAGAGAGAGAGAGCAGGAGAGGGGCAGAGAGGGAGGAGGAGAGAGAGGATCCCAAGCAGGCTCCATGCTGCCAGCACAGAGCCCGACGCGGGGTTTGAACTCACAAACCACGAGATCATGACCTGAGCTGAAACCAGGAGTCGGAGGCCTAACCGACTGAGCCACCCAGGTGCCCCGGGTAAGTCTAATTAAAAAAAAAATTTTTTAAGTTTATTTATTTTTGACAGAGACAGTGCGAGCATGAGCTGGGGAGGTGCAGAGAAAGAGAGGGAGACACAGAATCCGAAGCAGGCTCCAGGCTCCGAGCTGTCAGCACAGAGCCTGATGCGGGGCTCGAACTCACGAACCATGAGATCATGACCTGGGCCGAAGTCGGATGCTTAACCGACTGAGCCACGCAGGCGCCCCCGGGTAAGTCTAATTTTAAAAGCAGCTCATTTTCCGAGAGCTAATCCTGTCCCAAAAGCTCACCCTAGATCCTAGGTCCTCAGGGAGGACCCTACTTTCTTGCAGCCTGGCAGGTGACTGACACCTTGATGATACAGAACGTCTTCGTAGATAACTTGGCACAATGCTGACATTTCGTTTGGGGGCCTCTATGCCTTTTCCACCTCAACGCCCAGAAGGAGTCTCTTTTGATAGACAGGAAAACACAGAGACAGAGAAGCCAATCTCCATCTCTGTCACATGTCACATGTGTTTCTGGCAGAGCTAGGACGTCTTCTCAGAACCTGTCTTCTCTCCGTCAGCAAAGCCCCACTCTCGTGGCCACTACCGTGGACTTCTCCACCTGAGGCCCGGATTCAGACCTGCCTCTCCCAGATATCCTGCCTGAAATCCCCTCATACCCACGCTGGGCACCGTGTGCCCTGAAATCCACCATAGGGACAGTTAGCTTTGTCCCAAGTGTCATCCAAAAGTAAGTCCTCCACCCAAATCCAGCTTTCTCACCAGGAAATCAGAAATGTGTCACTGGAACCCCTCAGGCCCACCGTGACACCCCACGTGGTTTCCAAAGGCCCCCCCCCCCCACCGAGGGATGGGGGCGGCCACAGCAGGACTAAATGTAAAATCCCACAATCAAGTTCAAAAAACAACAGCGTTCCAGCAAAGGATGCAAGCAACGTGACTTGGCAAGGATAGTTTGAGAAAACGAACACTAACGCCTTTGGAGACGGTCACTGGATGCCATGACCGGCCAAGCCGATGGGATCTTGGCTTCGTCATAACGTGGGTGGCGACCGTCTTATCTCCTCTGGTCAAATCATACCCGGTTCTTCTGATGCCACTCTTTACAAGGCTAGTGAGAGGCGTGAGGGGTTGGCGGGTTCGTCCGCTAACCCAGACCTGGCGGCTTAAACAGAAGTGTATTTCCTCACAGTCCTGCACGCTGCAAGTCTGAGGTCAAGGAGCGAGCGGGGCTGGTTTCTCCCGAGGCCTCTCCGTTTGGCTCGTCGACGGCCGTCTTCTCCCTGCGTGTTCACACGGTCGTCCCTCTGCGTGCGTCTGTGTCCTAGCTCCTCCTCTTGGAAGGACACCAGCCATGTCAGACTAGGGCCCCCGTCAATGACACCTTTTTAACACGAATTAATTAATTCTTTAAAGGTCCCATCTCCAAATTCAGTTACATTCTGTAGTCCTGGGAGCGGGCGGGTGTGTGGGTGTGTGTGTGTGTGTGTGTGTGTGTGTGTGTGTGTGAGGACTAACACACGAATTTGAGGGACACAATTCAGCCCGTAACAGACGGGGAGGCGTTAAACCTGGATCAGGAACCCAAGAAGCGCCTCTTTGGGCCAGAGCGCTGTCTGGTGAAATGACAATTAAGAGCTTCCCAGGGCAGGGGCGCCTGGGTGGCTCAGTCGGTTAAGCGTCCGACTTCAGCTCAGGTCACGATCTCACGGTCCACGAGTTCGAGCCCCGCGCCAGGCGCTGGGCTGATGGCTCAGAGCCTGGAGCCTGCTTCCGATTCTGTGTTTCCCTCTCTCTCTGCCCCTCCCCTGTTCATGCAGTGTCTCTCTCTGTCTCAAAAATAAATAAATGTTAAAAAAAATTAAAAAAGAAAAAAGAAAAGAGCTTCCCAGGGCAGAACCAGGATGCCTGAACATGAATGGCTGGAGAACACTCTGGTGAAGCATCAGGGCCCTCACGAACACTCAGCGCAACCCACACTCTGAATGGGTGGCACTGAGAGGCCCCAGGACAAGCCAGGCGGGAGGCGTGAACACCTACGGAAGGCCAGACTCGACAGGTGCTGAGACTGTGAGACTTCCTTCACACCCCTTCGTGTTTCGCTGGGTCTGAGCTTCAGATGCAGACGAAGTGCGTCGGCAATCAGAGAGTGGACCAGAGCCTCACACACGCCAACCCCAGACGCCCCAACAAAGCTGCACAGGAGACCACGGCCCGTCCTGATGAACACGCAGCCCATCATCTGTCACAGGACGAAAGCCTGGCGGGAGCCGGTCTGACTCCTACATCAGAGCAGCACTGCCCCCAGGGTCGCCGGGGTGGCTCTGTCGGTTAAGTATCCGACTCTCGACTTCGGCTCAGGTCACGATCTTGCGGTTTGTGAGTTCGAGCCCCGCATCAGGCTCTGCGCTGAACAGCGTGGGACCTGCTTGGCATTCTTTCTCTCTCTCCCTTGCTCTCTCTGCCCCTCCCCCACTGTCTCTAAATAAATAAATGAAATATAAAAATAAATAAATAAGTAAAAACACTGCCCTGCTTGAATCCCGACAGCAAAGGGTTCAGAGAATCCTGCTTCTCTCCTGGATCTCATCGTAACCTAGAGAGGATCACATCTTGCTAATAGTTTCCTGCCGGGAGCTTTCCCAGATGCGGCACTGGGTGAGCCGAAGCCTCATCTAATCGCTACAGCACTGCGGTAGGTCCCTTGGAAGGCGAACTGTCCGCGTGCCTGGCTAACCTGGGCTCCAAAGCATGGTGCACCCTCAAAACATCACCTCTTTGATTTCCAGACTAGATTCAGTTGCTCAGAGCCGTGTGTTCTCCCTCCCTCTTTGACCCTCTGGAAGCACGGATGACCTCGGGGACCGGTGTGGGGTGCCACGCAGGGGTTGCACGGACCCGCCAGAGGATCCTGCTGGATCCAGGGTGCCAGAGAATCCCTCACCCGCGCTCCAGAAACTGGCCTCGTCTGCTCGTCGCGAGGGAAGTCCCAGAGCACGGGGCAAGTAGCTGAAGGCAAGGGAGGGACTTCCGAGCTCAAACGACCCCCTGCCACGGCAGAGGAGGCCACGGCAGTGGCCCCAAATCACCGGTGATGTGCAACCCTTCCCAGTCACCAAAGCCAGAAGACATCTATCCACCGGGATCACCTCAAAAAGCATCCTCCCCGCTTACAGGGCGATGCCTGCCACCATCAATGCAAACACCTGCTTCTCTAGAAATAAGGTGACGCCAGGACCGTGTTGTGACTTTCGCGGGCCCTTCTGCTTCCATGGGCCTCTCTTCCTCCACACGCAAATATTTAAAACCACATTTTACAACTGCACGGGCGTCAAGGCAGACGGATACCTTAATATGATGTATTAAAGCACGTTCTTCAACTTCAAAGCTTGTTTTCTCCCCTTCCGATCGAAGGGAAACAAACGTTTTCACATTTTGCCTGGAAGTGTTGCGGGCCCTCGACACCGTTCCCGCTCTATGGAGAGGTCAGATGCGAGGCAGTGATGCGAGGAACGCGTTCTAAAATTTGGAGATAGGACGTGAAAAGGTAACGAACGTGGCGGCAGCGGGAGGAGGTGGGGACTAGCCCGGCATGTGACCAGGCTGAGTCTGGGGTGCAAGCAGCAGCCACAGACAGGGCATCGGAGACACGCATCGGAGAAGGTCAAGGATGAGGACACACGGGTAAGAGTCCAGAGTGCACGGGTGCAATGAAATCCCAAGAGTGGCTGAGCTGGGGAGCCCCAGCATTTGGGGTGGGGGGGGAGGCGGCCACGGGCAAGGGGCTCCCAGAGAAACACAGAAAGGGAGGGTCAGAGAAGGAGAATGAGAAGAGAGAGGTAAAGGGGTCAAATGCGTTAAGGAGGAGGAAATGATCCAGAAGGTCCCACAACCTAGCTGAAGAAATCCTGGATCTGTTTTTGTGGCATTACAATTCCCCCGAGCTTAGTGGCTTAAACAATACCCATTCATTAGCTCGCAGTTCTGTGGATCGGAAGTGCGGGCGTGGCACGGGGGAGTTTTCTGCTCCTGGTGTCACAAGGCCGCAATCAGTGTGTCAGCCGGCTGTGTTCTCAAGCTGGCAGTTGGGATCCTCCTTCGGGCTCACTCAGCTTGTTCCCTTGTGGCTGGCGGACTGAGGTCCGGTTTCCCTGCCAGCCGCGAGCGGGGACTGCCTTCAGCTCCCCCGGGCCACCTGCGCCCCTTACCACGTGGCCCCTCCACCTTCAAAGCCTGCCTTGCAAACCCTCCCTCGGGATGAATCCCTCCCTGCAAAAATCTCTTCGCTGGGAAGAGGCCGTTTCCTTTAAAAGGCTCACCTAGGGGCGCCTGGGTGGCGCAGTCGGTTAAGCGTCCGACTTCAGCCAGGTCACGATCTCGCGGTCCGTGAGTTCGAGCCCCGCGTCAGGCTCTGGGCTGATGGCTCGGAGCCTGGAGCCTGTTTCCGATTCTGTGTCTCCCTCTCTCTCTGCCCCTCCCCCGTTCATGCTCTGTCTCTCTCTGTCCCAAAAATAAATAAAAAATGTTGAAAAAAAAAAAATAAAAAAAAAAAAAAATAAAAGGCTCACCTAATTATGTCAGACCCACCAGGATAATTGCCTTTTTCAGATCAACTGATTTGGGACCATAATTATACCCACAAAATCAAAACTCCCTCGGCAATGCCTGGACTAGTGTTTGAGTGGAGAAGGTATGTGCATACCAGGGGCGGGAATCTCTTGAGCGTCTTAAGAGTTGTGCCTACTACCCACATATTAACTTCAAAAGCAGCATTTCTAAAAACAAAAAACAAAAAACAAAAGCATCATTTCTAAGGCTCCCAAGACCTCCGACACCGTAGCTGATAGATGGAGTGCTGGCCTATGTTATTAAGACCAGCAGAATGGAGGGGCGCCTGGGTGGCTCAGTTAGTCAAGTGTCTGCCTCGGTTTTGGCTCAGGTCATGATCTTATGGTTCATGGGTTCGAGCCCCGCATCAGGCTCTGCACGGACAGCGTGGAACCTGCTTGGCATTCTCAATCTCTCTCTCTCTCTCCCCCTCTCTCTCTGCACCTCCCTTGCTCGCTTGTTCTCTCTCTCAAAATAAACATTAAAAAAAAAAAAAAGACCAGCAGAGTGGAGATGATGTTGGCTTTATTCCCTGGAAGACAGACTGATCTCAACATACAACGTGTGGACCAACAATACACCATCTTCCTTACATTCAAACCCCCCGTTACTGGTGACAGACCACTCGTCACCACTGGCAATGTTAAGCTGGTACAATCTTTTTGCAGGGTGATTCTGTAGCACGAACGAAAAATGTGAGCCGAAGTAAAAACCAGTAAAAACCTGCTATTTTACTGATAGGTTCCACTTTTAGAGATTAAATCTAACACAACAATCAGAAATGCAGATTAGATCTAATGTAACAATCAGAAATGTACCCAAGGGCCTGCCTATATATATACGTATATGTATGTATATATATACATATATATATACGTGTGTGTGTATACATTTACATATATGTGTGTGTGTATACACACACACACACACACACACATATAACCATGTATCTCAGAATTTTTTTTTTGATGTTTATTTATTTTTGAGAGATAGGCCGAGTGTGAGGGGGGTGCAGAGAGAGAGAAGGAGACACAGAATCTGAAACAGGCTCCAGGCTCTGAGCCGTCAGCTCAAAGCCCGACATGGGGCTCGAACCCATGAGCCGTGAGATCATGACCTGAGCCAAAGTCGGACGCTCAACTGACTGAGCCACCCAGGCGCCCCAGAATATTTTTTATAACGGCAAAAAAATTAGCAACAACCTAATTACACGAAAAGGAGGCTGATTAAAATTACTACCTGTCGGTATTGTGGAATCCAGTGCAATGTCTTTTAAAATCATGATCTCCAAAAATTATTTAATAACATAGTAAAAAGGTCCACGATACCCTTCTAATTAAGTATCTACATTATAAAATGGGGTGCGTGTGTGTTTATATAAATATATTGGCTGTATCCTCAAGTGGCTATCTCTATACGTTGGTATCACAGACATTTTGAAATGTTTACGTTTTGGGATGCTAAACTATAATTTCATCACAAACAGACGAAATATAACTACAGAAGAACTTCCCTGTTGGGCTCACTCACGCACAGGTGCATTTGGAACTCGCAGGATTTGTTCCCCAAGACAACCCAGATCTAAGTTAGTGGCTGTTGACATTATACAGGTATTAGTTTTAGGTATACTGATCATCACGAGAAGGGTAACCACCACGTGTTACCATCCAAAATTATTACACGATTACTGACTATATTCCTATGCTGTACTTTTTCATCCCCATGACTTACTTATTTTATAACTGGAAGTTTGTACCTTTTTTTTTTTTTTTTAGTTTACTTTGAGAGAGAGAGAGAAAGTGTGAGCACAAGTGGGGGAAGTGCAGAGAAAGGGGGAGAGTCCCAAGCAGGCTGTCCACTCTCAGCACAGAGTCCGATGCGGGACTCGAACTCACGAACTATGCGGGACTCGAACTCACGAACTAGGAGATCCTGACCTGAGCCGAAACCAAGAGTCGGACGCTTAACCGATTGAGCCACCCAGGTGCCCGGAAGTTTGTACCTCTTAATCTCCCTCCACCATATCTATCCCCCCACACCCCCCAGCATGAGCTTACTTTTAAAGTGATTACAGGGGCACCTGGGTGGCCGGTTGAGCGTCCGACTTCGGCTCAGGTCATGATCGCGCGGCCCGTGGGTTCAAGCCCCACATCGGGCTCTGTGCTGACAGCTCAGAGCCTGGAGCCTGCTCCGGATTCTGTGTCTCCCTCTCTATCTCTACCCCTCCCCCGCTCATGCACTGTCTCCATCTCTCAAAAACAAACAAACATTAAAAAAAAAAAAAACTGATTATATACTAGGATCTACATTTAAATAAGTAACATAAAAAATGTAACTTCGAAAGTCCCAGTCAAGGGGCACAATTTATTTATTTTTTAATATGAAATTTATTGCCAAATCGGTTTCCATACAACACCCGGTGCTCATCCCAACAGGTTCAAGGGGCACAATTTAGAAGGAACTGTCAGCTGGGCAGTTAAAACCTGGCCAAGAGAGGAAGGGCCCAGCCTGGCAGGTGCTGCTTGTCCGACGGGCCCTCTGGTCCAGTATCCCACTGGCCTGGGTTTGCTTGGACTGAATTACTTCAGCGGGTCAGAGATAATCAATTCAGACTCCTTAGCTGAACGAATAAATCGGTGATTCTATGAAAAAACCCCAGAGCCTCCAATGGAATCTCATCCCAACTCTGCCACTGCTGTGACGGCTGAAGACACACGCATGGATTGTGTCCGGATCTGCGAGCCTGCCCTAAAGATCAGTAATCTGAGAAAGGCAGCATCGCTGGAGACCCACACATCCACTCCTACACTGTGCCGGGCACTTTCCGTAAGAGCCTCCGAGAGGCAGCGCCGGAGGAAACAGCCTTCATTTAGGTGTGTAATTGCAGGCTGGTGTGGCTCCCAAGGGGTCCCGTCTCTCCCTGGACACATGTGGAGACAGCATCATTACACTGAAATAGTCCCAGCAGCACGGAGAGCACAGGGCACTGCCCGCCCCTGGGAATGTGAATTTGCTGCAGACGCTTTACTATCTGAGCCACGAGCTTGTCTGACAAAGGTCTTTAGGGCAGAAAACTGTTATGTTTTCATTGCCAAGCTTTTCATTTCCTCCTAACAAAAGTTTTTCTTGCTCCTAGGAGCAAGAAACTAACTAACTAACTAACTAACTAACTAACTAACTTTCAGATATATACAGGAAGAAAAGAAAAGAAAATCGGTCAATTCACGGCAGGACGCTTTGCCCCGGGATGCGACTGCTAACGTGGCGTGTTTCATGCTGTCACCACAACGGAAAGGGCCTTAGGAAACCACCTTGGGGGACACACATAACACGTAACTGTCTCAGCCTGCTTCTGAAAGGCCTCAAGACCTGGAGCAGGGGGGCCCAGCTCTCCTGCCCCACCCCCACCGCACCTTCTCAGCACACCGGTGACAGCTATGACAACGGATGGTTCAGAGCTCATTACGACGCCCCCACGAAGCTGTCACTGGGGTTCTGGCACTCTCCCCGTCTCGGGGAGAACCTGGTTCATCTCTGCTGGTCTTGATCCCTGGCCCTACTTCTTTTCCAGAACGGAAGAGAATCAGGCTTCCCCTGTTGCCGTGGCGTATCTGTAGGAGCAGGGCATCTCCGGGGACTGGCAAGTCACTCAGGATCAGGGTCTGTGATCCTTTGCTCGAACCTCCAGTTGACAAGCTGTGCTTGGAGAGGGTGGAGGGTGGACCCCTCATGGGGTCGGGGGTGGGGGGAGCAGTGCGGGAGGGCATGGTGTGCACTGGCTGAAATTATGCAGAATGAGCTTATGGAGATGTGGGACACCCCGGGGGTTGGACAGGGGACAGCCACTGGTGTCCGTAAAATTGAAGTGATATTCCCTTACCAGGGGAGGAACGGGGCCTACTGCAAGGAGACGGTAAAGGCATCGGTGCTGGGTTTGATGGGCTGGGGCTCTGCCGTTTACTGGCTTGTGTGGTTTGGGGCCAGTAACTTAATTGCACTGAGCCTTGGTTTCCTCATTTGTAAGGATAATAATACGCTATGTACCTCGCAAAAGGCCACTGCCTGTGATGAAAGCTGTGTATGTAAAAATCTTTTTTTTTTTTTTTTAAATAGCAAAGCTCTATGCGCGCGCTCTACGCCCCCTAGGCACGTGTGGCTGGTTTTATTTAACCAAAATTAAGTAAAATGAAAAATGCAATTCCTCAGTCACACCGGTCGCATTTCAAGTTCTCAACAGTCACGTGGGCTGGTAGCTGCTGTCATGGAAAGTCCGACTGGACGGTGCTGCCTTATGCCACCCTCGGTTTGTTCAGCCCGGTTATTTTCCAGCAAAGTCTGCCACCCGCCCCCTTATTGCCGCCTTGTGCTACCAATTTCCTCTCACGTGGCCTCTTACCTCGACTGCGGCTGGGAAAGGCCCGTGCGCCAAGGTGGTTCTTCTCTAACTGTGCGCCTTCAGCACAACTGACCCTTGCAAGAAACTCGCTTTTGTTTCATTCCAAAGCACAAATCTTGGGGAGGCTTGCGGGCAGGGGCTAGCATCCTGTGGGTCTTTGCACCCGTTCACTTCCGTGTGGTTGTAGAGTCTAAGCTCCTTGCGGAGAAAGCCAGGGTTCAGTCTGGTCCAGTCAGTGCCTGATGCACGTACAGGGCCACTGGATATTTACTGTCACCTCTGAACCCCTACACGGTGAGGAGGGCAGGGCAAAGTAACCCCACTCAGGAAGACTGAGGAGGAGATGATTCTCAGCCACTTGCTCAAGGACACTCAGAGATGATGTGACAGATGTCTCGCACCCCAGCCAATTCCACCCTGTGACATAACCACCTCCAAGGTGGCCAGGACGGAAGAGCGGGTCCCCAGCGCGCACAAGGAAACAGATGGACGAGGGCCCTGTGCTGTCCGGTTTTTGACTCCAGAAGCAAAATCCACTCTGGTTAATTAATCCCACTCGGATCCTGGCATTTCGAGCGAATCCTGTTAAAAGACTAAAAACCAAATAAGAAGAGACACCCCTTCCTGCAAGTTCCTCAAGTCCTTTCCACATGAAAAGTAGGTCTCAAACTAAGGGAGATGGGGGACAGTTGATGCTAAAACCATCAATGAAACAACAAGCAAGCTGGGTAAGAGAAGAGATGCGAGGTTTTTGTCTCACGTGAGAAAATTCCCCCAGGCCGCCTGGTGGTTAAGAAGGTGGGGTCTGGGGCCAGAAAGGCCGGGTTTAATCCCAGGTCTGGCGCTTTATGGCTGACCCCTTGGGCGAGGTAGCTTCCCTCCCTGTGCCTCAGTTCCTCACCGTGGAAGGGGCAGGAACACTGCCTGTGTCGTAAGGATGCGGTGAAGAGAAAGCGAGTAAAGCCGGTAAAGGGCCTGGGCAGAGAGCCTGGCACCGAAGCAAAGTACCCTTTCCGGAAGCCCTGAGGTGGCCATCGTCGTGAATCCACACATCGGGCTGAAGGGAGGAGAGACACTTTCAGATCAGCTGGTCCAACAACACAGGGTAGAGGACCTCCTTCCGAGTACCCCTCACCGACGCGCATCGGGGCGCTGCCTGGACACGTTCAGAGACATACAGGGGGTGGGAACCAGGGGTCCTTTCATCTGGGAGATTCTATCTTGAATTCTGGCTTCTGAAGCCCGTCCACCTCCAGTGAATGTTAGTTCAGTCAGCAGGAGACTGCGGCTTGTCATTTAGAACGGCTCTGTCCCTGCTCAACACGGCAGTCATTCGACCCCCTGGGGACGGTCTGGCCTCTCCACTTTGGGCAGAGCATCCCTGTGTCCCTTGAAGCTCACGGACAGCGCACTCGGCAGGCATTTGGTGCCCTGCCACCCCCTTCTTGGGGCTCTCCTGCCTGCCAACATCCTTACGGGGAACCCCAAGTCTCACACCACAGAGGCAGGTGGCTAGATCGACACATTCAAATAAGAGAAATCTGTTTTTGACTATACCATTTTTTTAAATTTTTTTTTTTAATGTTTGTTTGTTTATTTTGAGAGACAGAGACAGAGCATGAGCAGGGGAGGAGCAGAGAGAGACACAGAATCCGAAACAGGCTCCAGGCTCCGAGCTGTCAGCACAGAGCCCGACGCGGGGCTCGAACTCACAAACCGTGAGTTCATGACCTGAGCCGAAGCCGGACGCTCAGCCGACTGAGCCACCCAGGCGCCCCTACCATTTTTTTTTTTTTTTTTAAATTAGTAGACCCTTGCTTTCCTCAAAGAATCTCACGGGTCACTATAACATTAACTGAAGCGTTGGCCAGTTTTTTTCCCATTGGATTCCCAATCCTTCTGACGGAGTAGACAGAACAACACTCTGCACGGACAGTCTCCTTCTGACCCCACAGAAAGGCCACAAGGCTTCCAAGAGGAGCTAACTTAATGTCTCAGACTAAGGAATTCCAACCTCTCAATGACAGGACTGACTGTCCCCTGAAACTGGAAGTCTCATCGTCTGTATGAATCTCCTCAGTCTCCCCCACTCACAGGGAGGGTGCACACGAAGGGTAAGTGGGGCCCGTCCCCTTGGCTGGAGCCCTTTCTGAGAGACCCTCTGCAAACGGCCTCGGCTAGAGGGCGTGTTGGGGCTGGGGACAGTTCTTGGCCAGCCTGCGACACGGGACACAGAGTATACACCCTGGAGCGCCCCATAAGCCTCTAGCCTGGAAACGGCGGTGGCTGTACCGAAAAAAGAAGGCATTCGCTGCGGTCTCATGTGGTTACAATGTGTCTGGGACCCCAGGGGCAGCTATGTGTCAGGATTTTCGGGATCTCGCTTTATAAACGATCCCTGCCTGCTCCTTCCACTGCTCTTGAAACCTGGAGTCGAAAAGCCTCCGGATCCTCCACAAGACTGCTGGAGTACGTGCCGGGGTGCGGGCTCGCGAGGGAGAAAACGGGCCTCCCTTAGCCTCGACGGGTGTCCACTGCCGAGATGAAATGGGCGCTCGAAAGGGGAGTCGTGGAAATCCTTTCCATTTAGACACCCGTATGTGAGGGAAGAGAACGCCCCGCGCCGGGCTGTTCTCTCTTCCTCCCTTCCTCAGAGGGCCCTGGGGAGCAGGACGCGGGCTCCAGACAGGCCACAGTGCGGGGGGACCGCCAGCCCACAGCCTCTCAGCCTTGGGTCTTGGGACAAACGACTTACTGTCTGGGAGCCTGGGTCTTCCCACGTGTACTGCTCAGAGTGTCGTATTAGGCTCAGCGGGCGCCCCTCAGCGCCGGGCCTGCGGTGAGTGACATTGGCTCCTGCCCCAGCCCTTCTACCCGCTGCCTTCTGCGCGGGCACATCACACGCCCTGCTCTGTCCGCCTCGGGGAGCCTCTCCTGGCCCCCAGGTGCCCTGCCGTGGCCCCATAACGTTGTACGCACATTTCTTTTTTTTTTTTTTTTTTTTTTTTTTTTTTTAAATTTTTTTTTTTTTCAACGTTTATTTATTTTTGGGACAGAGAGAGACAGAGCATGAACGGGGGAGGGACAGAGAGAGAGGGAGATACAGAATCGGAAACAGGCTCCAGGCTCCGAGCCATCAGCCCAGAGCCTGACGCGGGGCTCGAACTCACGGACCGTGAGATCGTGACCTGGCTGAAGTCGGACGCTTAACCGACTGCGCCACCCAGGCGCCCCTGTACGCACATTTCTAATGCTGCACCTGTCACGCTGTATTTACGAGTGGTTTTAATGCATCTGTCTCTCCGACTAGAACGTTCACCTCTACGCCAGGGGGACTGCAGGAAAACCCTCGGCAGTAGAACCAGTTGGAGGTAGGGGTGTGTGTGTGTGTGTGTGTGCACGCGTGTGTGTGTGTGTGTATCACTTCTCTCTATTAAGAGAGATGGGTATTTATTTTAAGGAATTGGCTCACATGATTAGAGAGGCACGGTAAGTCCAGTAGAAAAGGCTGGTGAGCCAGAAGACCCAGGAAAAAGTTGCAGGTCAAATCCAAAGGCACTTTTCTGGCAGATTTCCCTCTTCTTTAATGTAGGTCAGGTTCCCCACCCCCCCACCCCCACGTTAAGGCCTTTGACTGATTAGATGAGGCCCACCCCTGACAGAGAGTTATCTACTTTACTCAAGAGTCTACCCATCTGTTAATCTCATCCGAAACACACCTTCACAGAAACATCAAGAATAGTGTTGGGCCACATATCTCCGTACTGTGGCCTGGCCAAACGGACACATAAAACGAATCATCACGACCTCTGAGCCCTGCTGATGTCCAGGGGTAAAACCAGAAAGGCCGGAGTCAGGAAGGGAGTGAGGTAGAGTGGGCACTCCCCCCACCCCTGGCACCTCGCACCCTGCAGAGCTGACGACAGACCGCCCTGGGAACTGTACAAGTGCCGGAAAGTGCCGGAAAGTGCCGCTTCCACCTGGAATGCAGACAGACGGCAGTGGGGCCGAGGATTACGAAGCACAGCCACTATCCTGATCACTCGGCTGTAACTGGGGCTCCACAGACCCAGCGGCTGGGGACTGGGGCCAAGCTGCCCAGGGGGAGCGTCATGAGCTTGGAGACACAGTGCCGAATGTGCCAGATCTCTGAGAAGGCAGGACTGGGCCTCCACGTCCCAGCGCTGGGCCCAGTGCTGCAGGTAACAGGTTCTCGGGAAGTATCTATTCAAAGAACTGAATGTTCCCGAGGAGGGGTTGCACAGAGTGAACCTCTCTCCCCTGTCCCCAGGGAGCCTCACTGCAAAGGACACTACTGAGGTGGCACGGGCCACCAGAGGCTGTGTAGGGACAGAGGGCCCAGGCTGCACATCCAGAGTAAATCCTGCTGTGGGACAGGTCCATTCTGGCAACTGCCCGAAGCCTGTGCTCAAGCCCACTCGGGTCTGGGGTCCAGCTGGAGATCCCAGCCCCAGGCTGAGCTGAGGGTCCCCCGAGCCCGCAGGGAGACTAGGATGGTCCCTCTGAGCAGATATGTTTGCCTGAAGCACATGCACTTTCCCTGCTGGGACAAAGGGATGCTCAACTGAATCTTCCCATGAATCCTCCTCTGGCTCAGGGGGAGAAGGGAGGGCAAGACCCCTGTGCCTGGGGCCTGGGGCGGCAGCCAGGCAGGGGCAGCGAGGCGGGGTCAGCTGTGACCGCAGGGCCGGCGGGCCTGACAGCTGGGAGAAGGTATCCCGAACAGCGTGGCCGGAGAAACCAGCAGGAGCCGGGATCTGTCCCTCGGGTGCCACATCCGGTGTTCGCCAGCCCCCACCTCCTCCTTTTGTGCAGTCCGCACCCTGGCCGATCCCGGCAGGCGAACACCTCACACCTCCCCTGTGGCGGAGCTCGGCCACCGCTTCTGAAACCCGTGTCAGCACCTGCCTGGACCACGGCAGAGCCAGGGAGCAGGTGGCAATGCCGGCTCGAAGGGCCGCCCGCGCTCCTGACCAAGCGTAATTTAAGCAGCTGGCTGTTGGTGGCCTGTGAAGAAGGCTTCCTCAATACAGGGCAGTAGGACAGACACCTGGCAGGTCGGGGGCGGGAGGGGGCTTCCGGGACCACCACACGGTGGGTTCCGGAGAGAGACGGCGGTCACCTCGTGTGCCCCACTCTTTTGGTGAAGTCTCTGGCCGACGCTGTCAGGGCCCGAGCCTTGATCAGTGTTTGCTGCTGTTAACCGAACCAGAAGGGCCGGATAGGACAGAAAGGGCGGGCAGGGAGGTGCCGGCCGCCCCAGTGAGGGGGGAGCAGCCCCGCTGGAGATTCTGGGGAAGGCCCACGAGGAGGGGGAGTGAGCCGGCTCATCACTGCGAGAACCGTCTTCCCTTGGCCTCCCTGGGCCCAGCCTGGGGCTCACCTGGATGATGAAGCCGGTGGAAGAACACTGCCTGACCCAGAGGCTGAATTTCCGCTTTTTCCTCTTTCGCAGTTCCCGCTCTGTGCACGTGGCGATGAACACAGGGTCCTCGTCAATCAGGGGTTCGTGTAGCACCTGCCAGGAACGAGGGAGCAGAGAAGCTGAGCTCGGGGGGGGGTCATCAGATTTGGGCTCAATCCTAGTCTCTGCCTTTGACCAGCTGTGTGACCTTGGCTAAGTCACGTTTCCTTTCTGATCCTGGGTCTCCTCATCTATAAAAGGGTAGCAGTTTCAATATTTACGCCAGCGATTTGGGGAGAACTAAGTAAGAAGCCGTAGGCAAGGCACTTAGCACAGGCCCTGACATATAGTAGGTATTTAGTAAATGGAAATTTGAAAAAGTAACTGAAGGGGCACCTGGGTGGCTCAGTCGGTTAAGTGTCTGCATTCAGCTCAGGTCATGATCTCACAGGCCGTGAGTTCGAGCCCCGCACCGGGTTCTGTGCTGACAGCTCGGAGCCTGGAGCCTGCTTCGGATTCTGTGTCTCCCTCTCTCTCTCTCAAAAATACATAAACATTAAAAAAAAAAAAACTTAAAAAAAATTTTTTTTATCTTATTTTTGAGAGAGAGAGAGAGAGCGCGCGCGTGAGTGGGGGGAGGGGCAGAGAGAGAGGGAGACAGGGAATCCGAAGCAGGCTCCGAGCTGTCAGCACAGAGCCCGACGTGGGGCTCGAACCCCTGAACTGTCAGATCAAGACCTGGGCTGAAGTGGGACACTTAACCCACTGAGCCACCTAGGTGCCCCCCAAAAAACTTTTTTTTTAAATAAAAATAAAAAAAAATAAACAGTAACTTAATTTTTATTTTATATATTTATAAGATACACATTTAATCTCTATACTTATATATGTTAAATACATTTATAATCATCTTATTACAATAATAATTATATATATATAATATATAATATATAATAATAATTATATAATATATATAGTTATAATATATAATTATAATATATAATTATAATTATATAATTATATATTATAATTATAATAATAATAATTATTATTATTAGTGGCCGAAGGTCCCCAGGGCAAACTCTCACTTGGTGGAGGGATCTCCAGCAGGGGCCCTGACCTCTAGCTAGACATGCCCACCTGTCTTCAGGGAACACCTCTCCCCTGCTGGGCAGCCCCAACCGCTAAAAAGTTCTTTCCCTCACGGACTCAAAATTTACCTACATTCTATCTGAGCCTATTGATCTGCCTTCTGTCCCTGTGAGAAACAAAAGAAAACACACACTATTTCTGCAGGTATTCCAGACCGTGCTCATGTTGGCCCACAACCTCCTCGTATCCCGGGCCGAACAATCTCTCTTTAAAATCCGCCCCTGACGTGAATCTGACGCCTGTGGCCTTGTGGCCGACACCCAGCCTCTGGCTCTCCTCCACATCGTCACGTCCTTCCAGACGCGGGATTCCCGAGGCGATGTTCACACTTATTTCACCTATCTCTATTTCTTTATGACATGCTTATTACGATGCGTTCAATGACAAGACTCTAAGGTAGAAAGAAATGGGATAACAAAAACAGGCTCCAAGGAGTGCTCAAAGTTTTGCGTCTTTAAAAGCCAAAGCTTTTGGGAGGAGACTTTTGGCTCAATTTAGGAATCTGCTACACGTCTCCGCCAAGTCCAAGGTCAAGCTCAACTGTGAATTGGGGGGTGTGGCTGAATTTCATCGAAATGAAGACTGTGGGAAGCGACGGGATTCCAAGAACCCTCCCCAGCGCCCTAGATGAGGGGCCAGTAGACTACGCTGGAGTCTGGCCCACCACCTGTTGTAACTGAAGTTTTACTGGGACCTGCCATGCTCACTCACTCACATATTGTCCACGGCTGCTCCTGGACTCCAACGCCAAAACGACAAGATGCATCGGGACCGTATGGCTCGCACAGTCTAACGTACCGACTGTCTGGCCACTGGCAGAAAAAGTGTACCAACTCGTTCTCCACCGGTGCTTTGGGACCTTTAGTGAACAAACTAGTTACCCGGGATCCTACCGACGGGTGAATTCTGATTTAGCGGGTTTGGGGCAGGGCCGGAGTTTCTGCGTTGCCGACAAGTTCCCAGGTGACGTCAGAACACGGTCTGACAAGGGCAGACTGGAGGACAATACTTAGCGACTGCGATGTGGACGCTATCCTCTCAACCTCCCATCAGTGCTACCTAGAATTCCATTTAAAACAGCAACAGACTGGAAGGGTTCAGTGTGGCCCCCTTCAGTTTTTCTGTTGTTGGACGCATGTGGACGTTACACCTGGCCCTGCCCGTCTTACGCTTATGAACGGGAGGGCTGAAGAGGCTGCCGGCCACGGGCCCTCACGCCTTGCTGACTCTGTGGGCTCATAGAATACTCGAAACCCCATTTGGAGCCACTGTAGCAAAATGGACACCCCCTCCCCCACCACCGTGGTGCTCCATTTGAGCAGAGGGGGAAAGGGGAAAAGGGCAGAAAGGAGTCCTTTCGCTGCCCGCGTATTCCCTGCGCCATCAGGCCTACTGGAGAAGCGTGTCCTACTCACCCCCTCCGAAGCCACAGTACAGAAAACTGCCCTCCCTCCCTCATCTTCAGAAAGCCAGCGTACCTCCAGTCTGTGTGCGTTTACCTAAACTCAGGGGCGCGTTGGTATTTCATCGCATGCCTCACCAAAGCAACCTCTGCGTGAAAACTACCCATGCCGGAAAACCACTTCTCTCTCCGCCGGGCTGCCCACCGGCCAGCATCTCTCCGCTCCCCAAGTGTACTTCCTGAGTCCCCTTCTGTGCATGACAAGCTCATTTTGGGGCGTGGCAGTCGGTTAGGGGAGAGGAAAGGCAAAGCATCCATTTATTTACTTGTATAATCCCTCCCTGAAAATATCCTCCTACGGAACCTGTCCCCACTTTTGAGGACATGACGCATCTCTCTGTTTGGCACTCGGGTATACACACGCGTGCGGACAGACGTGCGCGCGACTTGTGGCTGCGTGGGTTACCGGTAGACTGAGAGCCGTCAGCTTTCTGAAGGCTCTGCGAAAGCTTCAACTCATCCTGGAGGGTCGCAATTTGCTGGAAGGGAAAGGCTCCAGAGATGGCGGGGCAGAGGGTGCGTGTCGGGGGCAGAGTATGTGTGAGGGAGCAGGACGTGGAAGGGACGCTTGGCAGCCAGGAGCCGAACCACCCACACGTGCTGGAGAACTGTTCCAACCGCCCTCAGCAGGCAGCGTGTAGACCCTTCAGAGGGGCCCTGAGGCTCTGGGGTGCCAGATGGCCAAACTCACTGGGCCATCACCTTCCATCCAAATGACCGTTCCAGAGCCCATGCAGGGACTTTTCATGGAGCAGAAAAGCTGGAAAACCAGGACACCTTTACGGTTTCTAGCGTCTTCGGACATCCAGATGGCTAACAGACACATGGAAAGATGCTCAGCATCACTCATCACCAGGGAAATGCAAATCCGAACCTCAGTGAGATACCACCTGACACCCGTCAGAAAGGCTAGCATGAACAACTCAGGCAACCACAGATGTTGGCGAGGATGCGGAGAAAGAGGCTCTCTTTTGCGTGGTCGGTGGCGATGCAAGCTGGGGCGGCCACTCTGGAAAACAGCGTGGAGGTCCCTCCGAAAACTAAAAATAGAGCTACCCTATGACCCAGCGATTGCACGACTGTTTATGCAAAGGGTACAAACTGCTGATTCAAAGGGGCGCATGCACTCACCCCCATGTTTACGGCTGCGCTATCGACAATAGCCAAAGTATGGAAAGAGCCCAGATGTCCATCGACGGATGCATGAAGAATGTGGTAAATATATACAGTGGAGTATTACTCGGCGATCAAAAAGAATGAAAGCCTGCCATTTGCAGCAACGTGGATGGAAGCAGAGTGTATTGTGCTAAGTGAAATAAGTCAGTCAGAGAAAGACAAATAACCATATGATTTCGCTCATATGTGGAATTTAAGAAACAAACAGATGGACATAGGAAGTGGAAGGAAAAATAAGATAAAAACCGAGAGGGAGACAAACCATAAGATACAGAGAACAAACTGAGGGCTGCTGGCAGGCCGGCAGGGGGCGGGGGTGGGGTGGGGGGGCAAATGGGGGATGGGCATTAGGGAGGGCACTTGCTGGGATGTGCACTGGGTGCTATATGTAAGGGATGAATTGCTAAATTCTACTCCTGAAACCATTATTATGCTAGATGTCAACTAAGGGGGACTTAAATACAAGTTTTTAAAAAAAAAAAGAAATTCTAGCTTCTTCAGTCAAGGAGGACAGGAAGCCTCTCCAGGAGGCAGATGCATTGCTGAGAAGAGAAGCAGTGTGGGAGCCAAGCATACTGTGGCCGATGCTGGAGGTCAGGGGAAGACGCCCCTCACCCCGGCAGGCCCATGGGACGGAAGGTCCCGCCCCACACAGCAAGGCCAGCGCTTTCCAGGGCACGCAGGGTCCAGCTGCTTCTCTGCAAAGGAAGGGGGTACAAGGACTTGTAGGAGCCCCCAGCTAACAGGAAGACCTAATCATGTTCAAAATCAGTCACACGCTGCAGTTCATGATTTCATCCCCCTCGCCTGACTCTCTCGTGCCTACGGGCACAGAGCTGACTCAACGGTGCCCACAGTCAGGAGAAGGCAGAAGGAGAGGAAAATGCCATCTGATTATCAGCCAACGGGAAAACGGATCCGAGGGCCCTGGGACGTTCCCTCTGCCTCGGGTTCCTGTCCTTTGGGCGGAGTGTACTGGGTGTTCTGTTTGCCCCCAAGACCCACTTTCCACCCCTCCTACGCCTTTCCACCCCTCTTATAAACCACACACCATCCAGGCCTCTGTTCCCGGCGTTGGGTTTGTTTGGCCAACCTGGAGGCCTGAGCGAGAGAAGGAGGAGGCCCCCTGCCTGCCCGTGCCCTCACCTCTGGGCTCCGAGGCCCACACCCTCTCCTCGGCCCTCGGCTGATACCAGTTTCCCACTGCTGTTACCAGTCCTGTCACGTCCCTGCACCCTGACCACACGCCATCCACAGTCCCCCGCATCCGGTCGTCCTCAACTGCCCTTCTAGAACACAGGACTCGTTTCCTGCTGGGACCCTGACCAACACAAAAGGCACTGGATACCAAGACGGTAAGCCAAAAGAAGACACAACCTCACAAACACAAAGGTAAACACGAAAATCAAACACAAAGGATATGTTAAAAAAGAAAAAAGGAGAGAGGGGAAAAAACCCTCCAACACGACCAAGGAGCCCTTCCCCAAAGGAAGACTTATCTTGGGACTCTCTTCTTTCTCTCGGCCTCGCCAACCCGGAAACAAAGAACAGACGTGGGGGCAAGAATAAAGCGAACGTTGTCCCCGGGCTCTCAGCGGTCCTGGTCTCCTCGCTGCGCACCTGAACCACGCAAGGGAGGAAGGCCGAGCTGCCCGCGCGGGTTGCCGTCCAGCCACTGCTGGCTCGGGAAGGTGCCAGGCCCCCTCAGGGCACCCATGCCTGGGCTGGGAAGGGACAGGCCTATAATCTCAGAATTGGCTGGGAAGGGACAGGCCTATAATCTCAGAATTGGCTGGGAAGGGACAGGCCTATAGTCTCAGAATTGGCTAGCAGGCGCCACAGTGTGCCCCCAAGCCACCCCGGGCTCCAGAGACACACGCACACATGGTGACCGCCCTGGGCACAGGTCTCAGGGTATCCGATCCTGCAGGTTCAGAAGGCAGACAGCACGAGGCCGGTTCACAGCAGCACACAACACACATGAATATAACCCTGGCTAAGGCTGGCCTGGTCCCGGGACTAGAAGGATCTTCAGCAACCTTATCCTGCAGCTATTAAATAGCAATCATCCAAGCAGCCGGCTGTTTGGTTCTTGAGAGATACTCAGCCCACAGCTTCCTCCAGGGGCTCTTCGAATGTCTGGCCCCAAGGATGGTCAGAATACTGTATTTTACCCCTTGCATCCAGCCAGAAGGGCCCCAGTTTGGTTCATTTTCAACCAAGCAAATATTTAGCGCAGCAAAAACGAATGTGCCCGGCCCTGTATTTGGTCCTGCAAGGCCTGTGGAGGGCAGGGCCTGCATCCCCAAAGGATCCCACCTCCTGTTTGGAAGGTCAAGACACAACTGGGGACAAGAAAGACTGGCACTCGGCTGCCCTATAAATAGTGGGGGGGGGGGGGGAGGGGGGGGAGGAAAGCGGGAACCGCCACGGCCCATGGGCCCTGCACTGGGCCCAGGAGACTCGGTAAGTCTGCTAAGGCAGAGAGGAGGGAAGAACTTTCTCGGCGTCAGAAAGAGCATCACAAACACCTGGAAATCATAACGAGCCCAGCACATTCACAGCACGGCAGGGGGAACGCTTCCAGAAATTGTTTTAAGGCTCCCACAGACCTGAAATAGAGTGAGATCTTCCCCCACAAAAACCCTGTGATTTTCAGCCGCGCAGAGAAAAAGGCAAGATACAGAGACAGGGAAAGAGAAAACATCGAAAAGAATTTGAGGTTTATGAAGAAGGCCCTTGGAGGAAACGCACGAGGAAGAGTGGGTAGATGGATGGCTACTCAAACGCATAAATAAAAATGACGTCAACTTTGGTTTCCACACTGCACAGGCCAAAAGGAACTGGGCTCACGTGGGCCGAACACGTCCTAAAGTTTTGGTTAGAGGCAGCTCGGGAATGAGCTGCCTCCTCAGTTTGCGAGGCCAGCAGAGCAGTTTGGAGGACGATTCCAGAACGCCTATCTCACCACAGCCAAGTGTACTGGCCACAGGTCGACACCAGAAGGCAGCCGCTCAGGAGCTGAGGGCACACAGAGCCTTCTAGAACCAGTTAGGGAAGTTGGGGTGGTGTCAGGGGACCCTAACAGACCTGGGGCTCTATGGAACCCTGGTCCAGAGGCCCCGCTGGTGACAGTGTGCCAGGTGGACCCCCCGCCCCCCACCTGAGTGACTCCGGGTTACCTGCAGGGCGACTGAGATCCGGCCTCCTGGCCTCCTTCCCTCTGCTACCTACGAGGCTTCAGCCCTTTCCACCACCAACCCGGGAGTACATCCCTACTCAGAGAACACAGGAAAGTGAACCATCAGAGGTTCTTCTTAATCTAAGAATATTGGGGCGCCCAGGTGGCTCAGTTGTTAAACATCCGACTTCCGCTCAGGCCGTGATCTCGCGGTTTGCGGGTTCAAGCCCTGCGCTGGGCCCTGTGCTGACAGTGTGGAGCCTGCTTGGGATTCTCTCTCTCCCTCTCTCTGCCCCCTCCCCAACTCGTGCTTTCTCTCTTTCTCTCAAAAGAAATACACTTAAATATATATATATATATATATTTATGAAACGTACGAGCCTGGAAAACACGTTATTTGGAAAGAAAGCGCCATTACGGGGAGGGGGGTACGGGAAGGGGGACAGGCAGCGGCAGAACCCCGCTCTCTGAGGTCTCTGTGGCGTGGGGCCGTGAGTCCATCACTCCCCTGCACTCCGAGGAGGGCGGGAGAAGGCAGGACGGGGGGCGGGGGGCGGTCCCGGGGCACCCCCGCGGCCGATCTCACCTGGGTTTGGGAAGGCCTGAAGGCAGAGTCGAAGCCGTTCTGCAGGGAGTCGAGGAAGGGCTGGACCTTGTAGAGGCCGTGCGTGGTCTGGCTGGAGCGGAAGGCCACCACGTGGAAGTACTTGAGGATCTTCTCGAAGCGGGCCTGGCTCATGACCAGGGCGAGGCTCCTGTTGCTGTAGAAGCCGCCGCTCCAGATGCTGAGGACCGACTCGCAGTGGGAGATGCTGGTGGAGATCATGTAGCCCAGGAACGCCTTCATCTCCGTCAGCGTCACCTCGGCCCAGGCGCCGTCGCTGCCGAAGCGCTCCTGGAACTTCTTGGCGTACATGTTCGTCTGCACCACCATGTTCTTGAGCACGTTGTCGGGGACAAAGAGCTGGAAGAAGTCCATGGCACTGGCGCTGGGGGGCATCTTTCGGGTTGGACCTAAAACGAAGGCAGGCCGGGGGTTCATTGCCGCAACCACCACCGCAGGGTGCACCCTGCCCCCGCCCCCTCCCAACGCAGCTGGCTGGCCTGAGCCCCTCCCCCCCCCCCCCCCCCCCCCATGAACTTCGGTCCCCTTCCCTGGACAGCGGCACGCGCGCCCCCTGCCGCCCGGGCCCCGCACCTGCAGGTCCTCCCTCCACCGTGCACCCCGGGGCCCCGCGTTCTTCCCTGTCCAGCAACTTCAGAGAAAGGGACGCGCGAGCCGTGGGAAAAGACCCACGCAAGGGCACACTGAACTTAACACAGGAGCTCCGCCGTGGCTTTCTGCCTTTCGTTTCGCTTTCTTGTAAACTGACTTCTGTAAGTAAGAATGCTTTCACCCCTCGGGGCCTGAAAATTTCCACCCAGGAGAGGCTGCAATGTTTATCTCCTGGTGCTCTCCACGTGGCAATTTGGAATTTATTGGTGAATACATCTGAAGGGGCTTGTTCAGATAATTTCACCAAGGTAATAAAAAGCTCACAGTTTTGGGGCGCCTGGATGGCTCAGTCGGTTGAGCGTCCAACTTCCGCTCAGGTCATGATCTCACAGCTCCTGAGTTCGAGCCCGGCGTCAGGCTCTGTGCTGACAGCTCATAGCCTGGAGCCTGCTCCAGATTCTGTGCCTCCTTCTCTCTCTGCCCCAACCCACTCGCATTCTGTCTCTGTCTCTCTCAAAAATAATAAACATTAAAAAGAAAAAATTAAAAAAAAAATCTCACAGTTTTGACTAATGCAGGGACAGCGTTCTGAACTACATACACACACATCCACCCATAAGAGATACGGCTTTCAATCCCAGTGTCTTAAGTCAGGCTAACAAGATGTAGAGGTTTGTAGGAGACAAGCTTTTTTTATTTAAAAAAATTTTTTTGGGGGGCACCTGGGTGGCTCAGTCGGTTGGGCGGCTGACTTCGGCTCAGGTCATGATCTCGCGGTCCATGAGTTCGAGCCCCATGTCGGGCTCTGTGCTGACCGCTCAGAGCCTGGAGCCTGTTTCCGATTCTGTGTCTCCCTCTCTCTGACCCTCCCCTGTTCATGCACTGTCTCTCCCTGTCTCAAACATAAATTAAAAAAAAAAAAAAAAACCGTTAAAAAAATTTTTTTGAAGTAATCTCTACACCCAACTTTGGGGCTTGAACTCACGACCGGAGACCCCGAGTCCACCGACCGACGGAGCCAGCCAAGTGCCCCCTGAGGAGACCAGCTTTGCAATTTCTAATCAAAGCCGGGCATGCTCTTCAGAATTTTAACCACCCCCCCTAAACCTTTCTCTACTACTGATTTAGGCAGTCTCTGAAAAACACGTTTTTTCACAGCAAAATAAGACAATGTACACCCAACCGCCCAGGTTTCAGATCGGATAGAGTGGGGAGGTGAAACCCTGAATTCACATCTAGCTAAATGCACAGTCTTAGATAAATTCCCTCTTTCCCACAAGGAAAGCGGAACACCTGCTTCGCAAGGCTGTTGTGAAAACCTAGAGACTTATACTGAGATGTTATCAGCAGAAATCCACTGCCCCGGGCTCTGGGCTTTGGAATGCTCAATTGCTCTCATGTTGTAGAAAAAAACCCTGAAGCCCGGAGAGTGAAGTGACCACCATACTCACTGTCACCAACCAGTTACTGGAAGGGCACCAGGCGGTCCTGGTGCCACTGGCACCTAACTGCTCTCGGAGCAGGTGGCCCTGGCTGCAGGGACGGCGAGGCCAGGAGACAGCGGGGCCCCGGTGAGTAAGAGCGGCCTGCGGCCTACAGCCCCACACCCACTCTTTAGTGGAAATCATCTTATTTCAGGGAAGCCTTGCACCCTCCGGTGGGTGAAGCCATAAATTATTCAGGGGTAGCTCTCAAAGAGGAGAAAAACCAGCATTTTAATTGCTACATCATGCTGAGTGAGCAGAGTGAAATTTTCTCTTCCAAAAGTTATCTTTAAAGCAATTTTGCCTCCCGGGCTATTTCGCAATGAATTCTCCCAGCAAACTCTGCCCTGGCCAACTGTTTAATGAAGAAACGGGGAAGTAGCTGGCTCCCTCTTATCTGTTTAGTTTGGATTTACAAGCATCCTCCACTGCCCGTCTCAGCTGTTCTGATTCTTCGTATTGGAAAGTGTTGGCACAGGCCAGTCCCTGGGAAGGGATGGAGGGAAGGTGGGAGGGAGAAAATGCTATTCAGTAGATTCAACCCGTATCGCCAACCTTATTTATAATAGGGCTATTTAATAATATGGCTCTGGGGTGGGCAGCGCCCCCAGCCAAGACAAGACTCTCTTACATTTGATTCATTCACAGGAGCTTTTCCGGCTATTACCCCACGTGATCCTTACAAGATCCTCGTGAAGCCTCGTCCCCTTTTGCAGGGAAGGAAACAGAAGCTCAGAAGTATAGGGATCCAGCCCAAGGTCACTCACTTGTAAGCACCTTATCGTTGGGGCGACCGTCTTCCCACCTGGCCCAGCACCAGTCTGAGAGCACCTGCTGCTGCTGTAATTATTAACGTGCCACTTCTGCTCTCGAGAGTGGACAAGAAGGGATGTGGCTGTCCTGCACACAGTGCATACACACGGCTTAAGCCAGGTGCATGGTCCTCAAACCCCCCCGAGCTCCCTCTACCTCTGGCACACACACATTTCATGGTGGGCTATGTAGGGTTACAATGCACACAGCCAGAAGGAATTCTGAAGGGAAAAAAACCGCAAAGGTGGCATGGAAGTGGGGGTGGGGGTGGGGGCAGGGTGGTAGGAAGGACCTGTAATGCCCGCGTTTACCTTCGGGTCTGCCGAAGGGAGACAGGGCTCTGCGTGTTGATGATGCATGACCAGGCTATAAACTCATACAGTCATCTCCCGGCCGGGGGAGGCCGGTGCTCTCCCCCCCCTCCCCGCCCCACCATGTCACCAAGTCACTCTTCAGGGCTTGGTTCAACCATCGCCCACCTGGTTCCTTCAGCCCCCCGGGGATCACCTGCTCCCTCAATCCCAGGATGCCACAGCAGGCCCACGGGCCCAGGGTAGCATTAAGAATGGTCCAGTGATGCTCAGATTCCCTGAAGAGATTCCGCCCCCACCCTGAACCACTACCCCAAGGTAGAAACCGACCCCCTCTTTCCAGGAGCGACATCTACAAAAGCAGATGTCCCGTTCAGGGGGTGGACTGTAACGCAAGGGCAGTTAGCAGAAACCACTTATTCCGAGAACACTCACGGGTGTCATATGGATCCTAGGAAGAGAGGAGTAAGACCCAGTGCTCTCTCCCCAGGAAGTTCTCGGTGTAGGGACAGGAGCAGGCAGCAGACAGTGACCAGTGATATCAGGCTCGGGGGAGGCCGGTGCTCACAAGAGGGACCCCGAGTCCAGATCCTGGGAGTGGGGGCGGGGGGGATGGACGAGCCGCGTGAGACGGCTCTCGAGACTGGCGGCTGCAAAGGGATGGCGGCCGGGAGGTTACAGAAGATCTCAGGCACTGAGAACATCTCCCGCAAAGGCCCTGAGTTTAGCGGACTGTGCAAGAGAGAAGGCTGGCTGCAGGCACTGGGGGCAGGGCCCGGACTCCCCGCAGCGAGGCGAGAAGGGCTGTGAGCACCGCAGATCGTGCTCCCGCTTTAGGGGGAATCACTACAGGTGGTGTGTGGGGAGGGCCTGGGGCTGTTCCTGAAGCCAGTGAGCACCGGGGGGACCTGAGGGGTGGCCACCCGGCTTCCCCTCCTGGCTCCCTCACCTCTACGCACGGCGCCGTGCTCAGTTTCCATGCAGGTGTGCTGGGCAGGGGGAGCGGACTGCGGGCGAGCCGGGTACCGGAGGCGGCCTGAACCCTGGGGCCTCATCAATTTGTCATTTCCACTTGAACCAGAGCATCTTACAACACACGTGTCCAGGCTGAAACTCCAGATGCCTCACTGTCCTCTCCCGTTTTGCTCCTCCCCGCCAGCCCCCCCCCCCCCCCCCAGACACCAAAACCACCACGGGTTCCTCTGCTGCCGGCGCCCCGCATCCCGCCCATCCTCGCGTCCTGCTGCTGGAGTGTGTGATCAGCCACCCATTGCTCTGACCCAGGCAGCCACCACCCCTGGCCTAGAAGGCAAAAACGGTCTCCGCCCAAAGGATTCACAGCAACAGGAAAAATCGTTAAAAGAATATAAACCAGGTCGCTACAATCCCCTGCAGAATTCAAACACTCCCGGGACTTGCCACCGCGTTAAAGCGAACCCATATTCCTGACCAAGCGCTCGGGGCCCTGCAGGGCCGGGTCACAGCTACCCACCCCCATCCCAGGCCGCTCTCCAAGGGCAGCTGAGCACAAGGGGTGCAGGTAGGGCTGGGGTTAGGCCCGGGCTCTGGCACGCTCCTTCCACCCCAGGGCCTGCACCCACGCAGACCCGTCCACAGGAAGCAAGCCTTCCTTGATGAGGCGCCCCCAACCACAAGCAGAGAGCCGGTCCTGCCCATCCCCATCCAGACTGCACTTCCTTCCTGCATTTATCATAGGCCACGGTTGTTCTGTTAGGGACTTACACACCCGTTCTGGTCCACCTCTGCAGTCCCGCCCTCTGACCCGGCCGCAGTGTGACGGCCGAGGTAAAGGCCGGCGGTCGCGGCGCTCTAAGCCCGGCTCACGGTATGCCGGATGCCCCCGCTGACAAGGTGGATAGAGTGGGTGAGTGGGGAGGGCCGATTCCACGGCCCACGCAGGAGGAAGGGCCTCTTTGCTGAGCCCCATGGAAGGGATCCGGTTTCGTGGACAGCAGCCCATGACGATGTCTGATAAAAAAGTTAAGGACAGCCAGAAACATCTGTGTGGAGGCGGAAGCCTACGTGGCCGGGGTCTGCAGCTGCTGGTTACGTGACCGTGGCCAGGCCACGTAACCTCTCTGCATCTTGGTTTCCTTCCCCAGCCAGTGGGGGTAAGAACCACCACGGAGGGAATGAAAGCCACAGGCCGCGGCCCGTCCTGGCCGGTCCACCATGAGCCCCGTTTGGTGTGAGGGTCCCGCAGGAGCGACCGCCGCCCGCTTTCATGGTGCCCACTTCACGGCCACAGCCACATGTGGCCCTGATCCCCTCCTTCACACCGTCTGGAAGGAAAGTGTGGTTTTCTCAAGTCCAACCTTCCAGGGACAAAAGCAGTCATTTTGAGATGTGAAGGGCATTTTGCATCAACCGGCATCGTGGGGCAGCAATCGTCTGCAGCTTTGTGACACAGATAAGGATCCCTTCGTATTCTGAATTAAGGGCTTAAAATAACGAAATGAGGGGCGCCTGGGTGGCTCCGTCGGTTGAGCGGCCGACTTCGGCTCAGGTCACGATCTCGAGGTTCGTTGAGTTCCAGCCCCACGCCGGACTCCGGGCTGATGGCTCGGAGGCTGGAGCCTGCTTCGGATTCTGTGTCTCCCTCTCTCTCTCTCTCTCTGCCTCTGCCCCGCTCACACTCTGTCTCTCTCTCTCTCTCTCAAAAATAAATAAACATTAAAATGTTTAATAAAATAAATAATAAAATAACAAAATGATTCTCCCCAGGCAAAATCAAGCAGATATAAAAATATAAAAGAACATCCTGTGCGATCACAAAAATATTCCTCTCAGCTGAGATGTGAAAAAAAAAATCAAGATATTATATTCTGTAAAAAGGTAACGTAGGAAATAGCCAAGCTATTGTGCTCAGTGCCGGCTGCAGCTGGGCCTTTATCTTGGGCTGAACTAATCCTCCTGTCTTCTCCGTTTCTCTCCTTCCTCCCTCCGCCCATGGCTGACGTGCAGGACAAGCTGTCTGTCTGACGAGCTGTCTGTCTGCCAAGCTGCCGAGGCCCGGGTCTCGGCTGCAGAATCCAGCCACACGGCCACTCGAGACCTCCAAGGCTTCCTTCCTTGTTTAACCTCGTGGCTCATGGCTACGTGACCGGGAACAAATTCGTTTTGCAGCCAGATCAAGGAATGTCCACACAGGGGCGGGAGCCTTGGGTAGGAGTCCAGGCCGTGTTCCTCACCTCCCCAGGGCTCGGCCCCTCATCTGTGTGGCCTGATGGGGTAATGCACACTTGTCTCACTGGGCAGCTGGGAGCCGCGTCCAGTGAGTTTAGGTGTGGCCGACCTGCAACGCTTACCCACGACATACCAACACAGGCTCAGATGAGCGTTAAGTCCTCGAAATGGTGCCTTCCCACCGGAGGACACGTGAGACTCCTCGCCGCTCTCCAGGGCCTTTAGAAAACATGCAGAAACCCGGCCGGGAAACCCAAGTACAGCATCAGTCACGCAATTTATCGCTTGCAAGGCTTCCTTGTCAGGAGCACGTAAGGGCAAGCCGTGTGTGTGTGCGTGTGTGTGTGCACATGCACGCATGTGCCCATGCGTGGTCTCCCTCATGTTAATCCAGCCCAGTGGCGGGAGAAGACACCGGCAATACAGAGACAATTCTGGGATGGGACGCCTGAGGTGACGCCGTTCACAGGAGTAGTTCTTGTAGAAGAGGGCTAATGTGTTGGCTGTTCGGGACGTTAAAGCTACACCCCTGACCAGATGTCACGTGACAAAGAGCTGCTTTGCAGAGAAGGGGGGGGCATGCACCCATGCCTGACATATAAAGGCTTTTCAAGACAGCCCAACTTCAAGAACGAGGCACCCATACACCTATAAGGAACAGTCTTACACGACTGTGTAAGGTGAACAGTCTTCATCTATGTGTGACGGCCAGCTCAAGGGCCTGCCACCTGCAGTGGGGGGAGGGGGGGGCGGGGTGCTCTGCTGGGCGGGGGGGTGGGGAGGGACCCTGACCATCTCCACGTGCACTGAGCTAACGGGGAGCAGCTGGAACCAAACGGATCTGCTCTCGCCTGGGCCTGCGGACCCCCTCCCAGGGTCCTCTCTCTCTGGAGCTCTGGTCGTTTACATTTCAGGTCACGCGCACAGACTGTTCTCTGGACTTTGTTCGCGAACGGAGATCAGGTCACACGCGCTTGGACGGGCAGAACAGGGAACTTCTACTGCTCCCGCCGCATCCAGTTTGGATGTAAGCAGCAAGGTGACAACACGGGAGGGGCCGTGACCCTGACCAACAGCTCAGGTGTCGAAGGAAGGAACGAACACTGCCAGTCGCAAAGCTTCATTGCGAATGTGACTCCCTTAGTGGCAGTAGCCTAAAGGCCAGGTGACGGGGCTATTCCATGGCATCCATGAGTCCGTGAGTCCTCCCACGGCTAAGAGTCCGTGCGGCCTGTGAGAACGGCTGGTCGAGGCTCAGACCCCACGCCCAGGACCACGCGTATCCCCTGTGCCCCCGGACCAGGCTTCTCCACTAGGACACTTCCCCACCCAAAGCACAGATTTCACTTTTCCTTCGTGCTGAGCTAAAGCATAGTGGGGAGAGGTAGGTGGCCGTTAAAGGATGAGAGGCGGAGTTGGCCGCAGCTGGGGTTGGGGGCGGGAGGGAGCTGGTTCTGTTCCCGGCTCTTTCCCTGTCTAACCGAGCCTCTGTGAAACTCCAGTGTCTTTGGGTTTCAGTTCCTCACGGGTAACTCTCCTCCTCCCCCTTCCAAGACCGATGAAACGGTAGAGCCAACGACGGAAGTATTCCGAGGAATGTAAATAATTATGTAAAAGTCACCTAGCACGGTTCGGAAATAGTTGCCGGCCAGCAGAGTCGACGACCTGGGACTGGCCTCCAGCTCCGTGACGCACGAGGCGCGTGACCTTGGGCAAGGTGCTTCATCACTTCATCTTAGAGCACGTGGGACGGGCGGCTTGAAGGGCAGCAATTTACTTCCCACGGTTCTGGAGGTGAAGCCCAAGATCACGGTGTTGACAGACCTGGTGTCTGGAGAAGGCCACTCCCTGGTTCACAAGGGGCCGTCTTCTCGCTGTGTTTCCATGCAGGGGGAGGTCCAGGGAGATCTCTGGGGTCTCTTTCCTAAGACACACTAATCCCACCATGAGACCCCACCCTCATGACCTAGGCGCCTCCCACAGGCCCACCTCCTCGTACCGTCGTGTTGGGGACGGGGTGGGAGTTCCGGGGGCCACGCAAACGTTCGGTCTATAGTCCTCGGCGACCCACGGTCTCCGTGTTGGTAGAGCGAAGACAAAGAGAACGGTACCAGGAGGTTCACAGTCAGGGTGCGGACGGAGAGGGAGGACGCCCAGCAAGAGGCTGAGGTGCCCAGTGATGGGATCTGATCACGTGCCCAACAGCATCCGCCAGTCCCCTACCCCCGGCTCCTGTCCCACTTCCCGGAGCTGACTTACCAGATGGCTATTACAGAAGAGCAGCCTTAGCTACCACAGTTGATAGTTCATTTAGACGCCGTGTCTATTTTTCACAGGAGGCTGTATTTTTAAAGCCTCTGCTTGGAGACAGAAAGAGTGGCAGGATTTTTGTCTCCCGCTT
Organism: Panthera leo; assembly: GCF_018350215.1. NCBI lineage: Eukaryota > Metazoa > Chordata > Mammalia > Carnivora > Felidae > Panthera > Panthera leo. The sequence continues at coordinate 17,700,264 of NC_056689.1, read as the reverse complement.
GGGAAGTACACGATGGGGAGGGGACGGGGAGCTGAGGAGCTACGGGGCCACCGTCTGGGGCTGGCCCCACCTCAAAGGCCCCGTGTCACGCGCAGTGGCCAGCGGGGACGGGCCACCCAGAGAATTTGCTCATTTCCTCCGTGACCTCACAGCTTTCTCTTGCTTCCCGCTGTGCCAAGGACACCCACCTTGGTTCTTCATGCCGAACCAAACCAGGTTCATGGCCAACTTCCATGTGCCTGGGTGCTGTTTCTTCCTCAGGCTCCTTCTCCAGACCTTCCTCCTCCCGCGCACCGGGCGCCCGCTGAGCCCACTGGTGTCCCCAACTTGCTGCCCGCCCTGGCCAGTCCCGCGTAGCATCACGGTGCATGTTCCTCCGAGGCAGGCAAGAGAAAGGGACCGCGCCCCGGGCACTCCGGGAGAGTGCGAACGATGAAAAGCGTGGACAGTCCCCCTGGGCTTCAAGAAGCGTATTCCAAGCCCTGCACCTGATGGCATATAGAAAACTCTGGTGTGCCTCACGGAGGGTCTTCTGTGCATAAAGCACCACAACAAGCAGTTAGCTGACCACACTTGATTCTCACGGGGGTCAACCCAAGAGGCGCCGGGACGCCCGCTCTGCAGCCGCGGAAGCAAGAGTCTTGCCCCAGGTCACCCCGGCTGGTGAATGAAGGAGCCGACGGTCTCTTCCCCCCGCCAGGCGCCACCCACACACGCGGGCGTGGACTCCCCAGATGGCTGAGTCTTCCTGGCGTTGTGGTTGCTTCCAATTTCCCAGGCGCGTGATGCAGTTCTGACCTGGGGAGGGTGAGGGGAGGCAGAGGGCCGGCCCAGGAAGGAGGACAGAGGCTGTGGCGAGACAGGACAGGAGCTGAAAAGGGGGCTATTTAAATATATATGGACTTGGGAGTTTCTTTCTTTGGCTGAAATAAATTCTTAGAAGGAACTCTGAGCTGAGGCACCACCCACGCCCCCACCCCCACCCCCCCGCTTCCAAAACGAGCAGCGATGGGGACGACAGGGCCCCGCAGAGCACGTGCACCACCAATGGGTCCGGCTGCTGGAGCGCAAACCGGAAATCCTGGATAATTTTGGAGGAAGTCATAGGGATTTTGTCACTGATGGCGAATCCCTTGGGAGAGGTCCAGAGGGGGTTTGTGGAAGGTCCACACGGATGGGAGTTTTGTCTGTTGGGTCTGAGGCGCCTAGAACAGTGTCTGGCCCACTGAGGTGTGCTGAGCGAGCCAGGGAAAAGGGAATGTGTTCAAAGGCTAATGACCCTCCAGGTCTCAAGGTCAACAGCAGCATCCTGCAGCTCACAGAGAAGGTCAAGGGCACCGAGGTGCTCACTAGAACATGATGCGGGAGAGTAGACAAGACAAAGGGTGGGATCCACAACGCGTGCGCTGGATGTAGGGCCAGGGACCCCTTGCAGACAGCCCGAGGTATGGGCAGGACCACCCCGTGCGTGCGCGCATGCGTGTGCCTGAAGAGGGAGTAGGGATTCGGGCGGGACCCACTCGTCCACACCTTACGTTCCTCAAGACGCTGGGTTTAGCCCTTTGTGCCTATCTACAAGAGAGATTAAACACAGAGTTACGGAGATGCACAGACTGGGCCGGGCACATAAAATGTGCCATGTTTGCAAACCAGTCTTAGTATTTAAAAAAAAATACTGGGAGCCCAAGGAAGGGGACAAAAAGCAACCAGCACAGGCCCATCATGACCTCTGAGATGGCTTCGCCACGGGCCAGAGGGAATGAGAGAGTCGGTGAAGAGGCCAGAAGGCTCTGGGAGGCCCCAGAAAGGGTCCGGCCCTTTCCAACCTGAAAGAGAAGGTACAGGCCACACTGTATCCTGAACCCAGTCGGTGGCATCAGGAGGTGGGGCCTGGACCTCTGCTCTGGGGCTCAGGAGCCCTGCTTGAGAAGCAGCAGTGACAAGGGTCTGTGTTGACATGATGGTGGTTAGGTCAACGAGGAACATCAGAGGCCACTGCGTGGGACTGGGCTGGACTCCCTCCCTCGAAAAACCTATTAGGACACAGGGGCTGGCCACCCTCCCCACTGCTGACAGCTGACTCTCGGGCACCTCCCCTCCTGCCTTGGCATCGCTGGTGCAACCCGCTGCCTCCTTTCACAGCCCAGCATGGGTGTGTGGACCCCAGGCCATGCTCCTTGTCTCCCTCCACCAGGCGTCTGTATTTGCTCTGCGTGCCTGTGTCCCCCGGGGGCACCCGAGTGCAGGACTGCAGGATCGCTGGGGTGTGGAGGGAGGAGGGAGAGCAAAGGCTTCCGGTGGAGTTCTCATCCTCCTTTCTAGTACTCGGGGACACCCATGGCACCCTGTGCGTGGAGGATGGGACCAGGCGCTGTCTCGGCTCAGCTGGGCCAAGAAGAAGGAAGGCAGGCCGGAGGGGCTTTATCCCCGCACCCTAACTGCATCCCTCTAATGCCCTGCACAGCCCTCCAGGCCCCGGGAGAGAGAAGGCAAGGGACCAGGGACCAGGGACCAGGCAAGAAAGAAGTACATCCTGGCCAAGCTGGCCGGGAAGCCTGAGAGAGGACCCACATTCATGCTATGACTCACCGAGTCAAGCCGGTGGAGGGAGGTGCCGACCTCCGCATCCAGGGGACTGTGGGGAGAGGCTGGCCCCAACCCCCCACCAGCCACCTGCAGCCTCGCCTCCCCAAGAGGAAACAAGGAACCAGAGGAGGTCAATGTTATGGTTACTGAGTTGGGGGCGGTTCTGGCCTTCAGGGTCCTATCCTTTTTCTTCCTGGAGCCTTTCCTTTCTCAGGGTCACACATCCAGAGCCCCGTTCCACAAGTGTAGCTGGGCTGGGTATGTTATTTATTTCTCCGTGAACATAAAAGAACGTTTACGTATTTTATTCAGCATACGTGTATATGGCACTTATGCTGTATATGTGTTCTGCTTTATAAATGATAGTTTGACTCCCTTCCTCCTTGATGATAACTCGGAGACACGTGCACCACTACTAACCTCTATGTATCCAATGAGGAAACTGAGTCACAGACAGGTTAAGGGACTTGCCTGAGGTCATACAACCAGCAAAGGGCAGGACCAGAAGCCACCCCTGATGGCCCAGCCTGAGTCCATGCCCCTGACCACCGCACTGTGGTAAATCTTGACGGAAGATTCTTCCAGTTTCAGTGCCCCCCCACCACACGACCTCATAGCCCCAACACACACAGCTGACAATAGCAGACGCCTCTATAGAAATGAGGGAGAGGAAGCCAGCAGCCTCCCCCCAGGCTGCCCACCTGTGATCTGACCCCCCAGCGTTAGCTAGGACACAAGCCTCACAAGTACAGGGGCTCATTTTACTTATTTTCCAGAATCCCATTACTGGATCCCAGTAAGAGCTGGCTGGCTGAATAACATTTGCTGGGGTGTCACCGAGACCTCCTTTTCCCTTCTGGGTTTGGATGGGACCAGGCACTCACAGACACCGTCCAGAGTCACAGCCCAGCTCAGATCAGCGAGGCCCCCGGCTGTCTGCTCAAGTTAACGCAGCTTCAGGACGTTGCAAAATGGCAGCCGTCAACGTCAACAAAATACCCTTGGACGAGACCGAGCTCCAGGGCAAGAGAGGCACTCTTCATTTGGGAGAGTCAGGCTGTCACTGAATCCGTCCTGGGGACCAGCTTCTGGCCAGCGGAAAGAACCAGCTGAGACTTGAATTCCAAAGAATTCAGGGATGGTGAAGAAACACCCGCTCTTTGAGGAAGACACAGGGGTGACTGCCACTTAGCCCCTGGCCACCGCATCAAAGAACCTGAGAGTGGAAACCCACAGTGTGTTGTTCTGTGCCCGACAGATCCATTGGAGTTGGACAAAGGCCCGATAACTCCTTCAGGAAGGGAGCCACTGAGGTACGTTCTTTAAAAAAAAAAATTTTTTTAACATTTATTTATTTTTGAGACAGAGAGAGACAGAGCATGAACAGGGGAGGGGCAGAGAGAGAGGCAGACACAGAATCCGAAGCAGGCTCCAGGCTCTGAGCCGTCAGCACAGAGCCCGACGCGGGGCTCGAACCCACAGACCGTGAGATCACGACCTGAGCAGAAGTCGGACGCTTAACCGACTGAGCCACCCCGGCGCCCCTGAGGTACATTCTTTAATTTCACGAGGTACCTAAGTTTGGGGCGTCCAGTGTGGGGAGGGGACACTAACCTTGATTCAGAGGTGATGCTGTGCCTAGGGCTCCATTAGGGTTTTAATGTACGCAGGCACCAGATTTCTTTCTTTCTTCTTTTCCTTTTAATATAATTCATTGTCAAGTTGGCTAACATACAGGAGGTACAGTGTGCTCTTGGTTTGGGGGGGTAGATTCCCGTGATTCATCGCTTCCATACAATACCCAGTGCTTCTCCCAACAAGCGCCCTCCCCCATGCCCATCACCCATTTTCCCCTCCCCCCCACCCCCCCATCAACCCTCAGCGTGTTCTCTGTATTTGCCTCCCTCCCTCTCTGTCGGTAACTATTTCTTCCCCTTCCCTTCCCCCATGGTCTTCTGTGAAGTTTCTCAAGTTCCCCATAGGAGTGAAAACATATGTTTTCATCTGTCTTTCTCTGCCTGACTTATTTCACTTAGCCTAACACCCTCCAGTGCCATCCACGTTGCTACAAACGGCAGGACTTCATTCTTTCTCATGGCCGAGTAGTATTCCATCGTATATAGAAACCACATCTTCTTTATCCACTCGTCAGTCGACGGACATTTGGGCTCTTTCCGTAATTTGGCTATTGTTGAAAGCGCTGCTATAGACATTGGGGTATACGGGCCCCTATGCCTCAGCACTCCTGTGTCCCTTGGATAAGGTCCCAGCGGTGCTCCTGCTGGGTCATAGGGTAGATCTATTTTTAATTTTGTGAGGAACCTCCACGTTGTTTTTCCAGAGCGGCTGCACCAGTTTGCGTTCCCACCAACAGCGCAGGCATCTCATTTCTAAGGGAAGTTTTACGGATGTGTAAGCGGAGGCCCAGGGCTTGGAGCAACTGTTCAAGGTCGGAGCTTGAGTAGGAGCCCAAGCTGCTTCCATGCCCCAGGTGGCTGCCTTCCTACGCAAGCACACGACCAAGTGTAGTGCCCTAAGTGCTCATCACAGCCGTGTGCACCAGCTGCCTAAGCACCGAGGAGGAGGAGGGGGACCGGGTGGGGGGGGGGTGAGGAGGGGGATAAACGCTTCCCACTGGGAGGCGACCCTAGCCAGCCGAGGTGCAGCTGCAGCGACCATGGTGCGTAGCTAGGTGTCTCATAGCAGAGTGACAGGGGGCGGGCCTTCCGGACAGAACTGCCCGTGACGCACAGGCAGCTGTGTCTCTAATGCCGTTGAGTCCAGGAAAAAGCAGGGTCCTCTGCTGCTCAGGGCTCACCGTCTGACAAATCGAATTACCCACATGGGGCTGCACCGTGACCACGTTTAGCCAGCAGTTTTGTAGCTCTCGGGTTTTTCTAGCGCTCCTTTCTGGGCAAGGCGACGCTGCGCTAGACAGGTCAACTGCAGAGCACATACGCGACCATCCCTAATCTTCACGCATAAAGACAAAGAAACTAGCGCGAGGGATCCGAAGTGAAAGCTGTAAGGAGACACAGAACACTAAGCTGTGCCCGGCAAATGCCATGAACGTCTTGCCCACCATCAGCCCACGACTGTTCTCTTACTTGATAAAGGGCTTGCGCCTGGAGAGTAACCCACGGAAACACGAAGAACACAGAGTGCACCTCTCAACTGACACCCTTCGAATCGGGGTGGATACGGAAAGGCTGGCATACTTCCAAACAAACCCTGATTGTTTCACATCTTCCTTTGTTTTAACTTTCTTTATTTGGAGCACGAGGAGGAGAGAGAGAGGGAATCCCGAGCAGGCTCCGTGCTGTCAGCGCGGAGCCCGACGTGGGGCTCGAACTCACAAACTGTGAGATCTGGAAGTTGGATGCTCAAGCAACGGAGCCACCCCAGGTGCCTTGTAGATCTTGGTCTTGCGCAAGATGCCTACTGAAATTCGGCACACGGTGCTTCCAAAACCAATCTGTGCAGGTGCTTCCGCACCCCCAGCCCATTCTCCAGGAATGAATGAAACAGAGCACCCTGCACGCCTCTTCGGAACAGGCGTCAATCCTTGACCCACAGATGGCAAATAGGCTCGGGCTCTTGTGTCAACTCGCGTGGCTCGTAGCTGCCTGTACCCGTGTTAAGGAGGATTCTGAAGTCTGTGGCTGGGGGGAAGGGTAGGGTCGTGACTGACGAGCAGCGCTTCCTGGAGGTGAACGTGGCCAGGGTGCAGCAAGGGGTCACATATCTGCCCCGCTTAGTGGGGAAGGGCAAAACAGGACGGCACTCTCCCCCAAACATTCGAGCCCTCTTAAAAGATCAGCGCCCGGTATTACTTAGAGCTCACAGAAACATCTCTCTGTTTATCAAAGAATAAAAAGGCATAACATTTCCAAGGGGGAAATCTGCCTTTACAAATTGTTTACAAGCTTTGATGTTATTCTAAGGGAATGTTCAGAGATGCATGTGTATTTTGCAGAGGAAAAACAGTCCAAATACACTAAATGTCCCCAAATAGGAAATATTCATGATGTGGAATCCTCTCTACGTTAAAAAGGAATGTTCTCGAGGAGTATTTGAGAGCGTAAGAAAACGTTCAGGAGACCATCTTTAAAAAGATAAGACAGCAGTACAAACGGTTTGGTACAAACTTAAATTTAAAAAAAAAAAGCGTGCCTATAAACTCTAAACAGCTGAAAAGATTTAAGTCAAAGGGTTCACCATGACCATCTTTAAGCGGTAGGGTTATAAGTGACTTCCATTTTTTTCGTTATGCTTTTCTGAATATGATTTCTGGAAACAGATGATATAACCAAATGAATGGCCTTTAGAAGCAGAAAAAAAAAACCCAGCAGATGATATTTTGAAGAAGGGGGCTCTAGGGGTCCCCAAAATGTTAATATGGCAGTCAAATACTTATTTGTGCTTTCCATCGGTTATAAATATTCCTCTTTGTGACCAGGGGTATTGTTTGTCAAGACTCTGGGAAGGAAAAACAGCTGTTAGCAGCTGCGGGCAAAATGCAAGCGAGAGCCCGGCCTGGAGGGGCTGTGGGTACTAATGAGCCAGCAGAAGGGGGGAGGGGGCAGCTAAATGCCAAAGAGGTGGGGAGGCCCTCCCACACTATGTTCCAACTGTGAGTTGGTCCTAAACCCAGAAAGCAGGTGGGCAGGCTGAAATTTCCTCCCGGATCCTTGAGATGTACCAAGGAAAATAACTCCCCGTCTTTCCTAATCCCTTACGTCCGAGATAAATAGATGGCCAGGCCAGACTTTGGGAGTTTCAAAGACACAAGCTCATCCGAGCTCGCTCATTCTCATTCTCTCTCTCTCTCTCTCTCTCTCTCTCTCTAGATGGAAGAACCTCACAATGAGATAGGAAAACACCCAGGAGGACGTGGGCAGAGAGCAAGAAAGAGCATCTCTCTTCCCTCGGCAAACCGGCGTCGGGAGCTGCTGTGGACCCTTCCACATCAGACGCCGTATTTGTTTAAATCCTGCCATCCTCCCCAGACAGCTCGTGGTGGACAGTGCAGATTCCAGCCCAACAGCCTGAGTGTGAATCTGCTGCTTGTTAGCTATGTGACCTTGAGCCTCAGGCTACCTACCCAGTAGCGCAGTAGGAGGATTATATAAGCTAGGAATCTATCAGGATGCACTCAGGCACTATGGGGTATTCCTGCTTCTGATGTTGCTATTATCACTGTCGCCGCCGCTGTTGTCCACAGCCTCTTGGCTCGACGTGGAATCAATAGAGAAGAACACGGGCAGAGCGCCAGGAGACGTCACCCTGGAACGCACAGATTCCTTCCTTTCTGTGCACTCGCAGTCCCAAGGAATACTTCGGAGAGGAGAAGTTTTGTGTCATTTTATTAGCACGCTTCGCTAAGGAGAGAATTCCAACCGCCCAGCTCCCTGGGCGCTCCCTGTCTCCCACCGAACCTGGAGCTTGTCTGAAGCGTCCATGAGGGGTCCCATCCTCCTGGATCGGCTTGCCTTTTACCCACTCGATCCACGCGCGGGGGTTCTTCCCAGACTGACCGCAGACGATAGAGTCGGCATCCAAACCAGCAGCCCCGTTGACAAGAGGGCCAAGGGAGCCTCTGCCCCTGGCTTCCCCATCGGGTGGCCCCTGCCCTCTGAGGAGCTGTCCCCGGGGCTGTCCCCGTTCCCATTTAATCTGACCACATTACCATCACTCAGCCTGTCCATGCTAACCCCAAGAGTCACTTTGAACACACGCCGCAGGGCCAGGACCTGGTACTGTGCGGACTGGCGGCTGCCCAGGGTGGGTGCCGGAGGTGTGTGCAGACCCCAGCAGGGCAGAGTAGAGCGTGGGGCAGCAGGTGGAGACAGAAAGGCCCCCAGTCTGCACATCAGCCCTGATCAGCAGCCTGATGCTGGGCAAACGTGTTTTTTTCCTGGTGGGCAGAATAAAGGACCTCTAGAAGACCATAGAAGGCCATAGAAGAGGTCTAAGGCTCTTTCCGGCTCTTTCAAACACCTAACTGTCGTCCCTAGTCAAGAAGTCAGCCCTAAATTCCCTGTTCCTGCTGCTACTGCCAGAAGAAGGGGATAAACCTCTCCGGCTCACAGGACGCTCAGAAAGAGGGCTGAGTTGGTATCTGCACAGTTCTTAGCCCCGGGCATCACTAATAGCAACCACAGTGACAAACAGCTAGGAAGGAGAGGAGCCCTCGGCCACAGGAAATCTCATTAGAAGTGAGGCCAAGAGCTGCCTTGCCTTTGGTTGTGAAAGGGAAAACCCCTCCCTAACTCCAAGTGCAATCACCCTGCCGTGGGATGAAACCCTACACGCACAGGCGCAGGGTGCTGGGTTTGAATCCCCTTGCGGCAAACTCTTTGAGGTACGGCGGGGGGGGAAATGGTGCTAGATCTCCAAACGCACAGACGACTCCATCTCGGTCCCAATGCGGTGGGCCGCTGGGGTGGCGGAATCAGAGAGGCGAGCGGGCACAGCAATGGGCCCAAAGACCAAATGGGAACCCAGAGACAGGCCGATGCCAGTGGCACCAGGCCTAGGCCAACAACACGCCGAACAGGACCTGGTTCCCAGACGCGGAAGGGCCTTTCCGAGTCAGCTCTGCCTGGGAACGGATCGCCCGACCGCAGAGCCCAACTGGGCACGAGGCTGAGCCACAGGTAAGTCTCCAAGAATGCTCTGCGCGCTGGGAGCACCAGGGCGCAGTCGGGCGGATCTGACCCATCAAACGGGCTCCCGGGACAAGGTCCACGGCCCCGCAAAGCTTCACTTGCCCCACCTGTGAAATGGGGACGATTACAGCACCTGCCTCAAAGGGCAGTCCTGAGGACGAAATGAAATGCGGCGCGTAAACCAGAGCGCAGCACCCGGTACGCACCAAGCGTGGAAACGGCACCTGTCACCATTATGACGCCGGCTGCCGGATGCTCGGAGACTCTTGAGATCTCTTTCTGGCTACTCCTCCCCAATCCGAGTTCAAGGAGCCCAGGGAGCTCAGCAAGAGAGCACATCACAGGGTTGAACAAACACCAGACGCACCTTTACTTTTGGCCTCAAGAGCGACAGAATTATTTGGGGGACGTGTTGTTCATGCACCTCCCAGCTCTGATTATGATTTAAAATGACCACACGGGAAATGGTATTTCCTTCTGCTCCCGCCTTCCACCGCCTCTCTGTAGAGACAGGATCTAACACAGCGCTAAGGAACTACATCAACACCTCCTTTGCCGGGATTATACTAAAAGGGGTCATCAGGCGGTTCTTCCGTTAATAAGACTTGTCAAGTTGATGCTGAGTGCAAAGGAAGCAAAGTGTCGCTTATTGCCAACCTCCCCCCCCCACCCCCGTGGTGTTACCGGAAGAGACAGCAGTTGCCCAGGGTTCCTCGGTGACGTACGCACAAGACTGGAAGGATCCAACTGCCAAGCCACCAAGGTGTCCTTTTTCTGATCCATAAAGCCATCCAGGGAGGAGAGGGACCCTGAAGGAACCCGCGTGCTGCCTCACCACTGCCCACAGCCCACGCTCCACGACCTCTGCCTCTCACCGCAGCGACAGCCGCCCTTCGGGGTTGACCACCTACTTGTCCACCTCTGGGGAGCACCTCCCTGGCGACACACTCAACCCTCGAAGCTCCTGTTATCCCTGCAGGTGGCCACACCCCGGGGGGCCCTGCTCTCAACCTGCCTCACCCCGCCCTCCAGCCCGCATCCTGAATCCCTCTCTCCAGTCTTCCCAGAACGACTGCACCCACCAGGCTCGCTTGTACCTCCCCAGGGAAGGCTTGTGGGCACTCTGTCTCCACCCTCACGATCACTAGAGTTAATTTCTTTTAAATGTTTATTCATTTTTTGAGAGAGAGCGAGCACAGGTGGGGGAGGGGCAGAAAGAGAGACACACAGAATCCGAAGCAGGCTTCAGGCTCCAAGCTGTCAGCACAGAGCCCGATGCGGGGCTTGAACCCACGGATTACGAGATCATGACCTGAGCTGAAATCGTGCCCTTAACCTACTGAGCCACCCAGGCGGCCCTGGAGTTAATTTTTTAAAACGTGCCCCTCATCATGCTACAACCCTACTGGAAATGCCCCTTAGCCCCACAGTGCCTACACCATAAAGGTTGCCTTCATCTGGAAGGTTCTATAGGGCTGTTCTGCCTCACCACTGCACGCCTGCTTTCACTTATGTACCTGTTATTCCAAGAACCCTCCTCACCAAATACTCGTGCTCACCAACATGCCTTGTATTTCAGGCCCTCTTCCAGACATTCCTACTATCCTTCAATCCTTCAGCCCAACCAGCCCCTCAGGACCACAGGTCAGTTACTCTATCATTTGCATTCCATTCTCCTCCTATGATCAAAGGAGCTGGCAGAGGAGGTCAAGGCACAAACTTCCAGTTACGAGACAAATTTAAGTCCTGAGGATACAATGGACAGCATGGTGAACTACAGTTAGTAATACCGTAGTAGGGGCGCCTGGGCGGCTCAGTCGGTGGAGCGTCCGACTTCTTCGGCTCAGGTCACGATCTCGCGGTTTGTTGAGTTCGAGCCCCGCGTCGGGCTCTGCGCTGACAGCTCGGAGCCTGGAGCCTGCTTCGGATTCTGTGTCTCCCTCTCTCTCTCTCTGCCCCACCCCGCTTGCGCTCTGTCCCTCTCTGTCTCTCAAAAATAAATAAATAAAGTAAAAAAACATTTTTTGAAAAAATAATACCGCAGTATACCCTGCAAAGCTGCTGAGAGTAGGTCTTCAAAGTTCTCATGGCAAGAAAAAAAACTACTATGTAAGGCAGATATCAACTACCCTTATGTTGATTATTTCACAACACATACAGATACCAAATCATTATCTTGTACATCTGAAAACTGATGTTACATGCCAATGATACTTCCATTTATTTTTTAAAAAGCTAGCATTTCCTCAGCATTTCCCAGTAGTATCTGGTGCTGTTCTAAGCACGGACACGTATTCGTTCATCACGGAATCTTCATCCTACCCTTTAAGATTTTATTATTGTTCCCCATTTTACAGATGCAAAGACTGACGCCACTTGCTGACGTGGCTGGGGTGAACTCAAGAGAGGCTGGCTCCCGGGCCTCAGTTCTGAATTTCCACCCTTATCACATTTGATTGCAATTACCGATTTCCGGTTCACCTGCTGCCTGGGGCTGGGCAGTCCTGCAGGGCAGAGGGCGCGTGCTCTTTGCGATGCAGACCCAGAGTCCAGCGAGGGTCTTTCAAGGAGCCTCTGTCCCAGGGAAGACGGGAACCTAGCGCCAGCACGGGGCGTGTGCTTGATGCCTCCCAAGATCATTAAACCAAATGGCCCGCGCTTGTAATCGAGGCGTGGAAAACGAAGCCCCCTGAGGAAACGTGCCTTGTGGAGGAAACGAGCACTCTTTCAAGCCATTTTCCTTTACTTAATTATACAGAGAAATTAACCGTGCTGCAACTTCCTAATTCAGACCACCCGCGGCCAGGAGCTCCGCCCCCCTGTGCTGGGCCCTCAGGGCAGGGGAGGTCAGGGCACACCCAGGTCGGGCCTGCACCCTGCAGCACCCCTCCAGGCCAGAACTCCACCCGGACCCCCCAGCCTCATCCCTGCCTCTAACTCGGGTTGCCAAGACTGTGCTTCAGCAGAAAGGAGAAAGCAGAGGGGATGTGATGGCCATGCTGAGCGTGGGTGAGGGCTTTAGGGTTCCCAGAGACCATCCTGTTGAGCAAATGCCCACCCAGCGGGGAAGGAGGCTGTGCTGGTCAGCACCCACACCTGTACCCAAGACCCAGGGGTGCAGTCTCTGCTTTGCAAAGGGCTTAGGCTGTTAGTGTTGGAGAAATGGATAAAGTACACCAAAGATGGCTGATGGGGCTAAAACAAACTCTGGTCTGTAGCTTAGAGACCCCTCCTCCGGGTTCTTCTTCCTTTGGTTTGCTGCGCGCCTGAAACAGCCCCCCCGCCCCAAAAAACACACACACACAAGTATGGAGGCTGATCACTATAAATTACCCTTCCCGCTCGCATTCGGGGCTCAGATCTTTGGAGAAACGGTCTCCTCTGAGCCCGCCGGTGTTAAGTAAATCTCCGATCCACCAAGATCTCCGAGTGCCGCTTGGTTTTTCCCCCAGCGTTCCAGCCTGGTTCCGTAACGTTAGGAAGAAGAGAGAGCTTACGTGGAATAAAGGTAAGAGCGCTGACGTGGCCCGAGACAGCAATGGTTGAATCAAGCCAGGAACAGACGACAGAAAAGTAAGAAAGAACACCAGGCCCCATGGTTGCAGAGGGCTCTGCACAGAGCTGCAGGTGGGTGGCCCCGGGGCGGGTGGATGCCTGTCTGTCTGTCTACCTACTGCCAGAACAGCCCCTGGGGTGTTCTTGCAGAGAGGAACGACAATGAGGAACACGCCCTCTGTGCACACAGTGCTTTACAGTTTATAAACTGCTGTCGCCCACACGGTCTCCTACCATTTTCACGTGGAACCTCCAAAACAGCTATTGCTTTGCCCATGTCACGGACCAGGAAGCGGAAAGCGGAATGACATTGAGAAATTTACATGAACTAGAACTAATCCCAAGTTTTCTGTCTCCCAAGTCCAGAGTGCTTCCCTTCTCGAATGGCGAACACACTCAGCCATAGAATAATCCTGCTGCTCGCAAGTGCTCCTAATACAGATTGGGGTCGGCAGATGCCATCGGCCTCCCCTCTGAGCGTCCCTGGGGAAAGAGGCACGTGCTGCCCCAACCTGGATCCTGGGTCTTTCCTGGTGCTGAGGTCACTGCCACTTCCTGATGGCCACTGCACAGCCGGGCGGCACTTCTCGGGCACACCCAGTCTCTGCATCTTGGCCAGGGGGATGCACTGGACCCGGGCTGTGCAGCCCTGAGCCCACATGGCTCCCTCAGGCTAGAGCGCCCATTCCGGCTCCCTCCCACCGCACACATCCATTCTCCGTACAGCCTGCAGAACCTAGCTCGGCTGGGACCTTCCTCAGGATCTTCATCTTTAAACAAAATGCACTCCTTCTTTTGGATGCCCAAGCACTTGATCTTGTTCTCATACAAATGTTACTTTTTCACTGTGGCCTCCTTTATTTACTGTGACGGTGTCAGCCTCCGTCCGGCCCACTTCTTCCTTGGGAGCCCTCAGCATGTCCCCGGGAAATCTCTGGGTCAGCCCTGTACGTGCCTGTGCAGGAAGACCGTCCGGTTGTTCAAGCAGGTGCTGGAAGCACATCCCGTTCACAGCTCCTGTGGGTCCCAGAGCAGGTGGAAAATACTGCTGAGGGCAGAACTGGCCCAGGGCTTCTTTCCTGCCAAAAGGGAGGCGAGCTTCTTTGTCCCCACCAGCCCCCGCTTCAGCCACCTGACCTGCGGGCCCACAGCCTTCTGGCTTGCCCTGCATGCACACAGCCAGCCTGCTGGGCGCTGTGAAGTCAGGGGTTCCTCCCGGAGCCCAGGGGCCATCTGGGGCCAGCTGGGATTCTGCCTGTTTTGTCCTTTATTCTACTTCTGAATCTAAACCACACCAGCTCCTTAAAAAGCAACTGAATCAGGGTCAAGAGAGAAAAGTACTTTCAGTAAGACTAATTTATTGTTGGCTCAGAAATAATGAATCCTGGAAATGAGGTTATAAGTAAGGTCATTTGAAAACATGAATGTCTTTAGAGCACACTTCTTGTCCCTACCTGCTCTCCATTTAGAAATTTTAAAATTTTATAGAAATGATACTCTATACACACAGACATATACTACTACTTGTCTGCTAGGCTATAAAGTTTACTTTAAAAATTAAAAGCTTGGGGCGCCTGAGTGGCTCAGTCAGTTAAGTGTCCGACTCTTGATTTCAGCTCAGGTCATGATCCCATGGCTCATCTCCATGTCGGGTTCAGCACGGAGTTATGGAGCCTGCTTGGTACTCTCTCTCTCCCTCTCTCTCTCTCTCTCTCTCTCTCTGCCCCTCACTTGCTCACTCACTCTGTCTCAAAATAAATTAAAATAAACATAAAAACTGTAAAGTTCTTCCAGCTCCATGTTGTAAAAAAAAAAAAAAAATCCAGCATTAAGCAATAGAAGAAAATGGGACATGCTCCTTTGCCAAGTTCAGTGAGGTTCTCTGGGTCCCTAAGGCACCAGGGACAGACTGTCTTGCCTTAGGTTTGTTCAGTCAGAACGCTGAACTCACTTCTTCCATAAGCAGTGATTTTCATGTTGGTTTAAGAGGAACCGCTCTATAGTTACATTGCACAGATTCTCCCAATTCAGGCTTCCAATCCCCCAAATCTCGTCCTGCATTTGGGACATAATCAAGTGCAGGTTAAAAACACCATGTTGGAAATTGGAACTCTACTTGTAACACATTTCAAAGACATAATATCTAAATATAAAAAGAGTTCTTACCAAATCAAGTATAAAAATGACAAACCCTCCCTCAAAGGAAAAACAAAGGACCTAAACAATTTACATAATGAAGACAAAAGGCTAACAAGTAAATGAATTCATGTTTAACCACACAAGTATCAGACAAATTAACCACTGGTGATGAGGTGCCATTTGTTTTTATCAAACCATCAAAGATTTTTTTAATAAAGGGTAACTGCCAGAATCGGCATAGGAAAATGGACACCCATTATTTCTGATTTGGCAACTTTCATCAGAGATCTTCAGAGGGATCTTCAGATCTTCCACTAACGCATCCCAGGCAGATAATCAGACAAGGAGACAAGGACATTTGGTATAATGATGTTCATCACAGTACTAATTACAAAAGTGAAAATTCATAAAAAATCTACAAGCGCAGATAATAAGAGATTGGTTATCCAAATTAGAGCACATTTACAAAATGGAATATTAGGCAGCTACTTAAAATGATGTGGTTCAGGAGCACCTGGCTCAGTTAAGGTTAAGCATCTGACTCTCAGTTTCAGCTCAGGTCATGATCCCACGGTTTCACGAGTTTGAGCCCCACATTGGGCTCTGTGCTGACGGTGTGGAGACTACTTGGGATTCTCTCTCTCTCCCCGCCTCTGTCTCTATCCCTCCCCTGCTCACACCATCTCTCTCTCTCAAAATAAATAAATAAACTTAAACAATAAAATAAAATAAAATAAAATGAGGTGGTTCCTATTCCTTAAGCTCAAAAGTAAAAAAAAAAAAAGAAAATCACTAGGATGTTGTGAAAAAATGTGGACTCTGGGGCCTGGGAATCTGCATTTCCATAAGCTCCCAGGTGCTGCTGCTGCTGGTCAAGGACCATGCTTTGAGTAGTAAGGATGGATGTATATTTACTGAAAAACACTTTGGTTACTATATGGTGTTAAATGGGGGGGGGGGGGCGGTGGGGAGGGGAATCAGCTTACAAAAAATAGAGTAAAAGCTCATCCTTAAACACACACACACAGAGCAGCTAGAAAGATATTTGCCAAAATGCAAACAGTGTTAAGCTCAGAGTGGTGGGAAATTTGCTTATTTGTATTTTCTAACTTTCCCTACGAGAAATGAGTCTTCCTTGGGCACCGAGAAAGGGGTGGAGGCAGAAAGTGAGTCTGACTCAGCACACTTACAATGCATGGTGCCCATCCGCGATGGTCCTAACGATCGCTCCAGTCTTTCCTATCCTGCCTTGGCTTCAATGGAATCTCAGTCAAGTTTCCTTTCCCAAACCTCTTCTGCGTTGGGAAGGGAGGTGGACGTATTTCAAGAGTTCGGTTCATTTTTTCCTGTCACGTACAAGTGTGGCTCTGGCTCTTTAAAATGCTGCTTCAATTTCTCCCTTAAAAAAACAAGGCAATTACTTGCCAATCCCCTACTGTAGGAAGGGAACCTTGTAATTACCAAGCATCTGTCTCTCTATTCAAAGTCAAGGTCCCACAGCCAGAAGACACTGTGATTCAGCAAACAGGAGGACAGAGTGAGCTCTGGGGGAATCTATATCCAAATCCTGAGGTCTCATGTGCCGGAGACTAAAATTTCAAGCCCAAAGCTGGGCATGAATATATCATAAGAGAAAAAGAAAGCCTGTTTCATTTGCATTGCTGGGCTGATGGGCAAAATAAACACAGAAATTGTAACTGTCATCTTTGCAAAAAGCAAAGTTGAGTTCGGGGACTAAAAACATATTTACTCAACAATGGTCCTTTAACCAGAGTCCTGGCTACAGCTCAGGAAAGAGTAACTAAGCCATGACACTTGGAAAGGCTCTGGACCAACACTTGTGTCTCTGGAAACAGCGTTTGTTTTGTTTGTTTTTTTACTCCCGTGTAACTGACACATAACATCAGTTTCAGATTTACAACATGGGTCCATATTTGCGTACGATGCAAAATGATCACCACGGTGAGTCCAGCATCTCCATTACCACACAAAGTCACGTAATGTGCAATCGATTATTGACTACAGTCACCATGATGTATATTACATCCCCGCGACTTATTTATTTTGACTGCCAAGTTTGTTCTTCTTGACTCCCTTTTCCCATTTTGCCCACCCCCCAAATCCCCTCTCCTCTGGCAACCACCAGTCAGTTCTCTGCATCTATGAGATTGATTTTGTTTTTGTTTTTGTTTTTTTAGAATCCATACATAAGTGCGATCATACAGTATTTGTCTTTCTCTGGCTTATTTCACTCAGCGTAATACCATAAAGCTCCATCCATTTGTTCCAGATGGCAAGATTTCATTGTTTTTTTGTGGCTGAGTAGTATTCCATTGTGGGTATATACCACAACTTCAGCCAGCCAGCCATCAACGGACACTTAGGTGGCTTCCCTATCTCGGCTGTTGTAAACAATACCGCTATAAGCACAGGAATGCACATATTTTCTCGATGTTTTCGTCTTCCTCAGAGAAATGCTCAGAAGTGAAATTGCTGGATCATAGAGTAGTTCTATTTTTAGTTTTTCGAGGAACCTCCGTACTGTTTTCCACAGTGGCTGCACCAATTTATATTCCCACCAAATGTGCACGAGGGTTCCCTTTTCTCCACATTCCTGCTAACATTTGCTATCTCATAATGACAAGTACCATTCTGAGAAGTGTGAGGTGATATCTAATCATTGTTGTTTTGACTGGCATTTCCCAATGCCAATCAAATGATGATTAGAGATGCTGAACATCTTGTCTTACGCTTGTCGGCCATTTGTGTGTCTTATTTGGAAAAATACCCAGATTCCCTGCCCATTTTTATAACACATTGGTTTTTTTGTTATTGATTTCTAGGAGTTCTTTATATATTTTGAATATTAACTTTATTGGATACATGGTTTGCAAATATCTTCTCTCATTAAGTTGCCTTTTTGTTTTGTTGACGGTTTCCTTTGCTGTGCAGAAGCAGTATAGTTTGATATAGGTCACGTGTTTATTTTTCCTTTTGTTGCCAGTGCCTCTGGAGTCAGATCCGAAAAAATATTGCCAAGAACAACGTCAAGGAGCTTACTGCCTATGTTTTCTTGTAGGAGTTTTACGGCTTCTGATATTATATTCAAGTCTTTAATCCAATTTGAGTTAATTTTTGCGTATGGAGTGAAACAGTGGCCCAGTCTTCCCAACACCATTTATGGAAGGGACTGTCCTTTCCCCAGTGCATATTCTCGGTTTCTTTGTTCTAAATTAACTGACCATACATGCTTGGATTTTATTTCAGGAATCTCTATTCTGTTCCAATTGATCTATGCTTCTGACTAGATGCCAAAATCATACTGTTTTGATTACTATAGCTTTGTAATACAGCTTTGTATTGGAAATCAGTGAGTGTGATGCCTCTAGCTTTGTTGTTATTAAGATTGTTTTCACTATTCGGGCTCTTTCGCAGTTCCATACAAATTTTAGATTTGTTCTATTTCTGTGAAAAATGCCACTGGAATTTTGTTAGGGACTGCCATTGAATGTATAGATTGCTTTGGGTAATATGGCCTTTTTAACAATATTAATTCTCCCAGGCCATGAGCAGAGAATATCTTTCCATTTATTTGTATCTGCAATTTCTTTCATCAGCGTCTTGTGGTTTACAGTGTATAGGTCTTTCCTGGTTAAATTTATTCCCAGGCATTTTATTCGTTTTCATGCAACTGTAAATGGGATTATTTTCTTTTTTTTTTTTTTTTTTTTAATTTTTTTTTTTTTTCAACGTTTATTTATTTTTGGGACAGAGAGAGACAGAGCATGAACGGGGGAGGGACAGAGAGAGAGGGAGACACAGAATCGGAAACAGGCTCCAGGCTCTGAGCCATCAGCCCAGAGCCTGACGCGGGGCTCGAACTCACGGACCGTGAGATCGTGACCTGGCTGAAGTCGGACGCTTAACCGACTGCGCCACCCAGGCGCCCCGGGATTATTTTCTTAATTTCCCTTTCTGAAAGTTCATTTTTACTGTATAAAAAAGTGCAACAGCTTTTTGTACACTGATTTTGTATCCTGCAACTTCACTGAATTTATTAATTCTAATGTTTATTGGTGGAGTCTTTAGGGTTTTCTAATATATAAAATCACATCATATACAAATAACAGTTTTACTTCCCCCTTTCTAATTTGGATGTCTTTTCTTTTTTTTTTGCTTAACTGCTCTGGTTAAAACTTCTAATACTATGTTGAATACAAGTGGCAAGAGTGGGCGTCCTTGTCTTGTTCTCGATCTCAGTGGAAGAGCTTTCAGCTTTTCACCACTGAATATAATGTTAGCTGTGGGCTTGTCACATATAGCTGTTATTATGTTGGGTACATTCCCTCTATACCTGCTTTGTTGACAGTTTTTATTATAAATGGATACTGAACTGTGTCAGATGCTTTTTTCTGAATCTGTTGAGATGACCATATGATTATTATCCTCCATTTGGTTAATGCAGTGTATCATGCTGATGGATTTGCAGGTGTTGAACCATCCTTGCATCCTTGGAATAGACCCCCATTTGGTCATAGTGTATGATCATTTTCGTGTAGGGCTGAATTCAGTTTACAATATTTGGAGAAGTTTTTTTTTGCATTTATGTTCATCAGAGTTACTGGCCTTTTATTTCTTTTTTAGCTGTGTCCTTATCTGGTTTTGGTATCAGTGAGATGCTGGCCCTATAAAGGAAGGTTAGAAGCATTCCTTCTTCTTCATTTTTTGGAAGAGTTTGAGAAGGACAGGGATTAAATCTTTGAGTATTTGGTAGAATTCAACAGTGGAGCTGTCTGGTCCCTGACTTATGTTTGTTGGGAGGTTTTTGATTGCTGATTCAATCTCTGCTGATAATTGGTCTGTTCAGATTTTCTATTTCTTTATAATTCAGTCTTAAAAGATTGTTTCTATGAATGTATCCATTTTGTTCTAGGTTGTTAAATTTGCTGGCCTACAATTATTCATAGTAATTTCTCATGATCCTTTGTATTTCTTTGGTATCGGCTATAACCTCCCCTCTTTTATTTCTGACTGCATTTACTGGGGCCTCTTTTTCTCTTAATGAGTCTAACTACAGGTTTATTAATTTTGTTTATCTAAAAACACAGCTCTTAGTTTCACTGATATTTTCTATCACCATTTTAGTCTATTGTGTTTCTTTTTCTATTTCCTTTAGGTGTAAAGTTAAGTCATTTGAGATTTTTCTTATTTCTTGAGGTAAGTATGTATTGCTATGAACTTCCCTCTCAAAACTGCTTTTGCTATCTCCCATAGATTCTGGAATGCTGTATTTTGATCAATGAATTTTTTGTTTCTCCTTCAATTTCTTCATTGGCTCACTGATCGTTCAGTAGCATTGTTTAATCTCCACGTATTTGTGATTTTTTTAGTTTTCATTTTGTGATTAAGTTCCAATTTCATATCACTGTGGCCTGAAAAGATGCTTGATAGGATCTTCTCAAATTTATTGAGACTTATTTTGTGGCCTAACATGTATCTTGGAGAATCCTCCTTGTGTACGTGGGAAGAATATGCTGCTTTTGAATGGAAAGTTCTGTACATATATCTATTAAGTCCATCTGGTCTAAAATGTCCTTTAATGCCAATGTGGATGGTCCATCTATTGATGTAAGGGGGGGTATTAACGTCCCCTACTGTTATTGTATTGCTTTTGATTTCCCCCTCTAGGTCTGTTAAGGTTCGCTTTAAACACTCATATGTTGGGTACATAAATGTTTACAAATGTCCTATCTTCTTGCTGGATTGATCCCTTGACTGTGGAATGCCCATCACGGTCTTCTATCACAGTCTTCATTTTCAAGTCTATTTTGTCTGCTGTTAAGTACAGCTGCCTCAGCTTTCTTTTGGTTTCCATTTGTATGAAACATCTTTTCCTGAACTTCCACTTTCAGTCTGTGTGCGTCTTTACAACTGAGGTGCGTCTCTTGTGGGCAGCATACAGATGGGTCTTCGTTTGATTGGAGAAGTGAGTCCATTTACATTTAAAGTAATTATTGATAGGTATGTCCTTATTGCCATTTGGTTCATTGCTTTCTGCCTGTTTTGCAGTTACTCTCTGTTCCCTTCTGCTTCTCTTATTCTCCACCTTTGTGGCTTGATGCCCTTCTTTGATATTACATTTATATTCCATTCTCTTTTGTGTTTCCACTTTAGGTTGTTTTGTGGTTACCACAAGACTTACATATATCAGCCTCTATATATACACGCAACAGTCTATTTTGATAGCAAGTTAATTTTGAACTCATCTAGAATTCTACATTTAAATTCCCCCTCCCATGTTTTATGTTTTCAATGTCACGTTTTACTTTCCATTTTGTGTATATCTCTCTCTTTCTCTCTCTCTCTCTTTTTCTAGCATTTATTTATTTAGAGAGACAGTACCACTCTGAGCAGGGGAGGGGCAGAGATAGAGGGAGAGAGAGAGAATCCCAAGCAGGCTCCATGCTGTCAGCACAGAGAACCAAGAGATCACGACCTGAGCCAAAATTAAGAGGCAGACACTTAACTGGCTGAGCCACCCAGGCACCGCTATTTTGTGTACCTCTTAACTAACTGTTGTCGTTATTTTTATTACTTTTGTCTTTTCCCCTTTGTGCTAACGTTTAAAGTGATTAGTCCACTACTTTTACTATAACTTTATCAGTGAGATTTTTACTTTCATATGTTTTCTTGTTACTAACTGGTGCCCTTTCTTTTCAACTTAAAGGAGTCCTGTAACATTTCTTGTAAGGCCAGTTTAGTGGTAGTAATCTCCTTTAGTTTTTGCTTGTCTATAGTAAACTCTCTCTCTTTCAGTTCTGAATGATAATCTTGCCAGACAGAAAAATCTTGGCTGGGTGTTTTTTTTGTTTGTTTTGTTTTTGCTTTCAGTAATGTGAATATATCATGCATTCCCTTCTGGCTTGCAAAGTTTCTGCTGAAAAGTCTGACAGTCTATGGGGATTCTCCCATACGAAACAAGTTGTTTTTCTCTTACTTCTTTTAAGATTCTCTCTTTACCTTTTGGCAATTTAATTACAACATGGGCTTCCTGGATAGAATGGTCTGCTTCCTTCCCCAGGTTAAGAAGTTTTTAACCATTATCCCTTCAAATACGTTTTCTGTCCCCTTCTCTCTGTGTTCTCCTTCTGGGAGACTTATCATGGACTGTTCCATTTCATGTTCTGTTATACTTCTCTTATGCTCTCTTCACTTTCTAAAATTCTTTTTTCTTTTTGCTGCTCCATGGGTGAGTTCCACTGCCCTATCTTCCAGGTCACTGATCTTTTCTTCTGCTTCATCTAGTCTGCTGTTGAACCTCTCTAGTGTATTTGAATTCACCTATTGTATTTTCAGTTCTGAGGCTTTTGTCTGGCACTTTCCTGTATTTTCTCTTTGTTCATCCATTCTCCTCCCAAGATCAGGAAGCACCCTTATGACCACTACTTTGAACTCTTTACAGGTAAATTATCTCCATTTCATTAGGAGTTTTTTTTTTCCCCCCAGAGGTTTTATCTCGTTCTTTCATTTGGAACATATTCCTTGGTTTCCTCATTTTGCTTCACTCTGTTTGTATGTATTAGGCAAAAGAGGGGTCAATCCCAGTCTTGAAAGGGTGGTCACGGAAAGACTGGGGCGCGTTTCGGTTGGCTGTCTCTGCAGTGTCCTGGGGATGGCACCCTGCCAAGAACCGCCTCTCCAATTGTTTCAGTTCTATGGGGCCCAGAAACACAAGCCCCCTGGGTGCCAGAGCCACAGATCCACTCACTGACTTTGGCAGGGATGCAGGGAGCACCAGGCTGGGGCCCGCCTGACAGGCTTAGTGGTGTGGGGCCATAGGGAAGCACTGGGTCAAAGCAAATAGCAAAAGCAGAAGCGTGTAAAAGGGGCGCTCACCGGTGCCTCCATCACCGGAGAGACTGACATCACAATCCTACCTCTCTAGCTGATGCTTTGAGATTAGTCAGTAAATCCCCTTCACGTATGGTTGAAGCACTTTTAAACATGTTCCTTTTGCACTGTATCCCAGGGAGAGTGGGTCTGTGCATGAGCCCTTTGAGAGCGGAGTCTCAGTTTCCCACAGTCCCGTGGGTCTCCTGGGCGTAAGTCATGCTGGTTTTCAAGGCCAGAGTTTTGGGGCGGGGGGCTGCTCTCCTCAGTGCAGGTCCCAAGGGCTGGGGTGCATGCTGTAGGGCTCAAACCCTTCACTCCTCAGGACCACGATCTGTGGTCTGTGAGATCCTTCCCACTTATGGATCACTGTGCCGGGGATGGAGGTTTGGCAAGACTGTGCCTTTGTCTCTCCGACCCATCCTGGTGTGGCCTTTTCATTCTCTGTTGTAGAACAGCTGTTCGGCTAGCTTTCAAGTCTTTTTCAGAGGGAATGTTCCATACGCGGCCGTAGATTTGGTGTGCTCGTGACGGGAGGCTGAGTTCAGGGTCTTCTTATGCCTCCATTTTGAACTGCCCTCTAGAAACAGCTTTTCAGAAGACTGGTTAACCACTAAAAGAACAAAGGGAGATGGGGAAGGGAACCTGAGTGTTCTTCCCCATGAACCACTTCTATTCTGAAGCCAAAAAATGATAAATGACCAACGGACCTGAGATCCTTGTTCTGCCCTTACCACCTGTATAACCCTGGATCAGTCAACTTTTCTCCTCTAAGTTTGTTTCTTTATTTATAAAATGTACATAATAAAACTACTACCCATACCTGTGAAGCTGAATTGAGGGCACATATGGTGATTTTCTAGCTGAGGGCCTACCACGTGTGTGTTCAGCAGAGGGAAAAACTAAAAGGAGGGATCATACTTTGCCCAAGAACCCCGGATCTACATGCCAGATGCAGGATTTGAACCTGGGTCCATCCAGGTTCGCTGGGTCCATCCAGGATCGCTGCCCAGGATGATCCTGGGTCCATCCAGGATCGCTGCACATGCTCTCCTCGCATGGTGCTATACAAACCTGGCCAAGTCTCCAAAACACATATCCCTCAGAACCCCTCTCCTTCCCCCAACTCCCAGCCATGAGGTCAAAAACCTACATCTCACCAAACTATCCAGAGTCAAAACATCAAAACTATTAACATACATTCCCTCCTGTGACTACTTTGCTTTCTTGTTTTTATTAGCACGGCATTCAATAATAATCTTAAATTGGATCTAAGTGGTTGAAAGATGTGATCCAATGCTTCCCTACTGATGGTTTCCATTTCCCAAACCCTCTTTCCGAAAAGTATTCCCCAGAGAAATCAGGACTCTTCCTGCCCATGAAACAAACTGGCTCCTTCTAAGTCAGGAAGCTTTTCAACCGCTTGACTGGACACAAAGGTACTTTGGCCTGGAAGGGGCAACCCTGCTGCCATTTCCCCAAGCTCCTGACATCACGTGGGGGCTGAGCCTGCTCCACCCATCTCCACCTTGGGTCCTCTCGCTGCCAGGCTTCCACTCCCACCTCTGTTCACCCCGTCAGCCCTCAAAGGCTCTGGTCCACAAGGCGGGAGCACATAGAATGCCTTCCCAAGGAATATGTTTCATCTGAGAGCTCAGAAATGGAGGCAAAAGCCAGGTAAAGCCAGCTGATGGCCGAGTGTCTACATCCCTGCCAGGCTCTGAGCGGTGGAGCTCTCCAATATCCACAGAGCTCAGACCCCTTCAAAGGTCCCCTGGTCCCAGACACTGCCCCTGTGTCACTCTCAAGCTCAAGCACCCTGAGTTCTCCCAAGAAACATCGAGATGGCATAAAAGCATAGACCGCGCCCCACCACACTCCAATCAGATCAAGTTTAAACAGAAGGCCACTATCCTTGCAATGAGGCAGAACTAACACCTGATACCTTGCTCGTACTTTCAAAACAGGCACATCTCTCACCCGCTGGTGACCAACCATCCCACTCTGTCTAAGACTGACCGAGTTTTAGTGCTCAAAGTCCTGTGTCCCAGGAAACCCCTTAGTCTCATGCAAATCTGGATGGCTGCTTACCCTATCGCCCTCCAGGCAATGGATCGATGAACCAACCCCATGAGATAAGAGGTGTCTGGATTATAAAAGCCAGAGCTTCACCTGGCCATCATCAGTGGAGCGTGTTCCATCTTGTTCAAATGCCCACAGGCGGTCAACTAAAGCCTGGCACTCACGGCTCTTTTCTTTACCATGGAAAGTTTCTCACTACCAGAAATTCTAGAAATTCCATCATTAGAATTTCACTTCTTTGGGTCAAGACCCTTGTACCTGGTTAAAAAGTAAAATACCCCGGAATGCTCTGGTAGGGAAATAAATCCTTGGCATAACAACTTCACGAGATCTCTCTTAAGTGTCAGGGCAAGTTTTTGTAGGGAAAAAGCGGGAGGGAAAAGAAATGGCTCGTAAGAGAGTGAGGTCAGTGTGTGACCTGGGCTCCCAACACGAATCCTACCTACCTCACAATAATACAATTTTACTTACCACCCGCTTTAAGCAGGATGGCTGAGACACTCATTGATTTTACGCATGCTGTCTTATCTCAAAAGGGCACCAAGGGAAATGGAGGACAGACGGGGCCTATTACCCAACACGCCTGCTGTTCCTCAGACACATTCCCGTCACTGAATACACAGCTGCACGATGAAAAGTGCTACTCAAACTTGCGTGTGCCTGGAAACCTCTGTGGGACCTCATGACGCCAGTGGGTCTGGGGTGGGGCCGCATCTGCCATAGGTCTGGATTTCCGACCAGCCCCAGGGAGTCACCCCCAGCCCCTTTTATAAAGGAGGGAACTGGGGGTCCGGGGGAGGTGGGACGGGGAGAAAACAGAGCACAGCCCTGACGTGGCTGACACCCAGGCTGGGATATTCCCAAATGAACTTGTGATGCCCTAGAACGTAACAATCATCGCATGAAGCCACCCTGTAACCCAGGGAGACACCAGCCAGAGGGGCGCTCTGCAAACGTAAGAATAATAAATATCCCATGCTCCATCTACCACTGGAGGCCACTCTAGCAGGACAATCCTCTAGCTTCTAGATAAAGTGACCGGGACACTCTATCACTGATGGGTCTGGACATCCCCCAGGCCAGAACTGGCCTCGGCTCCCTCGAAGCCATCTTAGAATCACCCAGCAGGGGCGCCTGGGTGGCTCAGTCAGTTAGGCGTCCGACTTCAGCTCAGGTCACGATCTCGCGGTCCGTGAGTTCGAGCCCCGCGTCGGGCTCTGGGCTGATGGCTCAGAGCCTGGAGCCGGCTTCCGATTCTGTGTCTCCCTCTCTCTCTGTCCCTCCCCCGTTCATGCTCTGTCTCTCTCTGTCTCAAAAATAAATAAACGTTAAAAAAAAAAAATTAAAAAAAAAAAAAAGAATCACCCAGCAGAAGCCCAAGCCCCGCTCAACGGGTCATCCAGTCTGGCGCACAACTGAAGCAAACTAAATCAGCCCACGTGTCTTTGGCGACAGTTGTGTTCCGGGCCGTCTTCGCCGCTGGGCTTTGACAAGAGCGAGGGCAAACCAAGTCTAAGGCCGGGATCTCCCCCCGAGCGGGGATTTGGTCTCAGAACTGGCAGAGCGTTTCCAAACTCCACCCACCCCCCACCTGCCCACTCCAGGGAGGCCAACTTTCTCCTGCACCGCACAGTCACCCAGGAGGCTGACTCACCGGGTGTGGGTTTCAGCAGGGGCTCGGGTCCAGTTTCTCTACCTCCGTTTCATACTGACTTGTCATAGTGACGGGGCTTAGTCCATTAGGAGGGCACTGGGGCACATCACCAAGGGCAGGGTTGGCCCGAGAGTGTGTGTGTGTGTGTGTGTGTGTGTGCGTGTTGGGGGGTGGGGTGGGGGCTGTTGCCAGCCTGTCAGTCGCCGTCAGCAGACATCTGGCACAAAGCAGATGGGGGTTAATCCACAACAGCGCAAAGTGAGGGCCTGATAACAGGGTCCTGACGCACTTTCTCCTTTAGTCACCAAAACATTTAGGAAAGCTTCAGAAACTGCATATGGTACATACAGTTTAGCAATTTTCCAATTTTGCCCCCACATTTTCTCCCCTAGGGAAAAAAATACGGTGGCTCTGTCCTTCCCCACAGGGATGTAATAGGGGTTTTCCAGGCAGACAACTGCTCAAATGGCACCATTATAAAATGGCATGTCCTACGGTGCCATCCCCCTAGGACGCTGGCATCCGTGAAAAGTATCACACCTTATACAAACCTAACATCAGACCCCTCTCCTCCGGGTCAACACCTTATGCGCTAAGTCACAATATGCTTTCCTCTTTGTACTGGAACTGCTTCTAAGCAAACCAGGGAGCAGAGTTTGGTCATCCACAGGACACAGCCCCTGCGGGACTTCTGGTGCAATGAAGCAAGGGTGCTATTCCCAGGAGAAATAAACGTCACCCTCACCATTTCTAATAGCCAGTAAATAAAATGAGCCTTACTATTATTAAGCAGCACCGAATGCCTGGCACTGATCTTCATTTTACCATCAGATTAAAAAAAAAAAAGAAAAAAAAGAAAAAATGACGCCACAAACTGCACGCCTTTCTTCCCGGCCCAGCGGCAGCCGGAGCCTGCCCCAGAGAAGGGGGCCACCGGGAGGCAGAGGCAGGCGTCCTGCCGGGCATTCGTTCATTTACCGATGCGGTTAGAAAAGAGCCGAGATGAAATGAACTTTATACAGGCAAAGGCAGGATTGATGCTTCCCGGGACAGTGAGGCGCATACCTAGATCTCAAACCCATATGAAAATCTTACCTCCTTTGAATGTCTTCTTTTAAAGTGCCTTGGTGAGCTTCCAAGGGGCTGAGCCCAGGCGAACAGCTGGCCCTCCTCAGGCTTCAGGGGAGCGCCCACGTGGAATGGGACCAGGAGGCTTTGGTGCCGTGAGATGGGGAGGGAGCACGTTCCCGATTGGGGCCAAGTGAGGACCCTTCCCAGTCAGTGGGAGGAAGGGGACTGCTAAATGCGCTCGTGTTCAGGGGCTTTTCAATTTCACACATGGATGATAACTTAAAAAACAGAGGGGAATCCAAAAGGCTCCGAAGATTATTTTGCGGTAGGTCCCCTCCGCCGCCAAGCCTCAACTGTGATTTTAATCATTTTAACATAAAAAAGGTAGAATGGAACTGTAATCAAAACCGCAGTTTCATGCATCACCCCAGGGTTCTTATTCTTCCTTTAAAAAAAAATTTTTTTTAATGTTTATTCATTTTTGAAAGAGAGACAAAGAGAGAGTGACAGAGCACGAGCAGGGAAGGGTCAGAGGGAGAGAGGGAGACACAGAATCCAAAGCGGGGCTCCAGGCTCTGAGCTGTCAGCACAGAGCCGGACGTGGGGCTCAAACTCACGGACCGCGAGATCATGACCTGAGTCAAAGTCAGACGCTTAACCAGCTGAGCCACCCAGGCGCCCCCCTATGTTTCCACTTAACTATGGACCAACAGTAACTTCACTGTAGATCAGCAGTGGTTTGCGAGCTGGCACGTGGGAATCCTTCACAGGAAGCAATACGTGCCCCTTTCCTGCTGGCCTGAGTGGCCTTCCGGACCACGTGGGCGCACCCACACACTGATGCGGCAGGGGGCCGTGGAGTCAGGCCCGGCTCTGCACTTAGCGCTTACCCTCTCTGGGCCTCCAGTCCCTGCTACCTGTAAAATGACGGGCTTCTATCTTGATACGCTGAATGCTGGACACCCGATCCCGGGCTAAGCACACAAGCGATAGCTCCTCTTCTTGGTTGTACCCTAATCGGGTATATCCACCCCCCACCCCCACCCCCGCCCCCGCCCGCCCGACCCGTTCCCTCACCCTGGGAGTGCAGGGTGGCACTCTGGCTGGGGCCAATCAACAGATGCCTTTGGGGCACAGAGGACCCCGATCTGCATCGGCATCGAACGCTGTTTCCCCGTCTACGTCCTGTCTCCGTTCACATGCCCTGGGTCCTGAAAGCTGGAGCAGAGAAGGTAACGGCCCCTTCTATTTCTGCCAGGACTTCCCATCGAAGAACTCAAGGCATCACTGAGAAAAGTCCACACCTGTGGTATGTGCTGACTGCTGCGAGGTGGGAAGAAGAGAGAACTCAGAAAGAAGAGAAGATGCACCTTGGACTTGGTCTTGGACACCCACTCCAGTTGGCCCCCTGGCCCCTATTCTACACACGGGCTGCGCTTCAAGGTGTAGAGAGCCTGGTGTCATTGGAGGCTCGGCCCCCAAGGAGGAGGCCCTAGGGTATCGGCCCTGGGATCCCATGCACAGAAATACCCGCCCCCCCCCCCCCCGCCCCCGCCACAGCCTTGTCATCCACCCCATAGGGCCTGGAGAACAGTGTGCCAGACTCCGCAGAGCTGGGGAGCTCAGCCAAAGAGTCTGGAGCAGCAGGTAGGTGGTGAGAGACAGACAGCTGGACCCTCGGTTCTAGAGGGGGGCAGGAAGGGGGGTGTGGCCAGGAAGGAGGTGGACGGGGTGTGGGAGGGAATAGATCGTGGGCAAGGAGGAAGGAGGTGCATATGCTAGGAGGAGGGTGATGCTGGGAACTAAGAGAGGGGTTGGGGAGGAAAAGAGAGGAGGCGTGTGTGTGCTCTGGGACAGGTACGAGGCCAGTGCTGTGGCAAGGGGACACCAGAACTCCGGAGACCGAGGGGCACACAGGAGGAGAGGTGGAAGAAGAGAAGACACACACACTGAGGGACCCACTCTGCGACATCCCACCACCCAGCCAGGCAGGTCTGGCAGTCCTAGAGCATGGATTACACCTGCTCTCAGAGGCTCTGGCCCAATCCCAGCATCCACGACAGGCTAGGAACGCAGTTCAGAAAGGCGGAGCTGTCCCCCCCGGGGCCCCACCCAGTCCACATTCTGCTTAGAAACCCAGGTGGCTTTTAAAGGCTTTGCTCTGGATGGGGGAAGACGGCGGAACAGCACGGAGACCCTGAGCTCGTCTCGTCCCCGAAACGCAGCTAGATCAGCGCCAAACCATTTTGCGCACCTAGGAAATTGATCTGAGGATTAACACAATGATCTGCATACCCTGAGCCACAGAACGCAGCAGGTACGCAGTGCAGAGAGGTTGACTGGGGAAGAGAAAAGCCGCGGAGGGAAGGGAGCTGTTTTTGTGGACAGGGGACAGAGCAAGGGGGAGAGCGTAGCGCATTGGGATCGTGCAAGAAAAACGCTTCCCTGAAAGTAGCTGGGGAGGAAGAGAGAAGGCGTGAAAACACTCGCAGGGGACTGAACAAGAACTCTGTTTCCCAAAACCATTGACGGGAAGAAAGGAGAGGGGGTTCAATACCACCAGGATTCTATAAACAGTGGAGTGCAGAGTCTGAATTTCCGCAGCTCAGTGCCTGGCGATGCTCTGGTGAGGCTATAGGGCAAATCCCCAGGAGTAGGCAGCAGGGTCCGAGGGGTCCATGTGCCACACACACGGGCAGAAGCGGTTCCCCTGCTCGGAGAGCATTTGGTAGAGGCCATACGGCCTCCCCACAGGCAAAAGTCCCACGGGACCCTGGAGAGCAGTCACATCTGCTGGTACTGGCACAAAGACGCCAGAGGGCGATGAAACCTGGCGACGGCCGTGTGTTGTGCTTTGCCATAATCTCTGAACCTCTGCCACCGTGCAATCGCCCGAACGTCTTCTGGGGCAAGCCGGCACCTGGCCATTGCTCGGCGAGACCCTCCCCCAGGGAGTCAACGTGGATCCAACCCTCGGGGGTCTCTGAAGTGTGGGGTGTTGAAACACAACCTCCGCCGAGATAAAACTTTGGAGGGAGGTGCTGCCTGGCAGGCGGACGGCTTGGACACAAACAGAGTAGATTGCGGGAGTGGACAGCGGCCTGAGACAAAGGAAGGGTGCTTGATCGCGGGTTCCTGAGAAAGTTCCTGTGCCAGAGGCTAGGGAGCTGGGTGAAGGCATTTCCAGCGCTCCACACATGCGCATGCATGCAAGGCTGATCCACCCCAGTAAGCTAAGCAGCGCCACCTCGTGGAGACGGGATCCGTTACATCAAGCCCCACCCAATTGTGCCCTCCAAGCGCACCCCCTAGAAGGCCAGCACAAGTCACTCCACCTGCTCAGTGTAGGAACCAGAGTGTTTTATAGTTTCAGTTCTAGAGAAGACTGGATGTAACTTCATTCAGGTTTCATTCTATTTGCTCGTTCATTTATTAGTTCATTCTTTCCTTTTCCTGTTTTTGTTTAAATTGGTTTTTTTCCTCCTTTTCTTGGGTAAAGAAAGAAAAATTTTTATTTTTATTTTCTTTTAATTTTTCTATTTTTTTGCACTTTTTATTCTATTTAATTTTCTTTATCTCATTTTATTCCATTTTATTATGTAAGTATAAAGTGCCAAAAGATATGAATTTAGTGCCATTGTGTTCCTGTAGAGTTATGTATATATCAATTTCATAGATAAAATCATGAATGAAACTGGAATTATCACAACCAACCAGTCAGAAATACAAACAATTATCAGAGAATACTATGAAAAATTATATGCCAACAACCAGACGACCTGGAAGAAATGGACAAATTCCTAGACACCCACACACTACCAAAACTCAAATGGGAAGAAATAGAAAATTTGAACAGACCAATAGCTAGTGAAGAAATGGAATCAGTAATCAAAAATCTCCCAACAAATAAGAGTCCTGGGCCAGATGGCATCCCAGGGGAATTCTACCAGGCATGTAAAGCAGAGTTAATACCTATTCTTCTCAAGCTGTTCCAAGAAATAGAAATGGAAGGAAAACTTCCAGACTCATTCTATGAAACCAGCATTACCTTGATTCCCAAACCAGACAGAGACCCCACAAAAAAGGAGAATTACAGGCCAATATTCCTGATGAACATGGGTGCAAAAATTCTCAACAAGATACTAGCAAGTCTAATTCAACAGCATATAAAAAGAATTATTCACCATGATCGAATGGGATTCATTCCTGGGCTGCAGGCTGGTTCAATATTTGCAAATCAATCAAAGTGATACATTACATTAATAAAAGAAAGGATAAGAACCATATGATCCTGTCAATAGATGCAGAAAAAGCATCTGACAAAATACAGCATGCTTTCTTAATAAAAACCCTCAAGAAAGTCAAGATAGAAGAAACATACCTAAACACCATAAAAGTCATATATGAAAAGCCCGCCGCTAATATCCTCAGTGGGAAAAACTGAGAGCTTTCCCCCTGAGATCAGGAACACGTCAGGGATGTCCACTCTCACCGCTGTTGTTTACCATTGTGTTGGAAGTCCTAGCCTCAACCATCAGACAACAAAATAAAATAAAAGACATCAAAATTGGCAAAAAAGAAGTCAAACTTTCACTTTTCGCAGACAACATGATACTCTACACGGAAAACCCAAAAGACTCCACCAAAAGGCTGCTACAACTGATACGTGAATTCAGCAAAGTTGCAGGATATAAAATCAATGTACAGAAATCGGTTGCATTTCTATACACCAATAATGAAGCAACAGAAAGAGAAATCAAGAAATCGATCCCATTTACAATTGCACCAAGAACCATAAAATACTAGGAATAAACCTAACCAAAGATGTAAAAGATCTGTATGCTGGAAACTATAGAAAACTTATGAAGGAAATTAAAGAAGACACAAAGAAATGGAAAAACATTCCATGCTCATGGGTTGGAAGAATAAATATTGTGAAAATGTCAATACTACCCAAAGCAATCTACACATTCAATGCAATTCCAATCAAAACTGCAACAGCATTCTTCTCAAAGCTAGAACAAACAATCCTAAAATCTGTATGGAACCACAAAAGACCGAATAGCCAAAGTAATGTTAAAAAAGAAAGCCAAAGTGGGAGGCATCACAATCCCAGACTTTAGCCTCTACTACAAAGCTGTAATCATCCAGACAGTACGGTATTGGCACAAAAACAGACACATAGATCAATGGAATAGAATAGAGAACCCAGAATTGGATCTACAAATGTATGGCCAACTCATCTCTGACAAAGCAGGGAAGAGTATCCGATGGAAAAAAGACAGTCTCTTTAGCAAATGGTGCTGGGATAACTGGACAGCAACATGCAGAAGAATGAAGCTGGACCACTTTCTTACACCATACATAAGAATAAACTCAAAATGATGAAAGACCTAAATGTAAGACACAAAACCATCAAAACCCTAGAGGAGAAAATAGGCAACAACCTCTTTGACCTCAGCCACAGCAATTTCTTGCTCAACAGGCAAGGAAATTAAAAGCAAAAATGAACTACTGGGACCTCATCAAGACAGAAAAACTTCGGCACAGCAAAGGAAACAAGCAGCAAAACTAAAAGGCAACTGACAGAATGGGAAAAGATATTTCCAAATGACACATCAGACAAAGGGTTAGTATCCACAATCTATAAAGAACTTACCAAACTCAACACCCAAAAAACAAATAAACCAGTGAAGAAATGGGCAGAAGTCATGAACAGACACTTTTCCAAAGAAAACATCCAGATGGCTAACAGACACATGAAAAGATGCTCAATGTCACTCAACATCAGGGAAATACCAATCAAAACCACACTGAGATACCACCTCATGCCAGTCAGAGTAGCTAAAATGAACAACTCAGGAAACAACAGATGCTGGAGAGGATGTGGAGAAATGGGAACCCTCTTGCACTGTTGGTGGGAATGCAAACTGGTGCAGCCACTCTGGAAAACAGTGTGGAGGTTCCTCAAAACATTAAAAATAGAACTACCCTACGACCCAGCAAGAGCACTACTAGGAATTTATCCAAAGGATATAGGAGAGCTGATTCATAGGGGCACAAGGACCCCAATGTTTATAGCAGCGCTTTCAACAACAGCCAAATTATGGAATGTCCATCGACTGATGAATGGATAAAGAAGATGTGGTTTATATATATAATGAAATATTACTTCTTGATCAAAAATAATGAAACCTTGCCATCTGCATCAACGTGGATGGAACTAGAGTGTATCATGCTAAGTGACATAAGTCAGTCAAAGACAATACCATATGATTTCAGTCACGCAGAATTTAAGATACAAAACAGATGAACATAAAGGAAGGGAAGCAAAAATAATGTAAAATCAGGGAGGGAGACAAACCATAAGAAACTCTTAAAGACAGAGAACAAACTGAGGGTTGCTGGAGGGGTGTTGGGTGGGGGGGGGGATGGGCTAAATGGGTGATGGGCATTAAGGAGGGCACTTCTTGGGATAAGCACTGGGTGTTGTATGTGATGGATCACTAAATCCTATTGAAAAAAATATATATATACATAAATGTAAAAAAAGAGTAAGAAAAATAAAAGATCTTATATTTAAAAAAAAGAAAATCATAAGAGAAAAATACACTTAAAATACTGCATTAAATAAAACAACAACAACAAAACAACCTGTCTTTAAGTTTGAACCCATGAAGTTCAAACCTGTATTGATCAAGCATCAGCTGTATTTACGGGTGATACGACATGCTATCTAGGATTTGCTGAATAATAATCTAAGGGGCGATGGGGAGGGTGGGGTGAAAATGAAAGAAGACTGGCCACGAGTGGATCATTGTGGAATTGGAGCAGGTAAGGATTTATCACACTATTCTCCCCAGTCTGGAATATGCTTGAATTTCTATAACAAAAAAGTTTTTAAATGTGATCCCAGGCAGAGGCTATTACACGAAAAGTGCATTATGATACATTGTGATCCTAGCTTTATGAACAGATATTGTAGCTATCTGCAGAAAATTTTGTCTGGGAGGAAAGACACCCAAAGTTTATTTGTTTGTATATACATAGGGGAATTAGGAGTGACTTATTTTGTCTAAGTAAATCTTTGTATTAGTTTTTCCACGATAAACATGGTAATTTAAAAAAAATTTTTTTAACGTTTATTTATTTTTGAGACAGAGAGAGACAGAGCATGAATGGGGGAGGGACAGAGAGAGAGGGAGACACAGAATCGGAAGCATGCTGACATGGTAATTTAAAACAAAATAAAAATATTATTGTTAATTAAAAACTAAATTAAGAGGGGTGCCTGGGTGGCTCAGTCGGTTGGGCATCTGACTTCATCTCAGGTCATGATCTCAGGGTTCATGGGTTCAAGCCCTGCGTTGGGCTCTGTGCTGATGGCTCGGAGCCTGGAGCCTGCTTTGGATTCTGTGTCTCCCTCTCTCTCTCTGCCCCTCTGCCGCTCACGCTCTGACTCTCTCTCTCTCTCAAAAATAAACATTAAAAATTTTTTTAATTAAAAAAATTAAATAAATACATAAATAAATAAATCTAAATGAAGAAAATAATAAAGGCTTTGCTCTGTCCCTGCAGGCTCCTGGCTGCAGGCAGCCCCAGTCCCACCCCTGGCCCCCATCCCCAGGGCCCCTGGCTTCCGCAGGTTTCTTCCTCTCTTACTCGGTCTCCCCAGCTGGACTATACATCGTCCATAATCTCAGACTTCTCTTACTCAAATCTGACCTGTGGCTCTTCAAAAGGGCCAATCCCACATCCTTTACCCAGCTCTTCAACAAAACATGCTACTAGCTTTTTTTTTTTTTCTCCCCCTGGAGACCACTGACCCCTTGGTCAGGATTATTTCCATGGCATGACAGGTAAGGTGCCCCCTCCCTTCTGCGCCTGTGACCCGGGACAGCATGCCTGGTGAGCTCCGCCCACCGCCCGCACCCCCCCCCCCCCACTTACCTGCCTGTAGAACTGCCACAGGGACCCAAGGCCCCCATCCTTCACCGAATTCAAGGCCAGTGTTTCTGAGGGCCAGGGGGCAGATGCTGGGCCCCTCAGCTCCTCCCCGACTCCTCTGGTCTCCGCACTGCTCCTCTTCTCTCCCTAAGCTCCCCCTCCAGTCCCCAAGCTCCCGCCCCCATCGGGGTCTCCGGCCTAGGGCTCCAAGGGCTGTTTTTGCAATAGGGGGTGCTAAGCCTCCGTGGCTAAGGTGTGTTCGGGATGCCCACAACAAAACACAGTCACACTGAGCTGGTAACCTTCCACACGCTCCCGGAGAAGCTTCCACGCAGGCAGAGGGCAGCACTCACGAGGGGTCACACAAGACCCCGCGCTTCGGGGTTGCAAAACCCAGGGTGCACCTGACTTGCCGGGGCCTACGTGAGCCTCGATCATCGAAACAGCCTACCCACGGGACCCTTGTGAGGCGCAGACAGATTAGTGTAGCAAGCGTGTTTATAAGGTACTATGTAAAACAATCACTCAGGCTTTAAAATCAGTAAATCGGGGCACCTGGGGGGCTCAGTCGGTTGAGCGTCCGACTTCGGCTCAGGTCATGATCTCGCAGTTCGTGAGTTCGAGCTCTGCGTCGGGCTCTGTGCTGACAGCTAGAGCCCGGAGCCTGCTTCAGATTGTGTCTCCTCCTCTCTCTGTCCCTCCCATGTTCATGCTCTGTCTCTCAATAATAAATAAACATTAAATTTTTTTTTTAATCAGTAAATTGGAAAGGTGTCCTGAAACTTCATGCACCTACACACCATTTCTAGGGGTCTGCAGTCACACTCTGGGGTCCTTTGCAAGATGATGGCTGGGAACACGTTGGTGCTCCCGGAGACAGAGTTTCATTGTGATTTATGCCAAATCTTCAGTTATGGCCCACAGAGAGATTCAAGACTCTGCTGAGGTCTACAGCCACCCACATAGCTGCCCACCCACGCACACGCCTGTATGCTCCCGTGAAACCTTCAACCTGGCCTCTGCGGGTGACGTCCCCACCAGTTGTGCCAGCCCAGGCTTGTGTAAGGCCGGGGAGGCCCAGGTTTCCAGCTGCACTGATGTGCTGAGTAGAATTCCCATTCGGCTTTGCTAATCTCACCAGCTAACTTCCCGATTTAAGCTCGGGAGAGTGTTTCCCTAACTCTGGAATCTAAAGCGGCCGCTCCCCAATAACGTTCACGTGGAAAAAGCAGAAATTCTATAGTTTGACATTCTTTTTTATTTAAGTGTATTTATTTTCAGAGACAGCATGGGTGAGTGCGTGAGCCGGGGCGGGGCAAAGAGAGGGAGAGAGAGAATTTCAAGCAGGCTCCCACGCTGTGAGCCCAGAGCCTGACACGGGGCTCAATCCCATGCCATGAACTGTGAGATCACGACCTGAGCCGAAATCAAGAGCTGGATGTTTAACTGGCTGCACCATCCCGGCGCCCCTCAAGTTCTAAAGCATAACACAACCAATAACCTAAAATCAAGTTGTGTTCTTCCTCCCTCAAATTGACCCAAGTCTTCAAATTCCTAGTTTCTGACTGGCTGAGACGTATTTATGAATTATAATTACCCAAAGATGTCACTGCGATAGAAACCGCTCTAGGATAATCTTTTTTTTTTTTTTTCTTCAAAACCTCCTCCAGGAACACACGGCTGTATACATATGCAGAAATCCACTGAGCTGTGACTCGAGATTATACATCTCCCGCAGGGATGATACAGCTAGAACACGTAAAGAAGTTAGAGCTGAGCTGGGTGACATTTTCCTTATGGGACTTGCCTTCTGTAGCGCTTAAACTCAAGATGCTGCCAGGAAGAATCCTGCTCTAACGCTGGGAGCCCGTGGAAACACAGAGCCGGCTCTGAGGGCGGAGTCCCCAGCACGGGCACCAGGCTTCTCCAGTCAGGAACCGCCAACGCCCAAAAGCCCCTCCCGGGCCAGGGGCG
Organism: Panthera leo; assembly: GCF_018350215.1. Lineage (NCBI taxonomy): Eukaryota > Metazoa > Chordata > Mammalia > Carnivora > Felidae > Panthera > Panthera leo. The sequence continues at coordinate 17,662,695 of NC_056689.1, read as the reverse complement.
GCGCACCGGACAGAAGTCCTTCGCCTCCTACGGATCACCTTCACCTGTGACACGGTGCGTCTGGTCCCGGGGAATCCCACAGGCTCCTGACAGTCCCAGACGGCAAAGGGCTGGATGGCACACGGTGCGGAGGCCACCTGAGCTCAACCCTGGAGTCCAGCCCTGCCTGCCTTGGCGACTCACCTGTCTGTCCCATTTCCTTGCAGGATGGTCTATTTTCTGCTGGAGCTGCTACAACGGAGTATCACAGACTGCGGGGGCTTAAACCACAGGAGTTTATTGTCCCTCAGTTCTGGAAGCCAGAAGTCTACGATCCGGGTGTTTGGCAGGGGTAGCTTCTCCTGAGGCCTCTCTCCTTGGCCGTCTGTCCCCGGTGTCTTTGTGCAGTCTTCCATCTCTGCCTGCGTCCCAGTCTCTTCTAACAACGACACCAGTCGTATTGGATCTGGGCCCACCCTAATGCCTTCATTTGAACTTAATCATTGCTTTCAAGACCATCTCCAAATACAGTCGTATTCTGAGGTGCTGGGAATTAGAGGACTTCAACTTACAAATCTGGGGGCGGGGGGGACGTAATCAGCCCATACAGACGGCAGGGTGAGATCTAGCAGAATGAATGCTCGGGACAGGACTGGAAGCCGCCGAGGTCTCCCCAGCAGAACAGACATAAGCCCTTTGAGGGCAGAGCCAGCCCACGGCCCCTGCGCTCCTGGCAGCTGACTCCACCCTCTACAGCTGTCGGTACTGGGTTTGCAGGGGGGCTGAAGCCTCAGCCCTCAGCACCGCCTCCCTGGGGGCCAGCAATGTCACGGCCGGTAGAACTTAAAACCCAGCAGTGGGCCAACACTTCATCCCCCGGAGCAACCTACCCAGGAAACACACGAGGGGAAGGGCAGGACGCACACGGTGCTCCGATCAGCGCTCAGGACGAGGCCTTGACTCTCAGCCCAGACAATGGAGCCTGACTTGAGCCAGGAGCCTGGCAGAACACCTTCCCCACAAGACGAAAACGGTTCTTTCGGTCTCGTTACCCGGCAACCCTGACAGGTTACTAAGGTGGCAGACTCGGTCTCAGGGGCAGCCCGTCGATTAGCGACAACAGGCCAAGACAGCGGGGCCAGATTTAGCAAACTGAAATACGGGAGGCCCAGCTCAAAGTGGATTTCAGGCAGGCGACCAGTTAAGTTTTCATGTGAACGTGCCCCTCGCGATATTCGGGGCAAACTCACAATGAAACGTTCTTCGTTTTCGGAAATTCACAGCGAATTGGCATCCTATATTCTATCTGGCAACCCTAATCCAAAAACAGCAACAACAACAACAAAAACCAACCCTCCTTGTCTTGCTGATGCGCAGAAGGTTCGGCCCAGAGACGCCCAGGGGACCCATTCTTCTCAGAAGAGGTCCATCAACAGTTAACCCCTCTCCTTGGCCTCTCTTCCAGAGCCCCTCCCACAGGTCCAGTGACTCCAGTATATGATCGCCTTACAGAGAAGATAAGCCCATCTCCTTGATGCCTAGGGAGTCAGCCTTAATGGGCAACGTCCACCAGAACTTCTATACTGGTCCTCAGACGGCCGTGATCAGTATCACTACCGCCATCACCAATAATAATAATAATACGCGGGAGGCAGAGGGTAAATGACTGGACAGTGTCAGAGAGGGATGCTGGATGCTGCCGACGGCATCTTCACCCGATGCTAAATCCAAACTTTTAGCAAAGTGAGGCATATTTCTTCCGGCAATATCGGTGGAGATGCCTCCAACACTCAGCTCCCAGGGGTGGATCGTCCAATTCGTCCGAGGACCCAGCTGGATCTCCTTTCAAAACACATCTGGAATGTGCACGCTTCACAGCCTCCGCCCCTCCACCATTTCTCGTCCGACTACGGCAGTGGCCAGATCGTCCGCTTGCCCTCCTGTGCTCTGTTCTCAACCCGCACTCAGAGCTGCCCTTCAAAAGTTATGCCGAGGGGCGCCTCGGTGGCCCGTCGGTTCAGCGTCTGACTCTTGAGTTCAGCTCAGGTCGTGATCCCGGGATTGTGGAATCGAGCCCCTCATCGGGCTCCAGGCGAGGTGTGGAGCCTGCTTCAGATTCTCTCTCACTCTCCTCTGCCCCTCTCCCACTCGTGCACATGCACACGCTCTCTCTCTCAAAAAAAAAAAAAAATTACACTGGGCCACGTTAGCCTTTGCTAAAAACACTCCAAAGGCACCCATTTCACTCAAAGTAAAATCCATGTCCTTATGATGGCCCAGAAGGTCCCCCATGAGCCACCCCTTACCCTTGTGACCTCTTCCTCTTCCTCCTCCTCCCTGCCCCCCTCCTCAGCAACCTGCTTCTCCGGGCACCCGCCCTCCAGGCACACTTCCACCTGGCCTTTACACTGGCCACGCCCCCACCTGGATGGGAGGAACACCCACTTCCCAGATACCCTCTTGGCCAACTCGCTCCTGTCCCGAAAGCCTTGCTCAGATCTTATCTTCTCAATGGGGCCTATCTTGTGTGCCCTATTTAATTCCACGAAGTACCCACCTGCCCTGCTCCATCCTTCCCAAGCCCCCCGACCCCCTCCCCAGTCCTGTCTAGTGTTCCTCTCCTCTGAAACACCTCCGTTGTAAGACGCCATCTGTTGGTCCTGATTATTCCCCCTCTGGAAGGCAAGAAGCCTGCTTTGTTCACGGATGCCAACACTTACTGAGTACCTCGAAACGTGCCAGGCACCAGGAAAGAGACTTTATAAACGTTAGACAAGTTGATGCTCCCAGCCATCCTGTGAGGTTAGCGTCTGCCTACTTTATAAATGAGAAAACGCTCAGGGAGGTCACCCAGCTGCGAGGGAACAGGGTCGGAATTCTGACACAGACCAGGCGCTTTTATCGTGACCTTGAGAAACATGCGTACTGTCCACAGCGGCCTTGGAGCACTTAAGCACTTCAGCGGCCCTTCAGCACTTCTGTCCCTGCCACCTGATTCCTGGCATCCACCAGTAGTCTGCTCTGTGCAGACTGCCAGGGAATGGGCCGTGCTCACTTTCAGGGAAGTCGTACGGTACGCTGGCCTTGGCCCCGAAGTCACAGGTGCCCCTGGGTCACGGACACCCCTGGATCATAGGAGCAACCCAGGAGGTCACAGGCACCCCAGGCCACGAGCATCCTCGGGTTGTGGGTGCCCCTGGGTCACGGGTGCACATCTTGGCGGCACCCACTGTGGGTTGGGTCACGGGTGCACAGCGGTGCGCGACTGTAGGGTGCAGACAACGCATACTAGACATGGCAATGCCGATCGCCCGTGGGGGGTGCGGGGGTAACAGTCCTCGGCACGTAGAGGTGCTCCGTGACCGCTGTTGACGCTGAGATGGCTCTTCTCACAGGGGACTCCTGACTGTCCCAGGGAGGACCTCAGGACCAAACGCCCACTGCTGGGGCAAGAGAGGAGGGCGAGCAGCAAAGGGCACTGAGGGGCGGCTCCGAGGAAGCACGGAGAGCGGATCGCCGTGGCACAGCCAGGTCAAAGGGCAGAGCAGAGCAGGAGTGCCAGAGGGGCTCAGTCAGGGCCAGCGGGCCCCGCCACAGGCAGGCTGGGGGGCTGCCTGGGGTGTCCACATTGGTGAGCCCACGGCTGCAGCACAAGGTACTTTCCTCCTGAAGGTGCAGGTGGCTGCCGGACCCAGGAGGAAAACAACACTGGATGAGATTTTCACTCCCCTTTCGTCTCCAGAAACCGCCAATCAGGTTTCACACTTCCTCGCTTTCTGACCCGGGCGTCTCCCAAACGAGACGCGTCAGGCCTCCAGCCACATTTGCTGCCGCCAGTCACTGGCATGCCGCCTCGGCGCCGGGGCTCCCCTGGGTACGGAGCCCTCGGGTCCAGAGTGCTCGCTTCGCCCACACGGCACGGCGCTAACACCTGGCGGCCCCAGACAAGACAGGACAGGTGACCTGGGCAGGAGCACGGTGTAGGAGGGCCTGGGGTGGGGCGCGGGGGCCAGGGCGCTCACGCTGTAAAACAGCAGGTGCCCAGCCACCGCAGCCCAGGCCAGGAGCAACTGCCGATGGGAGGGCGAGGGGTGTGCTTTGGGGCCCAGCGAAAACCTTTGATTTCTCAGATTGCCCCCTTTTTTCCAGTTTCTGGAAAAAAGAAATGATTAACGCCAACCATTCCTACTCATGTTCTATAACCAAACCTCACAAGCAACAGATTCCCCGAGAACTGACTCTGAGAGACAGCGACGCCCACGTACACACATCAGTAACCACCTCAAAGGGAGTGAGCCTGCGGTGTGCTCACTGACCAAGCAAGCCCTGTATACACAGTTTACGTGGCCCAGCACCTCTTCTCGTCACCCTTAAGAAAAGCCCAGAAGAGGGGCGCCTGGGTGGCTCAGTCGGTTGGGCTTCCGACTTCGGCTCAGGTCACGATCTCACGGTCCGTGAGTTCGAGCCCCGCGTCGGGCTCTGGGCTGATGGCTCAGAGCCTGGAGCCTGCTTCCGATTCTGTGTCTCCCTCTCTCTCTGCCCCTCCCCCGTTCATGCTGTGTCTCTCTCTGTCTCAAAAATAAATAAAACGTTAAAAAAAAAATTAAAAAAAAAAAAAAAAAAAAAAAAGAAAAGCCCAGAAGATCCAAGAGACAGATGGGGGGAGGAGGGAGAAGGGACTAACGCTCATGGAGGGTTCGACATGATTGATGCTTTACAAACATGTGATCCCTTCCAACAAGGCAGTGAGGTGGCTACTATTCTCCCATTTTACAGATTAGAAAACTGAGGTTCAGGTTAAGTTACTTTGCCAAGTGACTCAGCCGAGGCTGGGAAGTCTGAGAATTCAAAGATTTGCCTGGACTCAAAGGAGACTCAGGAATTTTGACTCAAAAGTCCATTCTTTATACTCTCACACTTAACCCAACATTAGGTCAGAAACCGCCCCGGTTCCCTCAGATGTGGCACCTGCTAAGCTATCTGGCAGATGCCGACGCACGGGCGAGGCAAAGGTCTCGGGGCCTGGCTGAGCCAGCTCCAGAAAAACCACGCCCATCTCCTCTTGGCTCTGAGGATCCGGCCTTTTAATCTCCAGGTGGAAAGTGAGGAAAATAGGGCAAGAACAATTTCAAGCTGTCCTAAAAGACCAAAGCCAAAGCCCTTTGTGATAGCAATAGCGACGTTTTAACACGTCTCAGTTACGGAATATTCAGCCTGAGCAGACCACATGTGACCCCCTGCCAACGGCAGCTTCAAGCATCTGCTTACGTGGTCACTGAACGTGGCATTCCAGAATACAGTTCTTCACCGAGACTTCTGCCCTCGGTGGCTTCTTGTATTCATCCACGCAACTACCGGACCAAGTCCTTGTTAGAAAGTCTGAAACAAGGGAAGCCCTGAACGTAAATCCCATAGGAAAGAAACTCCTCGTTCCAGCATTTTCCCCAAAGCACCCAGGGTCTGTAATCGTGAAGGCGGCCGAGTACCACAAAACATAACAGCTAACATTAAGCGCCCCCTGAATGCCAGGCGCCCCCTGGCCTCTCCTCTCAGAGACACGGGGAGCTGAAAAAGGGCCACGGGTTCACCTCCTGGGTCCACGGCTACCACCTATTGGGTCAGCCACTTCATCTCCCAGGTCTGCTTCACAGGTATAATGGGGACAACGATACTTATTTAAGTGTGAAATACAATAATTCCAGTGGGGTGCTGCCTAATAAATCTTTATTCTTTTCCTGGAGACAAAGGCTTTCACATTTCTCCTTGAAAGAAGACGGCGACCCCAGCATGGCCTTCTCCTCACATCTGTCCCCACTCTGCCTCTCCAGCACTGAGAACCACAGGCACCTGGGTGCCTATGCTGTGGCTCCAGACAGGAAGGACAGCAGACTTTTGCTGCCTAGCTAGAGGGACCAGCCCTGGAGCCTCAGAGAATGAGCAGGGGCGCCAGGAGGGATCTGCAGGTGTCAGCTGTGGACACGGGGAGGGAGGGCGGCTTTCACTCTCCCCCTCGGATACTGCACTAGACCCAGCCCCACGAGCGCACAAAGAAAGATAAGCCCCCTTCCGAAGGTCTCACAGCAAAGAGTCAGATGGCTCAGAAGAAACAGAACAAGAGACAGCTATGGGCAACTTGAATTTTAATTACACAATAATAAAAGGACTCAAAGAGATTCAAGCGCAACACACACAGGGAAAAAAAAAATTTCCTGGAACTAAAACGAAAGAAAAAACACCATGAATTTCCAACTAAACTCTTCACACAAAGACAAGGTAAAGGCAGTCATACACGATTCCTGAATCACTGACTCAGAAGATCAGGTCCAAGAAATAAAGCAGAGATTATAAGTATCAAGGGATGGAAATCGTAAAGGATCAGATAGGGAGACTCTCGGGCTACCTCCCAAGCCTGCGAGAGAAAAGGGATAGATGAAGAAAAGGCAGCAAAGGGCATCAGTTCTGGACAGAAGCGATAAGAAAAATACACGGAGGCAAATGCTAGTGAAGTTTCTGAGCCGAAGGATAAAGGGGAAGGGAAAACAAACAACAACAACAAAAGACAATCCTTCAGGCAGAATGAACTCGTACCCAGGATGGAATGAGGACAATGCACTAAGCTGTGAGGGCAGCCCTCGGTGGCAAGACAGCTCTGTGCACCCACAGAACGTGAGAACAGCTTCCTCAGGCAAGATGTTCCGCTATCAAGAAAAGAGAAGACATTTGAAGAAAAGAATTCAGAGTACATAGCACTAGGCACCTAGCATCCTAGCAGAGAAAAACAAGAAAGGAAAGGATCTATCTACCCAAACCAAGACTTCACAGAGAGAAAACCGATGGCCTTGGCAAGGTTGAATGGCTGGTGCCTACTTCAGGGTCATTTCTGACACCCGAGAATTGACGGGTGATCACCGGCATCTGATCACGTAAATTCCCACCATGCCTGAGCAGTAACCACCTCAGTGATGTGCCCAACACCTGTACTTCGGATGTGTTATTAATATCTGAGTGTTCGCTTTCACGTTCCATTTGGCATCGGGGGTGTAACTTGGGCTGAAAATACAACCTTACGTGCCATGTTAAAGTTCTAGAAGTTAAAGTATAAACGTGTCATTATTGCGGTGACGGTAAAACGTGGCAATAAAGATCGGAAGAGCCGATAACTTTACACACAGAGAAGGAAGATTCAGAGGTTTCGAATACTTACATTAAGAGACGGAATGACAGTTAATCCAAACATGACAAATATTAAGAGTGTGTTGTCCAGATCACTTTAGAAAGAACACTCTTCCCTTTAGAACTGACCGTTACAGGCAGTCCAAGAAGAGGCACAGGACGACCGTGAACTCACCTCCTCCTCTTCACGCACTGAATCTACAGCCAGGTATAAAACAGTTCCCTTGGAAACAGACCTGAGCACTAGCTGCACAGCTCGTCCACAGCAGAGGAGAGAAGGCCATGTGGAGGTGGGTATGGGAGGCAGAGACGTGGTCTTGCCCCAAACCCCACCCCAGTGCAGGAACCCACGTCAGGAGCTTCTCCCGGGGGAGCAAGCCCAAAATGAGCCCCCACAATGTCTGGCTTTGAAAATCGCCTGGCTCTAGTGGCCCAGGGCGGGATGGTGGCGGGGTGGGGGTGGGGGGCTGCTTATATTTCTGACTCCCACCAGACTGAAACAATCAAACAACCTTGGCAGGCTACCAACCCCAGGCCACTGTACATATAGTCAAGTGAAACACACCCCCAGTCTTCCTGTGGAAAAAAGCCCCTCTCCTTGTCCTTAGAGCTTCTGCTGGAGAGGCAGACTTCAGGTTTGCCACGCACCTAGAGGCTATGAAGGTGCTCCCAGGGAACATGGCCCCGGGGACACCACCTCTGCACTCTCCCTAGCCCTTGCTATAGCTCGCCAGTACCTCCCAGGAAAGAGCTGATACGTTCGTCTGGGGTCCCGATTTTTGCACCTGCCACTCAGGTCCCAAGGGCTGGGGTGCCTGCTGTGGGGCACAGACCCCCCCACTCCTCAGGGAGAAATTCCTGCTTTGTAAACCTCTAGACTGCCTAGTCTGGAAGCCAGCAGGGTTTACAGTTGCAGTCCCATGGGGCTGTCTATATTTGCTTACTTTAAAAGCTGCAGTCTGAGGTTCTGATCAGCCTGAAAGTAGGAGCTGACTGAGATCCGCCCCGCTTTGGAACAGCGCCAGGTCTATCAAGTGCAAATTGGACTGCTTCGGCCATCACAAAGGTTCGAGAGACAACAGAGAGCTAGGGCAATGCTGACCTACGAGATTCACCTCCCACACAAGCTCACTCCTTCAAGACTAGGACAGGGAGCTGTTTTGCCTAATACATGAAAACAAACACAGAAAGCCAGGCGAAATGAGGAAACAGGAATATGTTCCAAACAACCAATAAGATAAAACCTCAGGGGAAAAAAAAAAAACCTTAATAACACTGAGATGAGTTATCTGCCTGAGTTCAAAGTCATGGTCCTAAAGATGCTCACTGAACTCGGGAGAAGAATGGATGAACACAGTGAGAACTTCAATAAGGACACAGAAAATATAAGAAAGTTACCAAACATAAGTCACGGAACCGATGAATACTGTCAGCTGAGAAATACACTAGAATGTTCAACAGCAGCCTAGATGAAGCAGAAGAAAGGATCGGTGACCCGGAAGACACAGCAGAACTCACCCACAGAGCAGCACAAAGAAAAAAATAACCTTAAAAAGTGAAGAAAGGTTGAGAGAGCATCAAATGGAATGGCATTCACATTATGGGGGTTCCAGAAAGAAAAGAGAGAAAAACGGGGCAGAAAACTTATTTGAAGAAATAATAGCTAGGGGCGCCTGGGTGGCTCAGTCGGTTGAGCGTCCGACTTCGGCTCAGGTCATGATCTCACGGTTCGTGGGTTCGAGCCCCGCGTCAGGCTCTGTGCTGACAGCTCAGAGCCTGGAGCCTGCTTTGGATTCTGTGTCTCCCTCTCTCTCTGCCCCTCCCCTGTTCATGCTCTGTCTCTCTCTGTTTCAAAAATAAATAAAAACATTAAAAAAAATTTTTTTTAAAAAGAAGAAATAATAGCTAAACACTTCCCTGACTTTGGGAAGGAAACAGACATCCAGGTTAACAAAGCCTAGACAGTCCCAAAAAAGATGAACCCCAAAGAGAGCCACACTAAGACATATCGTAATTAAAATGTCAGAAGTTAGAACTGACAGTTATAAAAAGTAATGATACAAGGCAGAATAATAGAGTTTGGGATATATCATAATTATAATCTCTGTAGAATTACTTCATGTACTAGCTTTCATCATACTAAGGCAAATACCCTGAAGAATTTGATGTTCTAGTCATTTAATTTAGTTTGGGGTATAAGTATTTCAAGAAAAAGTCTTATTTGGGAATTCTTCATCTAGTGAAGATAAATTAACATCAGAAAGTCAACTCTGTCACCGTAAAAAATCCGAGAACAGAAAAAAAAAAAATCCACAATCATGTATCACACCATCCATGATAAATCATTTGCAATCCAGCCCTGAAAAATACTATATAGTGTATGAAGAAAGGATTGCAGAAAATTCTGTTTTCATTAATTACACTTTAAAATAGCAAGCCTTCTAAGAATGCCCTTGAAGAAGACAATCCCTTGTGGTTTTAAGTCCATGGAAACTCATGCTACACTCCAAATGCATGTTGACATGATTACGATAGACTAACGACCACTTTCAGTAGACAGAGGATGAAAAATTGTCAAGAGTTACCCAAACTATGAATCCCGGTTACAATGATCCTCTTGGAAAATGTGTTACTGAAAAGTTTTCCCCCCTGAATTAATGTGCTCTTTTCTGTATCTCGTACAGCAGACATCTGGATGTGCAAACATATCCAGAAGGCCTTTGAGGGCCGACAGGCTGCTGGAGTAATGAGGAATTCATGCGTGTTTCTGCCTTTCTGGCTGGCTCAGAGAACCCTGGGTAACCAAAACGGACGTGTCACGAGAGTACAAGTGTTCCTTGCACAATACGTATCGCCTCCTCAGGCAGGACACCAAAACCCATGTTCGTATGCCAAAATCTGAGATGCACACGGAAGTTAAGAAGTGATCTTGTTATCTTGGAAGCAAAACACACTGTCCCGATGGCCACGTTCCTAGCTTTGCCTCAAGGGACGGCAGGAGGTAGTAACTGCAGTCAGGAATAAGGACTAAAAATTGTAACTGAGGACCACATCTGAAGCTTATTCCTGAAAATATCCAGAGAACACCTGTGAGTATTACTAACCAAGGTTTAGTTCATGGGATTGTGTCCATGAAACGGCATTATCCCACCGACTGGCCAAATCCTTGAGTCTAGGAGATGAGAAGGAGGGAAGTCTTTACCTTCCAGAGCTGCTACTAGGAAGGAAGGTCCAGACAACACTGACAGAAGTCCCTCCGGGGGCAGGAGAGCCAAAAACACCTTGCCCCTCCTTGAGCTCGACTGAAAGCAGACATGTCATTTCACAAATGTGCAGCAGACTGACTACAGGTACAGGAGAGACAGTAGCAGCCTGAGAAATTATTATTCCTGTGCTATATGGTCAACTGTTTGAATTCTGACACCTAGAATTTTTAATAAAATATAAATTTTTTTTTTTTTTTTTTTAAAGAACACCTTCAGATTGTTATCTTTATCCTACGAGCTCACCCTTCAACTGGATTCGGTCGTAAGCAAACATTAGGCCATTTGGACAAAATCTATATTTGGTGCTTTGTGTGTGTGTGTGTGTGTGTGTGTGTGTGTGTGCGCGTGCGCATGCATGTGTAAAATAAAAGGATAGTAATAAATCTTTAGCATTGTGTATAGTAAAAGTGAAATGAAGCCTCTTGATACAAAAGGTTTTCTTCTGGTGTAGAGCCTGCTTGGGATTCTCTCTCTCTCTCCCTCTCCCTCTCTCTCTCTGCCCATGCTCACCCTTTCTCTCTCTCTCTCTCTCTTTCTCAAAATAAATTTGTTTTGTTTTGTTTTGTTTTTAATGTTTATTTATTTTTGAGAGACAGAGTGTGAGTTGGGGAGGGGCAGAGAGAGAGGGAGACACAGAATCCGAAGCGGGCTCCAGGCTCCGAGCTGTCAGCACAGAGCCTGATGCGGGGCTCAAACTCACAAATGGTGAGATCGTGACCTGAACCGAAGTCAGATGCTTAACCGACTGAGCCCCCCAGGCGCCCCCAAAATAAATTTTTTAAAAAGCACAGTTTGGAGAGAAGATATAAAAGGGATAACTATATACACATCAAACAATATGGCAGCTAAAGACTAAAAATACAAGAACATGGTAACAATTTAGCTCTTCAAATTTAGCTCTTGTTCTGGGGAAGAGGTGGGAAAACAGTATGTTGTTTTCAAATGAGAGTAGAGAAATACACATTCAATTATGAAAGAGGGAAGGACAAAGAGACAAAATATTATTAAAATGGAAAAGTAAATTACAGTCACTTGATTTCCGACCAGGATGCCACACAATTACATGGGGAAAGGACAGTATTTTCAGTAAGTGGTTGAACTTCCAACATGTGGTTGAATAACTCAAGATCCACACACAAATGAATGAAATTGGAACCCCACCTAACACCATACAGAAAAAATAACTCAAAATGCATCAAAGACATAAATGTAAGAACTAAATTATTAGGTTCTTAGAAGAAAACATAAGGGTAAATGTTAGTGATCTTGAACTTATTCATACAAGGACCACATACCTAGGGTCGCCTGGGTGGCTCAGTCGGTTAAGCATCCGACTCCAGCTCAGGTCATGATCTCACAGGTCATGGGTTCTAGCCCCGCATCCGGCTCTGTGCTGACAGCTCAGAGTCTGGAGCCTGCTTTGGATTTTGTGTCTCCCTCTCTCTCCCTCTGCTCCTCTCCCACTCATGCTGTCTCTCTCTCAAAAATAAGCATTAAAATTTTTTTTTAAAAAACAACCAGGAGCACATACCCAGACTACATAAAGAATTCTTACACAACTCAATAATCAAAACGCGAATAACACAACTAAGAAATTGGCGAAGGACTTGAATACACATTTCTCCGATATACAAATATATAGACGGTATATACAAATACGTACATGGAAAGATACTCAACATCACTAACCATTAGGGAAATGCAAATCAAAACCACGAGACACCACCTGTGGCCCATGTGGAGGACTACTGTCTAAAAAACCAAAAACAAAAACAAAAAACAAGTGTTGGCAGGGATGCGGGGAAACTGGGAGCTTTGTACATTGCTGGGGGGACTGTAACAGCCGCTTTAGGAACGCTTCAGTAGATCCTCAAAATGTTGAACACGGAGTGACCAGAGGACCCACCAATACCCCGCGTGGATATATGTCCAAGAAAAATGAAAGCTACGTCCACACAAAAATTTGCATGTGAAGGCTTTGGGTTTATTCATAATAGCCAAAAGGCAAAAACAACCCAAATGTTCATCAAGTGACGGATAGGTAACATGTGATCTATCGAGTCAATGGAACATTATTCAGCCTTAAAAAGGAATGAAATTTTGATACATGTGACAACACGGATGAGCCTGGGAAACATTCTGCTAATTGAAAAGAGCCAGCCTAATTGCTATATGCTAATTGAAAGACGGCATATTGCAGAATTTAATTTATACGAAATTGCCAGAATAGACAAATCTATGGAGACAGAAAGTAGGAGAGCAGTAGCTGCCTCGGGCTGGAGGTGGTGGCTAAATATTTCTTCAGGGGGTGATGAAAATGTCCTACAACTGCACTGAGGGCTGCACAAACTGTGATTTAATAAAAGCTATTAAATGATGTGACGTGTTTTTTTTTTTTTTTAAGATTTTAAAGTAATCTCTGCACCCAACATGGGGCTTGAACCTACAACCCTGAGATCAAGAGTCTCCTGCTCCCGTGAGCCCCGAAATTGTACGTACACATTAAACGGGTGAGTCCTACGGCATGTGAAGTATATCTCAATGAAGCCAAAAAAGGGAAAGAACTTCTGTATTTATCAAGTAGAAGAAGAATGAACTGGATTAAAATGTCAAAAATGGGGGAAAGACAAGAAAAGCAGAAGAAAATATGATGGAACGAATAAACTCATGCCTGTTTGTCATTACGTTCGATGTACGCAGACGGATTTCTCCAACTAAATGCAAGTGCCTATCGGGTTGTATTGAAAATATACATCTGTGCTGTTCAAGAAACACACTTAAAATGGCAAATGTGTTGAATGTAGCAGGCGAGGCGGTATCGGCAGAGAACGAAGGAATGCCAAAATTAACAGCAGACCCGCTGGATCTAAGGTTAAAGGTGCTAAGGTCAAGAGTGACATGATTAAAGTCATAGTTTGGGCGCGTCGGGATGGCTCAGTCGGTTAGGCGTCTGACTCTTTGGTTTCGGCTCTGGTCGTGATCTCACGGTTTGTGAGTTCAAGCCCCGTGCGGGGCTCCGAGCCGATGGTGGAGCCTGCTTGGGATTCTCTCTCTCCCTCTCTGTGCTCACCCTGCCCTCTCTCTCTCAAAATAAATAAATGTTTAAAAAAGCACAGTTTGGAGAGAAGATATAAAAGGAATAGTTATATATACACCAAACAATATGGCAGGCTAAAGGCTAAAAACTACAAGAATATGGTAACAATTTAGCTCTTCAAATGGGAACACCTACTAGAGACAGAGAAAACAAAAACACACATAATAAAATAGATACCATCACTTCTTCGAGTAATAAGACATACATTTTTTTCTTATACCTGTGAATGCTACATATGAAGAGATTAATTGCCTATTTGGCAACAAAGAAAACCTTTACAAGCCTTTTGAATTAGAGAGTTAAAGGACGGTTCTTTGGTCACAATCCAATCAAACCAGAATTAAATAATTAGGTAATGAAAAGTCTTAACTACACAGAAATTAAGACATCCACTCTTAGATCAAAGAAGAAATCAAAGGTACTAAAGAAAATCTTGAAAGCATTGGAAAGAATATTTCATACCAAAATTTACAGAAGACACTAGAAGTTATACTCCAAGGAGATGTTCGTGTCAAATGCTTTCAATTCCAAAGTTGTTTTTTTTTTTTTAATAAAAGAAGCTTTGTACTCATTTAAACCAATTAGAAAAGGGCAGCTCAATAAATCAAAAGAAAGGAAGTGGTTGTAATAAAGATGTAATTTTAAACTAATAAAAAATATGAGGGACAAATAAACTCAAAGCTGGTTCTGTAAAAAGACAAACAAAATAATAAAAGATCTCACATATGCCATATTAAGGATGAGAGACGGAAGATGGGGGGATAGGGAAGGTAGGGAAAGAGAAGGAGAGACGGGTTTCGAGGAGAGACAGACAAATGTGTGCAAAACAGGCGAAATGAGGATTGGAACAGATATAAAAGCAAACGCACGATATAAAAGCAAATAAAAGAATCATTAAGCTTCATGGCATTTTATGTTAACAAATTTGATAACCTAGAAGAAATGATCATTTCCTAGGACAACAAAATCATCAGAATGATTCAAGAAGTGGAAAATTCAGGGGTGCCTGGGTGGCTCAGTCGGTTAAGTGTCCGACCTCAGCTCAGGTCATGATCTCATGGTTTGTGAGTTCGAGCCCCACGTCGGGCTGTCTGCTGACAGCTCACAGCCTGGAGCCTGCTTCGGATTCTGTGTCTCCCTGTCTCTGCCCCTCCCCTGCTTGTGCTCTGTCTCTCTCTGTCTCTCAGAAATCAATAAATATTAAAAGAAAAAATTTTTTTTAAAAAAGTGGAAAATTCAGAAAATAAGTACCAAGACCAGACAGGTTTGCAGCTGCATACCCTGTCATTCTACTGTTAAATGGCAACAGGCAATTAAAAAATAATAAGCCGATGAATTTTGTGAAGCTGAGTCTAATTTTAATTCCCAAACCTGAGAGGAAGGAGAAGGAAAACTATTAACGAATCTGGCTTAGGATAGATTAGTTACAGAAACTGAACTAGTATTACCAAATAACAGAAGTCAGCCATCTATCGAAGGGATATATACTGAGACCAGGAAAATAAAGAGCGCTCAATACCAGAAAATCAATAAAATGTACTTCGTCACTAAATGAACGGTGAAAAACCTCTAAGACCATAGCAAACAAATGCATTTGATAAAAATAGAGCCACGTGATCAAAGTTTAGCAGCCATGCCTTATAAAAACTGGATACCTTCGCGGGCCCAGCACCACCAAGGAAAAAGATACTCTTGTTGCCAACCCCACAGCCCTCAGGTGCCTTCCCCGTAGCAAGGTGCCGGGTGAGATACTCTGTCGCGGACGTCGCGCTACGTAACACAATGGAATGTGAATCAGACCAGGGGCTGCAGGGGCAGGACTTGGGCACAGTCACCCCTACGCCCACCCAGAGCCGGACTCCCGACGTGCCAAGCTCTGGATGGTCTCTGACGGGGGACACCTGGAGCTGTTAGGGAGCAGAGATTTGAGCAGCAGCCGCCCTCAAGAAGGCGTCACTTTATTTTTAAGTTTATTTAATTGAGAGAGGGAGAGAGAATGAGCACGTAAGCAAGCAAGCATGAGCCGGGGAAGGGCAGAGAGAGGGAGAGAGAAAACCCCAAGCAGGTTCCCTGCTGTCAGCACTGGAGCCCAGTGCAACGCTCAATCCCCCAACTGTGAGATCATGACCTGAGCTGAAATCAAGAGTCGAATGCTTAACTGACTAAGCCACCCAAGCACCCCCAGGAGCTGCCACTTTAGAGGCAGAGTGGGGACAGGCACCCAAGCGTGTGCCAGGGCTGTGGAGACAGACACACGCTCGGGTGCCTGTCCCCACTCTGCTTCTAAAGTGACACCCCCTGGGCGCCTGGGTGGCTCAGTCGGTTGGGCATCAGACTCTTGACCTTGGCTCAGGTCAGGAGCTCACCGTTTTGTGAGTTCGAGCCCCATGTCAGCCTCTGTGATGGCAGCACAGAGCCTGATTGGGATTCTCTCTCTCCCTCTCTGTCTCTCTCAAAATGAAATAAACTTAAAACGTTTAAAAATAAAGCACCTCCTGGAGGTGCTTGGGTGGCTTAGTTGGTTAAGCATCCGACCCTTGATCTCCGCTCAGGTCATGATCTCACGGTTGGGGGAATCGAGCCCCGCACTGGGCTCCTGTGCTTACAGATGGAAGTCTCCGGAGCCCTCTGAGAAGCAGAACCAAAGACAGACCTTCATTCCTCCCCACCAAAGTATCCCACGTGCCGGCTTCAGAGGTCTGGGCTATGCCCTCTCCCCCTTCCAGTTTCTCTGGTGTCATTTGACATCTCCCTGAATTTACCTGTATCTTTTCCAGAACCTACTTCTTATCTGCCGGCCTTCTTGAAGATAACGAGCCTATAAATTTTCGACAGCGGGAATTTGCTCTTGCTAATATTTGCATAACACGCGCCTCTTTCAATCTTGACGAAAAGCTGCTCACTACAGTTGTCTGCGCTTTCCAATTAGGTTCTGTTCCAGGATTCCGCTGGAATTCTGCAAGCATGTCCCCGAGGATGCCGTAAACTGGGGTCCAGTTTCCCAGCCAGCCCAAGAAAACACATCGGACGTTCTGCTGAAATACTAGTAATTAAGGGCAAACCAAAGGGAACACGTTTATTTGCCTTGAATGCTGGGACCTGAGGAAAACAAGTTTCAAATGAGGAAGGAGGTGTAGACTGTTTGTTATGCGAATTCTGAAGCACAACGTTTACTAGCTCACAGAACCTCACAATCTTTACGCGGTACACCCCCACCCCCCTCCCAACTGCCAGGGAGGGTGGGCTCTGGGGCCCTCCTCCTCCAGTTCAAAGACAGCCGCCTGGGGCGCCTGGGTGGCCCAGTCGGTTGAGCGGCCGACTTCGGCTCAGGTCATATCTCACGGTTCATGAGTTCAAGCCCCACATCGGGCTCTGTGCTGACAGCTCAGAGCCTGGAGCCTGCTTCGTATTCTGTGTCTCTCTCTCTCTCTGCCCCTCTCCCCTGCTTGCATTCTGTCTCTCTCTCAAAAATAAAAATACATTCAAAAAATTAAAAAAAAAAAAAAAAAAAAAAAAGACAGCCGCCTGATTTCCACTGGTGCATGTACGTACCCTGGGTTTGTCCCTTCTACAGTTCCTGGCTGCTAAAGAGTTTTGAAAATCTCCTAAGTGGCCCAACATCCATCCTGTGCATTTGGGCCTCGCGAGACAAAAGGAGTTTAAAGGAATCGAGGTAAAGTTGCCTGTGACAAAGCACCAGCTCTGGGCTTCCACACACGTCTTTACTGATTCTCACAACTCGGGGAAGGAGCTCCCTGCATAGACGCCAGACTCCACGGGGCCACCTGCCCAAAATCACAGGGCGAACGCTCGGCAGAACCCAGGCCTTCCGCCCCGGGTCCCCTCCAGCCACAAACGGACCATCAAGCCCCTTTCAAACCATCCACAGCTTCAAACCATTGGTGTGCAATTCAGCAACTGCATCTAGAACACCCCCATGCACGTGGCTTACCACCATCATCTTACCTGTCCGCTTCCAGAGTTACCGCGAGGATTTCACGGACCGAATTCCAAGAATTCATTTTTGTTTTACATTTTTATTTATTTTGAGAGCCTGTGTGTGAGCAGGGGAGGGGCAGAGAGAGGGAGAGAGAGAGAATCCCAAGCAGGCTCCGTGCTGGCAGCACAGAGCCCGAGGTGGGGCTTGAACTCACAAACCGTGAGATCATGACCTGAGCCGAAACCAAGAGTCAGACGCTCGATCAGCTGAGCCACCCAGGCGCCCCCAAAGAATTCATTTTTATTCTCCAGGTTATTTTCCATCATTCCCCTCATGCGTCCTCCTCACACAGCGATTCAGCATGTGGCCCCCACTGCCTTGAATCTGCTTTCCCCCATCAATCCTCTTTAATGTCTGTGCCCGTTAAGCTGCCTGTTCTAACAACCCCCCATCCCCCAACAAATGTACGATGAATCAAACAGGAAAGAAGTTCATTTCTTGCCCACTGAAATTTAGTCCATGACAAACAGGATTGATGTGTGAGTGGCTTTTCCCCAAATGGTGATTTATTTTTATTTTTTTTTTAATATTTGTTTATTTTTGAGAGAGATGGAGTGCAAACGGGTGAAGGGGGGAGGGGGAGGGGGAGAGGGAGAGGGAGAGGGAGAGGGAGAGGGAGAGGGAGAAGGAGAAGGAGAGGGAGAGGGAGAGGGAGAGGGAGAGGGAGAGAATGTGACGAGGCTCCAGGCTCCGAGCTGTCAGCACAGAGACCAATGCAGGGCTCGAACTCACCAAATGCAAGATCATGACCTGAGCCGAAATCAGATGCCCAATGGTGATTTAGATACAAGATCCTTTCATCTGCTGGCCCCCAACATCTCTGACACATGGCTCAAAGGAGCCTCCACATGGCCAGGCCTGAGAGTGGAGTCCACACTTTGGCTCATTTTCCACCGCCCTGAACCCAGGCAGTGGCCCCATCTCCTTGCAAGGGGTGCTGGGAAATTAGGTACAGCCACTGCCCACGAAGAGAGGGAACAGATGAAATAAATTTAGAAAAGGACACTGGTCTTCAATTCAAGAGCCCCTTGCAAGGGACTTACCCGTTAATTAAGTTGATCTGACCAGCATATCCTGTGTTCCATACTCCCATGCTCTAAGCAGGATGCATCCTTGTCCCCTAATCAAAGGAACCAGTCTACCCTAGATCACTTAACCTCCCCGTGACTCGGTTCCCTATGTTAAAAATAGGGATAACAGGGGCGCCTGGGTGGCTCAGTCGGTTAAGCGGCCGACTTCGGCTCAGGTCATGATCTCGCAGTCCGTGAGTTCAAGCCCCGCGTCGGGCTCTGTGCTGACCGCTCAGAGCCTGGAGCCTGTTTCAGATTCTGTGTCCCTCTCTTGACCCTCCCCTGTTCATGCTCTGTCTCTCTCTGTCTCAAAAATAAATAAACGTTAAAAAAAAATTTAAAAAAAAAATAGGGATAACACCTTGCAAGATTGCTTTGAGGATTACACACATTAGAGAGAGCTTAGAACACGATCTGGCACATGGTACATGATATACAAGCACCTGATAAACAAATAAAGGGGTACAAGAAGCAAGGTTCCCTGCAAAGTTCTAATAGACTCCTGTCTTGGGGGTCTCTGTCTCTTGGGAAGAGGGCACACTGCAAAAGCCCAAGGGTTGGAGAGGCAACTTCCCTCCGAGGCAAGTTCAGTTTTCCATGCAGGAGGGAAAGCCCTGTAAAATACATCCCAGACTTGATTTAGCGCCTTCCTAGTAAAGAATTCATTCCCTCGAGAGCTGCCCCAACCTCTCTTCCACTATTTTGGATGTGGAATATGTCCTTGTAGACATTTCAATGGTGCAGATTTCTGTCCCCATTAAAAAAAAAAAAAAATCTAGTTCCGGGGTGCCTGGGTGGCTCAGTCAGTTAGGCATCTGACTATGGGTTTCCGCTCAGGTCATGATCTCACAGGTCATGAGTTCGAGTCCCATGTCCGGCCCTGTGCTGACAGCTTGGGAGCCTGGTTGGGATTCTCTCTCTGCCCCTCCCCCACTCTCTCTCTCGCAAAATAAATAAACTTAAAAAAAATACCTAGTTGTGTCCATCTGTTCTTTTCTTCACTCCTTTATTCAACAAACACTGAATTTTTGTTCAGCGCTTACCACGTTCTGTGACCACGACGTCCCAGGTCTCAGCCCACATGGAAAATGATTTAGCTTATGTGGCTGCTAAGAGGGACAGAGGGAAGGCAGTGATTTTAGATGCTTGGCGACAGTGACATTTGAACCAAGACGAAACTAGCAAGCAAGGGCCGCCGTGAAGCACCTTCCTGGTATGGGTCCCATGGGCACAAAGGTTCTGAGATGGAAAGACTTTGTGGCTAGAGAGTGCGGGTGGCCGGACAGGTGACAAGAAGGGACACTAAAAAGGAAGGCTGCAGAACACCTATGGGTGCTGGAGGCCTTGCGAAGGACTCCAGGATTCCCTTTGGCCGGAGTTGGAAGCCACTCAAAGGTTTAAATGTTTTAAGTGTTTTAAGTGGTTTGAGTGTTTAAGCAGAGGTGTTTAAATCTTGGTAAAAGATCACTCTCCTTCTACCAGGGAAATGGGAACAGGATTGGTGTGGGTGGGGGGGGGGGGGGTGCCAACAAGCCTGGAAGCTGGAAATCCAAGCAGATGCAGTTTCCAACATCCGGGCAAGGGGTGATGTTGTCCCAGTTAAAGTGTGAAGATTCGTGCTTCTAAATTTTTTACTAGAGTGGTTTATTAAATATACACCTAAACATGGCCAGAGGTTCATAGTTTTGTAATCATTCTTCCTGAAACTCACAAAAAGGAGAAAGGCAGAACATCATCTTGATATTACAGGATAACACATCCCCAACCCCAAGGTAATACCGGGCCTCCTCCGGCCAGTAAAGGTTTTTACCAGATTACCTTTAGTTGTCATTTTCCCTCTTCCTTCCTTAAAGGAAAGGCCTCAGTGCTTCTCCACAGATTCAACCCTCTCTAGGTTCTCCTTTCTCCCCAGACCCGCCAAATTCCCCTCCCCAGGGGATCCAGCATCTGCTAGGTGAATCCACATCCACGACTGGGTTCAGATTCCAGCTACCGTTGATGGCAACGGTGACAATTACATACCGTCAAGTTTCAAGGCGTTGTCACTAAGACGGCCTCAAGGAAGGACGCTCAGTTTAGGGAAAGAGTGGGACTGCCCATGGGCAAAATGGCTTCTCTCCCCTCCTGGCCTTTGCCCCAGTTACTCCCTCGTCTGGGGTGCCCTGCTCCTTCCTCGTCACCTGACTGAACTCTATTTGTTCTTCAAGATGCAGCTCAGGGGCCGCGGCCGCCAGAGGTGCTGTTCTCCCCTGGCCCAGCTGGCTCAGGGGCGCGCCTCCGGAATCCCATATCCACGTTTACCCGGATCGCAGTGGTTGCCAGAGACTCTTCCACCTTTTCTTCACTTTGTCTCTCCTGCTGGACCCCAGGCGACGTGCCTTCTTTATCGTTTTAGCCCAGCCGGGTCCGATCTGCTCGCGGAATTAATACACGCCACGTCTCGTACGCCGTGGGTGGGCGCGCGGACCGGAGAAGTGTTTGACGGTGCCTACGAAAGCAGTGGCTCCCCACGGCAGGTGAGTTTGGCCCCCAGGGGCCGTGTGGCAACGCCGGGAGAAATGCTCGGTTGTCGTAACTAGAGGAAAGGGCGCCCCTGGACAGTCAGCGGGTAGGGGTCGGAGATGCTGTTAAACATCCGGCGATTCACAAGACAGGCCCCCCTCACTCAGTTACCCAGCCCGTAAGGTCAGTAGTGCGGAGGCTGAGACACGCATCTCATCTCTGACCAGGAAACCTACTCCAGGGTACACGTGCCCGAGGGCAATGACGTGTAAGTCCATCAAAAACACAAGAACACCTCGGGGCGCCTGGACTGTTGGGCATCCGACTCTTGATTTCAGCTCAGGTCATGATCTCGTGGTCGTGAGATCAAGCCCCGAGTCAGGCTCTGCGCTGACAGCACGGAGCCCGCTTTGGATTCTCTCTCTCTTTCTCTCTCTCTCTCTCTCTCTGACCCTCCCCCACTCATGTGCTCTGTCTCTCTCGCTCTCAAAATAAATGAAGTAAAAAAACAAAAAAAACAACCCAAAACACAAGAAGCTCTGTAGCAGCCGTACCCACAGAAGCCCCAAACTAGAAACAAGGTAAAAGACCGTAGTAGTCAAATGATGGAATCCTACAGGCCATATGAAATAAAAGACTGCTGTCTGCAAGAAGAATGGATCTCACAGATCTACTGACGAACTAAACAACCGGACCAAAGTAACAGGCAAAATTCATCGATGGTGAGGGAACGGAAGTCAGAATAACGGTCACCCCTGGAGACAGGGAGCTGGTGACTGGGAAGGAGCAGGAGGGAATCTCTGGGGTGCTGGGAACGTTCCTGATCTTCATCTGGGGAGCAGTCAGTCACACACACCGTGCTGTGCACTATGACTCATGCGCTGAATGTGTATTATGCCTCCAAAAGCTTTATTCAATGAACAGTCCTCTAAGAGCGCCCTACCGGCAGGAATCACACACAGGGACGCTGCCCTATCAGCCAGGTTTTCTAACAGACTTCCGGGTATACCGCCCGCGGGAATGTATGTAGGTGCGTTTCTGGAAAGCTGTTTCACAACAGATATCAAAAACCTTACAATGTGTCCTTAATTCAATTCTGGTCTGGTCATTTTATGCTAAGGAATGTGCTAAGGATGCACACACGAACCTAAGCTTCCGGAATATTTATCATAGCATAATAAATGTAAGAGGGAGGGGGCACTGAATTCAATGCCCACCCAAAGGGAACTGTGTCATACTATGGATTCACTAAAATGACATTTTTAAATTTAAATGGAAGCCATTTACAATATATTAATTAGAATTAAAAAGCAGATCACCCGACAAGATGTAATCTAAGGTAAACAAAGGGTACACTCAATATATTAACTATGATTATCTAGGGTAATGAGAGGTTATGGGATTTCTTAAAATTTCTATCATTTTCCCCCCTAACATATACATATGTACTTGTTAATAAGAAAAAAAAATTATACAATCACAGTTTTTAAAAATAAAGATGAGTTTGGGACGCCTGGGTGGCTCAGTCGGTTGAGCGTCCGACTTCGGCTCAGGTCACGATCTCGCGGTCCGTGAGTTCGAGCCCCGCGTCGGGCTCTGTGCTGACAGCTCAGAGCCTGGAGCCTGTTTCGGAGTCTGTGTCTCCCTCTCTCTCTGCTCCTCCCCCGTTCATGCTCTGTCTCTCTCTGTCTCAAAAATAAATAAACGTTAAAAAATTTTTAAAAAATAAAAAAAATAAATAAAGGTGAGTTTTAGATTTTAAAACTATGTACCAGACCTCACACAACCCCCCAGTCGCCAATGTATTCAAAGCCCCGCTACCTGCAGAAGAACTCTAAACTCTCATCACAATGGCTGCGGTGTAGCAGGGATTAAATAAAAAGATAAAATTCTAGATTTTTCTGTCTCCTGTCTGATTGTGGGATAGGTTACACAAACCCATACATTCATGGAACCACACAGAGCTTCATAGCCCCCCCCAAAAACAGTTAAAGGTAATTCCACATAAAAATATGAAAATAAATATTTCTGACTGCAAAAGGTTTCAGTTGCTGTAAAGGAAACCAATACAAAGGCACCCCCTTCCCTGGGGTGCCTGGGTTGCTCAGCTGGTTAAGCGTTCGGCCGGGGTCATGATCTCACAGTTCGTGGGTTCGAGCCCCGCGTCGGGCTCTGTGCTGACAGCACGGGGCCTGGAGCCCGCTTCGGATTCTTTGTCTCCCTCCCTCTCTGCCACTCCCCTGCCCGCACTCTGTCTCTGTCAAAAATAAATACATGTTTCAAAAACTTAAAAAAATTGAAGAAAAAAAAAAAAAAAAAGGCATGACCTTCCCTGAAGGATCCAGTCTGCCTAGGTAATCTCTCAGCCCAGACCCCGACCGAGAAGTCCTGTCCGTGTTTCTGTGTCAAGTGGAAGCGATCCCTTCTGTGGCAGAGTCCTCGCAAAGATGTGGCGCAACGGTGGAAGACGGCACTGCACCTGGGGATCGCGGCTGGTGAGCCGCGTCACCCCCACCACCTGAACAAAACCTCTTCTCCAGGAAGCTCCCTTCTCCGAATCCTGCGTGGCGGCTGGTGGCAGCACATGCTCCATTATTATGTGGCACCGCACGAGATCTACCCTGTAGCTCACCCAGCCTCGGAGTTCCTCCTGGAGCCACGGGACGCGCGACAGAGCTAAAGGTGGGAGCGTCTGCTCAAACTTGACACCGCTGATGGGTGCGGGGGGGGGGGTACCTTAGCTCACAAATCCATCCTGAGAGTCTCGGGTTCGTTCCGGTTTTAAGCGCAAGCTGTTTCTCTCCTTACTTGTTAGGTCAAAAAGACTTTCAGCCAAAGAAGTCCACAACGAAACCCTGAGCGCAAACATCTAACAATGTTAATTTTCAAAGCCCTGTGCTCCCCTCCTGCTTCTCAAGGTCACACCTCCCCGCTGAATGATTCCAGAGGGGTGCTGACATGGTACATGGGAAAAACAGTCCTATGAAGTCCAACCTCTAATAGGAAGAGCAAACAGCTCAGATGCCAGCCAGCCACGACAAAGGACCGACAAAGCCGAACACACGCCCCCCCCCCCCCCCCCCCAGCATCCGTGAATATCTGCCTGTTCTGCCTCCTCAGAGAGGACGGATCACAAGACTGCTCAGAATAAGAAACCAAAAGAGCAGAAGCCCAGGAAGCAGCCGGGCCTGAATTTCACGCTGTTTCCAGAGAGTGAGCTGGCAGGCTGTGTCGGTGATCTGCACAGCGGGCAGGCGGCAGGCGAGGCTGACAGCTTGAGGGGGTTGTTGTAGGGAGACAGCTGCAAGTGTTCTCCTGGAGAAGGTTCTGGGCCCTGAGCTCCCGGGAAGCATTTTCAGCTCCCAAGCTGACCCTCCATTCACACAGGGGTTAAGAGCCTGTCAGCCAGCCCAGCAAGCATGGTCTTTGTATTTAAATCATCTCAAGGGGACCCACAGCTCCAGGCACGACCAGAGCCTGGGAGAGGGGAGAGAAGGGAGGTGACAGAGAGGACCCTTCGGCCCATAATTGCTGGCTGGGCTTCTGACCCAGGAAGCTAAATAAAAGGGGGACACCAGAAGAAAGAGCCTAGGAAGACTAGAATACCCTGGAGAGCAGCTAGAGGAATCTCAACCTTAGGCACAGAAATGTTTCTGCCTCTTTTCCCTTCCTCCTCCCAGCTGGGCATCACGTGCTCCCTACTGTGTGCACTCCAAATGCAGATCAAAGCACAGTGGTGCCCAGTGTCTACACCACTCTCAGGCACAGGGATTCTCAGTCATCAGAGGGCCCCTAGACAGCAGCTGTAATCTCTTTCTAATCAAAATAAACAAACAAACAAAAAACCCTAACCAGCCCAAACCAGCACAAGCAATACACAAGTACGTATAAGACACAAACACACACATTTACATATGTGCCTATTTACACACATACACATGCATATGCTTTTACAGCAGAAGGCAGGCAGGAAGCCTGTTCCCCGAGTCTAGAATCCTTTGCTTTCCTCATCTGATTCTAGCAGCAACAGCCATTTCTGCTACGAGTTTTTTCTCCTGTGAGGACCGATTCCAGACCAAAATGCCACCCCTCCGGTGTGCCTCCCCATCCCACTCTACCAGCCCAGTGAGATCTGTTAACAATCCAGGGAACAAAGAGGGAAGAGAGACCCAAGCTGCATTCCTTGAAAGTGGGGTTAGATTCTATACTTTGATAAACCTCAGAGCCTGAACCTCTTTGCTCTCAGAGTGGCCAGGGTGCAGCTCTGAGCCTCTTAATAAACAAGTCCGCCTCTCTCCCTGCCACTAGGCACAAGGGTTTTCTCTGCCCAGCATCTATTTTCAGCCCCCATAAATCATGTTCCATTGTTTCAGGGAATCTGAACTCACGCTTAATAAACCATCAACTTCACCCCTCTGCCACCACCCCAAATCTCCCTCAGGGAAAGACGGTTTCCAGGAGAAAAGCAAATTCTTAATTAGGGCTGGGTTTGAAAAGCAAGCTTCCGCACAAAACAGAAAAACAAACCTGGGTCTAAAAACCATCAAATAACCAACCGCTAATGTCTTTGATTAAAGTGCAGGACTGTGATTCTCAGGTCCAGGTGGGACTTCAGTGACCATCCGAAGGAAGCAGAATTTGAACCTAATGCCAAATGACACACGATCAGGTACTTGAGGACCACGTCGGTGCTGCAGTGGCTAGATTAAATTGCTCTGATGCAGAATTTCTCCCAAGTATGGGTTACCAAGAAACATAATACTGCTTTAAAATTTACTTAGGTGTGTTCACCCTTCTCACACCAACACAGTCACGAATCTTATTCATAACCAGGCTTCACCTAACACAATTCTCCTGTTTTTCCTGGAGATGCAGGGAAACGAGCAGACATGTAGCTCATGTTCCGAGATCGAAACCTGGATCACGGCACTCACAGCATAAAGTCTGCTAAACCAGAGCTCCGGGCACACACAATTCTTAAAGAGCTAATTTAATGGACAACCGCTGTCTGGGACAGGAAGCCCTTCTGACATTCTGGAAAACGTAGGGGGTTTCAAAGGATTATGCAGAGGGACGGGACTTTGAAAATTCCCAAACTCTTAACCGAAGCCTAAACGAGAACACGTTCCGTTCCAAAACACTGCACAGTTCACTTGGACCCTGCAAAGCCCAGCTGGAGCTCAGCGCGTCCACACTGCAGCCTGTCTACACTGCAGCTTGTCTGCTGGAGGTTTGCAGACCACTCCCTGCTGACAGAGTCCGGCCAACCCCACCAGCCTACCAGCAGCCTGCAGCACTATGCCCAGATCCAAGTGAGGGCACCAGCCAGGGGTTGGGGGGGGGGGGGGTCCCCTGGGCCTGCCCTCCTACCTGCTGTATTCCTGGCTGGTTGAACAATGATCAGGGAGAGCCACGGGAAAAGCCGCATCATGCCCAGTACGCCACTCCCTGGTCCTCAACAACACCGGTTGCACACTCTTCCACCCGTGAAAACGGTGGGCACAAACGAGGGCCTGCCCCAGAAGGATGCAAGGAACAAAAGCATCAGGGGCAGGTGGAACCGGCTGGTCTCCACCTCTCTCGGGGGACAGAGGCCACAGAGCTTCTGCAGGGTATGTAGAGACGTTGTAAAACCAACTCCCAGGAAGGGGCGCAGTAAAAGGGGACCTCGGGCAGCCACAGCTGCCAGCACGAGCGACCTCCAGACATCGGGAGCTTGACCATGACCATAGCGGTAAGCGGAACACACACACACAAAAGTGCCTTCCGGCATAAGAGCATACACCTTAAGGCGGGGGGGAAACTTGTCATTTCACTTTTCCCTGCTCTTGGCAAGAGATCCTGAAAGGCACGGACAGAGAAAGTTTCTCGGATTAACTGGAGAAAACACACGCCAGTGAAGACACCCCGGAGGACCTCTCCCGAGGTTCTCACTGCTACTTGTCCCAGCCCTGGCACCTGAGTAAGGCTTGCCATGGGGCCATCGATACAAACTGATTTACCAACACCACCACCCCCCCCCCCCCCCGCAACACACACCCAAGCTGTATCAGCGTTTCTGAAGCCCTTTACCTAGACTAACTCAAACGCACCCCTAAGGTGCGACCCCACAGGTGTGACTGGCTTGGCCACACCCAGCCAGAGAGGGAAGACACTCCCCACCACCCTCCACGTCCTTGCCAACCGCAGGGTGCCGGCGCCGGCCTCCGCCTCCTCCTCTCCACCCACGGGGAAGTCGGAGCCCCCCACGCAGTCAGAGCACTTTAAATCCCCGCCGCCGCGGCCCCCTTAGGGTCCAGAATCGCACAGCTGCCCCCGGCCCACGGAGCGTCTGGTGTCCTCCCGGCCCGGCACTCCCGCCTCCCCGGGCCGCCCCCGCCCCTGCGGGCCGCGCCTTACCGCCGGTGTCCTCGAAGCGCGGGGGCGGGCGGTCCCGCAGCGTGGCGCTCCAGCCCGCGCCAGCCTCGTCCTCCTCGGCTTCCTGCGCGTCGGGAGCACCGGGCGGCGGCGGCGGGGGGCCGGGGCGCTCGCGTTCGTCGTCCGAGGAGGCGGCCGAGGAGGAGTGCGAGGCGGCCGACGTGCTGTAGAAGGGGTTCCCGCCGCTGTCCGGGCCCGACTCGCCGAACACGTCGTCCGAGATGTGCAGGCTCTCGTAGCGCGCGCGGGCCGCCTCGAGCAGCGCCGGCGCCCTCCTCCGCGCGCCCCCGCCGCCCTCGGCCATAGCCCCGGCCGCCGCCCGCGCGCCCGCCCCCCACAGCGCCTCCCAGCCGCACGCGCCGGGCCCCGGGCCCGCGCCGCGGCCCGCCGCCCCCCACCAGCGCAGCCCGCAGCACAGCGCCCGCCGCCCCGCGCCCTGCCGGCCCGCCGTCTTGGCCGCCTCGGGCCCTGCGCCCGGGGAAGCGCCCTCGGAGCTCGGGCGCCGCAGGCTGCGGGCCGCGGGTGGAGGCAGGGCGCGCGGGCGGGAGGCTGGGGCTGCGGCCGAGCCCAGGCGCCGCCGCTACAGCCGCCGCTGCGTCTCCTCGGCGGCCGCCGCGTCCCCGCGCGCCCTCCCGCGGCACCCCGCGCTCCCCGGCCGACCTTCCCGGGCGCGAGCCGCCAGAGGCGGGCCCCGCCTCCTCGCACCTCCGGCCCGCCGGCCAATCGGGAGCCGGGCCGGGCGGGGCCGGCGCGGGGCACGCCCCGCCTCCCTCCACCGGGCGGGGCGAGGAAAGAGGCAGAGGAGGCGGCGGCGGGCGGGAAAGGGGAGGGCAGGCGGCGGCTCGAGCCCGTCCCCTCGCCTGCAGGGACATGCGGCCCGGGACGGCCACCCGCAGGCCCCGCGCTTGCTCCGCGCCGGGAAGGGAGGAGCCGAAGGGGTGCCGGGGGGCACGGGACGCAGCCGGTTCTTCCTGCCGCCCGAGCGGGACCCGGCGCTCACGTCCCCTAACGCAGGAGGCGCCCCGCGCCGGGGAGCTGTCCGCCCCCGTGGTTCTGAACCAGGCGCGGCAGAAACTCCAGGTAGGCGGCGGGCCCGAGGCTCACAATTCCTTGGGCTGTTGCCGCTGCTGCTGCTACTGCTTCCCGTGGCACACAGCCGGCTGCGCCCCTTGCTCCTATGAGCACGAGGGCTGTCTGGCTTCCGGGAATCTTGCTCTAATTAGGAGCCGGCCTCGCCGGTCCATTTCTGGGGTCAGATGCTAACTCAGTCTCGCTTGAGTAGCCCTGTAATTCGAGGGTGGCAGCATCTGGTCTTAGTCATTCCTCTCATCTTTGACGTTTGACCTCTTTTAAACTCAAAATATTCATTACCTCCCGAATATTGATTACTCTGGCACCACTGTTGTCACATCTTTACTTACACATTTGACACACTCGTCTATTAAAATATAGCACAATCACCCAGGCGTCAGGGCTCTGATAAACAATGGCACAGAAAGGCTTCATCCACCCCTCTTCCTCGGCCAAGAGTGTGTGGCATTCATTCTGTTGATGGCGCTACATATGATCAGTCTTGTCTCCTTGCTCCCCTCTCCCTCCCACAAATAGTGCAATAAGTCACGATGATGGTAATTGGGCCATAAAGTCACTTGCACTCAGAAATAAAATAAATCCACAGAGATGTGAAGGGCTTACAAATCCTACTGGGTATTAACTAAAAGATAATTGCACAAGAGGGAAAGGCATGTTGCTATTTCTAAGCGTGCATAAAGGATGAAGATGATGGGACCATTCTGCCACCAACTGAGGTCAATTCAACAGCAGGCCGGCAGCTTCTGCTCTTACCCTCCCCTCCCAGGCCCGTGTTTCCTCCTCCCAACCAGAGCCTCTGTACAGGCATGAATTCCTGACAATCACTGAAAGAAAATATATAGAAAGGAAGGGATTCACATGGCATTGCTTTCTATGTGGATTGGCTGATATATGTGAAATTGTTTGCAAAGCATTTCAACTCTGTTGGAAGAATTATGCCACAGGAAAAAACTGGCTTCTAGCATATCTGTATACTGTGCTAACCAGTGAAAGATTTTGAAGAGAGCACATACAGGTAGTCAGACTTACCACAAAAGACCAATGAAGCATAGATCGAAGACACAAAATGAGACTCCAGAGCTCAAGTTTGAATTCTGCAATTAGGAATTCTGTTATACTCCTGTAAAATTTTATGTTATCTCTTAAAAAAAAATAATTGAATGGGATCTAGAGGGTGAAATCTGTAGGCAAGAGTTCCTTCTCTCCAGGTAGCCAGTGAAAAAGTCAGCAGCAGCTCAAGTGAGTGTGTGTTTTAAAAACAATGGCTTGCTTTGCTACCCATAGGAAGCACAAAATAGACGAATAACAGTTACAAGGATGGATGGACACAGTCTCCCATTGTCTCAAATTTGCATTTGCATGGTGCTAATCCCAAGGAAACCTTAGAGCCTTTGTGTTGTAAGTACTTGTAGCTCATACAGCAGGCAACATTGGGGAGAGGATTATTTGGTCACAAAAGAAACAGACTGGGAAATCAAATTGTTATCCAAGTGCTTGTCAAACAAAAATCAGATGGCTATTTCAGTTCAGAATCAGGTGTTCAGCAACCAAGGGTTACTTTGTTTAAGCAAGTGATGCCAACCAAGAAAAGTAAAAATATGTCAGCCTTTATTTAAAGACAGGTGGCTGATTCTCCTTGTGGAAGGAAGAGAGAAAAAGGAAAAAAAAAAAAAAAACTGGAAAACAAAAACCAAAAAACTTCCCCATCTGCTTGGCAACCTACTACCATTATGATTTTACATCATTAACTTTTCTAAGTAATGTTATCTGTAAGGATAATTATGGAAGCAGTATTACACTGAGATCTTTTCAACTTTGAGTCATTTAAATACATCTTCCAAATAATATAATTTTGTAATATAATTAAATAACTTTAGATGAATATTATTTAGATGGTTTCTACTCTGCACAAAGGTCTCCGGGTAGTAAAGGCAATCCATTTGTGTAGTAGAGTCCTTAGGTTTTGTTAAGCCGGAAGTGTGTGCTTTTTATGTAACGGGTACTTGTAGCCATTTTTCATTGAGTCCTGGCCTCCTTTCCTGGTATGTTTTAATAAGAAAGAAAAAAAATGCTACCATTCAAACTATGATACAATGTTTTCTTTTCATTAACATTTTAATTTAAATGCATTGAAAGTCTCTTTGGTAAATATTTAGATTTTTATCATGTATCACCTTAATGCATACATAAAAATGAAAGTTAAAATCGTTGGTTAATGTTTTCCCAGGACTTGACATTCAGAACCTCTCTATTCTTCTTTACCTTCTACTTTCAATGCCCAGGTTTTCCCCACAGTATGTTTCCTTTAGCCACCCAGAGCTTCCGTCATGCTGCACTTAAAACAATTTTTTTTTTATTATTGACATATAGCTGACCTTCAATGCTGTGTCAGTTTCAGGTGTACAACATAGTCATTTGACAATTCTGCACGTTACTCAGGGCTCACCTCGTTCGACGCGGGGCTCGAACCCACAAACCATGAGATCATGACCTGAGCTGAAGTCGGACGCTTAACCGACTGAGCCACCCAGGCGCCCCGTAATTCTATTCTTAATTTTTTGAGGAACCTCCATACTGTTTTCCACAGTGGTTGTACCAATTTACATTCCCACCAACAGTGCACAAGGGTTCCCTTTTCTCTACCTCCTGGCCAACACACTTGTTCGTTCCTGTCTAATACCAGCCATCCTGACAGGTCTAAAGTGATAGATCTCATTATGGTTTGATTTTATTTCCCTGATGATTACTGATGTTGGACGTCTTTTCACGCGTCTGTTGGACATCTATATGTACTTTTTGGGGAAAATGTCTATTTAGGTCCTCTGCTCATTTTTTCAATTGGATTATTTGTGGGGGTTTTTGTATTAAGTTCTTTACATATTTTGGATATTAATCCCTTATCAGATGTGCCATTCACTACTATCTTCTCCATTCAATAGGTTCCCTTTTGGTTTTGTTGTCGATTTCCTTTGCTGTGCAAAAGCTTTTTATTCTGATGTAGTCCCAATAGTTTATTTTCGCTTTTGTTTCCCTTAACCAAGCAGACATATCCATAAATATGTTGCTAAGGCCAATGTCGAAGAGATTACTACCTGTTTTCTTTTAGGAGTTTTATGGTCTCAGGTCTCACACTTATTTTTTTAAGTAAGCTGTGTCCAATGTGGGACTTGAATTCACAACCCCAAGATCGAGAGATGCGTGCTTCATGGACTGAGCCAGCCAGGTGCCCCTCAGATCTCACTTTTAGCTCTTTAATCCATTTTGAGTTTATGCGTATGGTGAAAGAAAGTGGTCTACTTCATTCTTTTGCATGTAACTGTCCAGTTTTCCAACACTGTTTTCGAAGAGACTGTCATCTTTCCTTTACATACTCTTGCCTCCTTTGTCAAAGATTAATTAACTTTACGACTGTGGGTTTGTTTCTAGGCCCTCTATCCTGTTTCCATTGATTTGTGTGTCTATTTTTTTTTTTTATTGCCAGTTTTGATTAGTACAGTTTTGTAGTAGATTTTGAAATCTGGGATTGCGATACCCCCAGCTTTGTTCTTCTTTCTCAAGATTGGTTTGCATGCTGCACTTTTTATAAAAGTACTCTGTGGTCATCCAAGTTGCTGTCCCTCCATTCTGCCTGGCTTGATGCTGGTGGGTTTTTTTTTTTTTTAACTTATCCAAGATTTTCATATAATAACCAGTTTGTTTTTCTTCTTCAAATGGTCCTCAAAAGGCCTGTGGCCTGGCATGCTGAGAGGTATAGATGGCCAGGCACATCCTAGGACTAGTAACTAAGTTGGCACAGGCTCAGGCTGTGGTAACTTTATAGACACTTCCACCTGCTCAGCACCAACTATAAGACAATTACATATATATATATATATACATATGTATATATACATATGTATATATATATGTATATATATATATGGTTGGAGATGTGAATGTGAAAGAACATGGGAGCAGGGGCATCTTAGAATCTGTAAAATATAGTATATTGCTTCCTGTCTGTACTTTGCCATTTTTGATTTTGCAAATGGCCAAACCACCATAGGGAACAAAAATGAACAAAAATCCTAAGGTGGCAGGGCCTGACCTGGCCAGCCCCATACTGCACAGGCTAGACCAGGCTTGGGAAGTCTATGTGTTGCTGGGTCACTATGAATAGCGAAGGCAGAGGGGGGGGGGTCACGGCAGCTGCTGCTTCTTCCTATATTGCCTTCATCGCCCATAAGGAGGGGGCCAGAACCAAACAGAATCTCCTGGAAGTGAGATAGGGGAGGGGAAAAGAAAGAGCCACAGCTGCTGAACCATGATCGACATATGGGGGAGAATGCTGGAGACAAATGTGCATGGCACAGCGTGACATTTGAGTCACATCTGACATAGAAACTTAAGGATCCAATCTTGCTCAAAATGATTTTTTTTTTTTTTTTTGATGAATGTATCTACTAGTCAAAGAGACATGCAGAGAGGGAGAACAAAGTAGGACAAAGCTATAGAAAACTTTTGGGAAAAATCTCTCTTGTTGGGATTGAGATACCCTTCATTGATTGGTTGATCGATTCGTTCATTCATTCACTCATTCATTCAATAAATACGTACTGAATACTTATTACGTGCCGAATCCTCTTCTAGGCACTGAGAATAAATCAGAAAAGAAAAAAACACAAGTACCTTGCTTTTATTACATCTATACTCAAGTAGAGAGAAGAGAAAAAGAAAACAATAAATATGCAATATGTCAACTGTTGACAAGGGGTAAAAAGTAGGGGGACAGACATTACGTTGGTGGTGACGGGGATGGTGGTGGTGGTGATGCTGCTTGTGTGTGTGGTCAAGGGAAGTTACTCATATAAGAATCCTTGAATGGCTTAAGAGCACGAGCCAAGTGCATTTAGGAAGAGGAAACAAGTGCAAAGCCCCTGGGGCAGGCACACACCCATTGGACTCTATAGAACCAAGGAGGCTGGCGGAGCTGAAGCAGAGAGCTGAGCGACTTGGTAGGAGATGAATTGAAAAGGAAGTTGAGTGCCCCATTCTGTAAGGCGGGATTTTATTCTGAGCGAAGTGGGGAGCCACTGGAGACCTTAGAGCAGAGAAATAACGAGATCTGACTCGGGTCTTCAACGGATCGCTCTAACGGCTGCGTGGAAAATAAACTAGAACAGAGCAGGAATGGAATCCGGGAGGCCAGAGAGAACACCGTGACAAATGCCCAGACTATATAGAAGGGAGTGTTTGGGGCCAGATTAGAAGTGATAGAGGTGATTAGAACCAGTCAGATTGTGAATACGTCTTGAAGGTAGAACCCACAGCTTTGACCAAAGAATTAAATATGGGCAGCGAGAGAAAGAGATGAATCCAGAATGACTCTATGGTTGTCTTGTTGGAACTACCGCCAGTGCAGCAGAGTTGGAGGAAAATAAGAGCTTGGATTTGAACATGTTGGGTTTAACACATCTGAGTGGATCTGGAAAGCAGACAGTTGAAGAGAGTTCAAGCACCAGGTCTGGATCGGAGGGAGAAAGGTGGAGTCATCAGCAGATCGATGGTAGGAAAATGGATGACGTCCCCAAGGATTGAGTATAGAGAGGGGAGACATCTGAGGACAAGTCCTGGAGCACATTCATAGAGATCAGGGAAATGAGAAGAAACCCCCGAAGGAAACTGAGAAAGTTGAGGAAGCCAGACAGATTGTAGGGGCTAAGAAAGTATCTCAAGGATCTCGAGAGTAACCACGGTGAATGCGGCGGAGGGATCTGGTAAGGTGAGGGCTGGGAAACAACCACTAGGTTTCGCGAAAGGGGGCTAAAAATGGGATTGGAGAGTGGGTTTCAGAACCTGGGAGAAGAAACGGGGGTTTTGAGTAAAGGCAACTTTTGAGGATTTTTGCTACAAAGGGAAGAGAGAAAAGGGAGGTGACAGGTGGGTTAGAAGTTGGAAGGAGATTTCTGAAGATCGGGTGATATTTGAATGAGGGTGGGGAGGATTCAGTAGGAAGGGTGCAGGAGAGATGCCAGACAGCTGGACAGAGAGAGAACAGTTACTAAAACAAGGTCCTTCCTTGCTTGGATGGCAGTGAATCCGAATGCACGAGTGGAGGGGCTGGTCCTCACTCAGAAGGCATTGGGGGTAGGGGTCCATGCAGTTAGATTTAGATCCTTAATCCATTTTGAGTTTATGCGTATGGTGAAAGAAAGTGGTCTAGCTTCATTTTTTGCATGTAACTGTCCAGTTTTTCCAACACTGTTTTTGAAGAGACTGTCATCTTTCCATTATACATTCTTGCCTCCTTTGTCAAAGATTAATTAACCGTACAGTTGTGGGTTTGTTTCTGGGCCCTCTATCCTGTTTCCATTGATTTGTGTGTCTATTTTTTTTTTTTTTTTTGCCAGTTTTGATTAGTATAGCTTTGTAGTAGATTTTGAAATCTGGGATTGCGATACCCCCAGCTTTGTTTTTCTTTCTCAAGATTGCTTTGCGTGCTGCACTTTTCATAAAGGTACTCTTCTTCCTTTCCTGCTTTGATTTTCTCAGCGAAGTCCTCAGAGGGGTCATCAGCTGTATCTGAGAGAGGTGTTCAGTTCTTAATCCTGGCTGTACATGAGAATCACCTGGAAAATCTTAAGGGAACACTCCTAACCGGGCCCTACGCCAATTTAATCGGATTTCTCTGGAGGTGTACCTGGGCCCTGGAATGTGTTAAAGGCTTCTGGGTGATTCAAAAGTGTGGCCAGAGTTGAGAATCCCCGGGTTAGGGGTCTGAGGAAGGAAGATGTGAGGTAGTCAAAATATTTCACCAGTAGAGTGGAGACTCAGTCAATTAGATCAACATACTTGGATTTGTGGTTGAGAATTTAATGCGAAACCTGCCAGGATGGTTGCATTTTTTTCCCCCAAGTTTTATTTATTTGAGAGAGAGAGAGCAAGAGCACACAAGCGGGGGAGGGGCAGAGAGAGAGAGAGAGAGAGGATCCCAAGTAGGCTCTGAGCAAGGGGCCAGACGTAGGGCTCAAACCCACGAACCATGAGATCATGACCTGAGCCAAAACCAAGAGTCAGACGCTTAACTGACTGAGCCCCCCAGGCATCCCAGGATGGTTTCATTTTTCTCCAACTATGTTCAGCTGCCAGGGGCAGACACAGGGTGGACAGAGGGTTGGGTTTTACCGAGGTAGGTTTTTCTCAGGTGTGTATGATGGCGGTGAGAGTACTGGACAGTGATTATAATC
The DNA here is from genome assembly GCF_018350215.1 of Panthera leo. NCBI lineage: Eukaryota > Metazoa > Chordata > Mammalia > Carnivora > Felidae > Panthera > Panthera leo. The sequence continues at coordinate 17,626,873 of NC_056689.1, read as the reverse complement.
ATGGACCTGGGCTCGGTGTCAGCTAAGGAGGCATGTGAGAATTTGGGGGAAGAATTAAGGGACGTTGAAAAGGATGTAGGTAAATGGCTTCTTCTGAGTGGTTTCACTAATGAATATTTCCACGAAATATTTAGTGCAGCCAGACCCCTGCAAGCAGCACAAACAACTCTGATTAGTGCTTCAACCTACATTTTCTTCCCAGGGTTGCAATCAGTTGCTCTCAACAAGTGGACATTGTGAGATATTTAGAGCAAAGAGAAACATACATATTGGAAGTGGGCTTTTCACATTCTCAGAAACCAGAATTTTGTACCTTCGCGTCCTTTCTTCTGTCCCCCTTGGTGACCTTTTCCCTCTTGAAGCACACCCAAGCCCCACTCCCCTGTTCTCCAATAAAAGAAAGGGATCCGAGTAACAGCCTTGAAGTTCAATCACCTTTAAAGGAGAAACAGCCCTGGGCAGTCGGTGTTTTACACAAAAGAATGGATTGCTTAGTCACAGAAACTCAGGTATTCTAAGAAACAGGGAGCGGATGTTCCCTGCTAGAAAGGGGACCTTCTCGGCATCTCTGAAGTCACATTCCTGTAGCTGGCACTGGCGGAACTGAAAGTATAAATTAGACGTTCAGGGTCAAACTCTACGTAGATTGTTGAACTGATGCATTGTTGTAGGCTTAGTGTGAAAGCCCCATCTGTCCCTCAGTTTTCTTACAGTGACAGTGATGCTTCTTATAAGATTGTCTGTGAAAGGCTGGGCGCCCTACAGAACCATGCAGCACAGCAGAGCTTTCCCCTAAGGAGAGCGTAATGTGCACTTTAATCATAGGAGAAAAAATAGAGAATCATGGGAAGAAACACTCATGTCGGGGCTTTCATTAAACTTAGTGCAACCTCTCACCAATTCTGTATCTTTATTTGCAGTAATTTTTAAATAAACATTACTGTTGAAATACCCTTGGTTACAACGAGCAACTCAGTTATCAGAAAAACAGTCTCAAACGTTTGTTCTAATTACTAAACCAGAGGAGGTGACAGGGGTGCCTGGGTGGCTCCGTGGGTTGAGTGACAGACTCTTGATTTCTGCTCTGGTCATGATCTCACATTCGTGAGATCAAGTCCCACATCGCGCTCTGCGTTGACAATGCAGAGCCTGCCTGGGATTCTTTCTTCCCCTCTCTCTGCCCCTCTCCCACTCATGCTACACACACACACACACACACACACTCTCTCTCTCTCTCTCTCTCTCTCTCTCTCAAAGATAAATAAAAAAAAGAAGAAGAGCTGACAAAGTTTAGAAAATTTTTCAACAAGGTTTAAACAAAAAGGATTTTCCACTTTATTCTAATCAGGTCAACATAGATACCACTTTCCCATAACATTGCAAGTAATTGGTATTTTTCAAAGATATCATTCGGTTCTTTATAGAAGGCTAAAAGTTGGAGGCCCATAACAATGACAGTCAACTTTTATGTGTGCCTTCCGTATGCCAGAAGCTGTGCTAAATGGTTTACCGGGAACATCTAAAAACCAGCCCTATGAGGTCAATGTTCTCCCTGTTCTAACTCCACGCATGGCAAAGCGAATGCTTCAAGCCGTGAGCTCGGTTTTCCAAGTTCATACAGCTAGTATATGATGGGATTAGTATTCAAACGCAGGCAGTCTAATTCCAGGTCAGATCCCTCCTGGCCGCTACCATAGTTTTTTGACTGTCACCTGCTCCCCCGCTCCACTCCCGTTTCGGGACAATCAGTAATACCTAAAGCACAGTGTCTGTGCGTGAGGGGTGGCCACTGGCTTTAATTATTTCTATCTTCATACATTCTGCGTCAGCTCTTTCTTCTGCCCAGGAAAGTATCCATCCTGCAAAGCATCAGTATTAATTGTTGTTCAGGGATGAATTAAGCTTCTGGGGTCATGCACGGTTTACTATGGCATCCATATTTCTTTCATGTAACCTAAGTAGCATTCACTTGGAGACAAGAAGAAATGATGGGAGGCAGGGAGTGGCGATGTTAAGAGGGACTCCCAGAAATTGGTTCCTGGACCAATAATGATCACTAGCCCTTATGTTACTCTTGGAGTCACTTTACTCGTGCTGAAATGTGTGAATTTGCCCTAGCGTGACTCGGCCCCTCCTAACAATCAAAAGCTCCCAGGATGGGTCAAGATGTTTTGTTGTAATTCTGCAGGTTGAATGTATTTATCAGCCCTTCCCCGAGAATGCTATTATAGGGCGGGAGTTGGGTGATGACTAGTGGGCAGAAACCTATCAGGTGGGAGGAGCCAATGACGTTTGTATGAAGGAGAAACCAGCTCTCCTTGGTGATGGGGCATTTATTCTGCTCTCAGACTCCAGCCCGGCCAGGACCGCTTTGTAAGAGAAAGGCTTCAGTTGGGAGGGGTTGACAACTACTGAGAAAACCAGTCAATTAATATTGAAAAAACACTAACCAATTAGGTGCATTTTTTTGGTTTCGATTTTGGTCTTCAAAGCATGAAGGTCCTCGGGGAAAGGGAGCAGAGGAAAAAGCTGGGCCAGACTCACCGCAGGCCAAGCCTCGCAGTTGGGCACAGCCCTGCCTGCTGAGGGACCCTTCCTGGAGGCCCCGCCCCCGGAAGGCCCCGCCCCGGAAGGCCCCGCCCCGGAAGGCCCCGCCCCCGAAAGGCCCCGCCCCCGGAAGGATGCCATGGCCAATATAATGCTCTGCTGTCACTGTCTGGTAATTCTTCAGTTTTATTTTTGAACTTGTGTTTTGAGAGTGGGGAGGATGGGACAGCGGAGCACGCGCATGAGCCGAGGAGACCGCCCGGTATGCGTGTCCACCGTCCCTTGCCTCCTCATGTTCAAATACTGGTCTCCCGCCTGGCGAGTGCCGCTGGACAGTGACACCCAGTGCCTGGGGTTCAGCAAGAGAAGCTAAGCGTTACATCGATGACTGAGTCAACAGGAGCACCCTTTCCCTACGAAGCAGAGCTTGCTCTGAGCACAGACAGAAGGCAATGGCCTCTGGTGAACAACCCAGAACCGGGTCATACCCTTTCTCACTCACGTTACCTCCCTGTGTTAGCCAAGCACTTAGGCTGCAAGCGGTGACTTAGAAGCGAAAGAAGGGAAAGAAGGGGCGACCCCCCTGCCCCCCGTCCTTTCGGGTTCCTTACCCATCAGTAAGCTGAGGGCGGGAGGGTTGGTGGAACACGGCCTGTCTCACCAGGTGGAGTAAAGACAGCTGAGCTGGCCGAGCACAGGATTTCCACCGTCCTGGTGAGAACAGGGTGCATGTGCCCGGACCAGCTGCCGCGTCCACGTGCGGATTATTTAAAACTGACATTGCACCGTACAAAGATGGGTGGTAAAATTCATGCTCCTAACTAGGTTTGTAAATGTTTATTTACTTGGAATGACGTTAAATGCAAAGCGAAAACACCGGCCATGGCACGTGGAAAGACAGACCTTGGAGGAAATGAGCTTTCTATTTTAGTATCTTTAACAACTCTTCATCTGTGCTTTTGAACAAAAGGCCGTATATCTTCATTTTGTGCTGGGCCTGCAAATTATGTAGCCAGCCCTGGGAACAGCTGTGCAGCGTCTCGATGACCTAGTGGCGTGAATGCCGGGAGCCTCCTTCCCGGACCCCGTAGCATCACACAAGCCTCTCAAGCCGAAAGAGAGCTTTAGGGTATAGTGGGGGGAGGGGGGGGAGGTCCTCAAATTTCTGAATCATAGGTGCCCTGCTCGGGCTGCCATAACAAAATACCAAAAGCTGGGGGGCGTGGGCAACATACACTTTATTTTCTCACAGTTCTGGAGGCTGGTAGTCCAGGGTCAAGGTGTCAGGAGGGTTCAATTCTCCAAGGCCTCTCTCCTTGGCTTGCAGATAACCGTCTCCTCTGCTGTGTCGTCAGACGACACATTGCCCTTCAGTGTGTATTGTCTGTGTCCTAGTGTCCTCTTCTTATAAGCACACCAGTCATGTTGAATTAGAGCCTACCCCCAATGAGCTCATTTTACCTTAATCATTGAATGATTGATTAATTGATTGTGGGCTTTAGGCCCAGGCAGAGCCCGATGCAGGGCTTGAACTCACAACCCTGACATCAAGACTGAGCTGAGTGCAAGAGTCAGGTGCTTAACCCACTGAGCCACCCAGGTGCCCCCTTTAATCACCCCTTCAAGGATCTAGGGTCTGAATACAGTTACATTCTGAAGTGCTGGGTGTTAGGACCTCAACATCGGAATCAGGGGGGGCGGGGCGGGGGGGGGGGGGGGGGGGGGGGGGGGGGGGGGGGGAGGTTACATTCAACTGAGCCCAAAACAATAGGCAAAACTGGAACTGAAACAGAAATTTAGACACATTTTAAAATGCTAAAGGTGTATTTCTGTGCACCTTAGTTGCTAGACTACGATGTATTTGCAACCTTGTAGCAAAACACCCATTGGAATCATCAAACAGAGCTTCTGGGTAACTTCACACACCCACAATTAAAACAAACCCCAAAGCTTTCTAATTGGGGATTTGGCTGTTTTAGGCTCAGTGGCCACCAAAGCCTGCCTAGGACTTTCCTTTTGTTTTAGCAGAAAAGTAACAGGAAGAGGAATTGAACATTTAGACATCTTGCCGGTGTTTGTAGTTAATCATACTCTGCCTCCTGGTCCAAACCTGATTGAGCTCTTGGCGCCATAGAGGAGAGATGATGTTCATTACATGTCAGTGGCCACAATGTGCCTTTTTTATTATTGTTGGTATTTGTGTTATTTTTAGATGTAAGAGACAAGCCTTATCTTTGGGCTGCTGTAACAAGAGCATCATAGACTGGGTAGTTTAAACAACAGACATTTATTTCTCACACTCCTGGGGCTGGGAAGTCTAAGCTCAAGGCACTGGCAAACTCCATGTCTATTCAAGGGCCACCTCCCGGGTCACAGATGACCATCTTCTCCCTGTAACCTCCCGTGGTGGAGGGGGCAAGGGATCTCTGCGGGGTCTCTTTTAGGAAGTTGCTAATCTTGTCCATGAGGGCTCCACCTCATGACCTAAACATCTCCCAAAGACCCCACCTCCCGATACTGTCACCTTGTGCATTAGGTTTTCAATATATGAATTCTGGAGGGACACAAACATTCGGTCTACAGCAGGCTTCATTGAGTGTCTTGTATGTCCCAGGCACTAATTTTTTGGCAAAAGTAACCACTTCCTACACGTCCTTTGAAGTGAGAGTGAGAGTATTTCTCCACTTTGTCTTCCTTTAGAACTTTTCTCCAGGGAAGACCCTAAAAAGTTCAGAAAAGATCCAGAAGAGACCCACTGGCCGCTGGCTAACTCATTCTTCGCAGGAGAGCAGAATTCAGTCTGCAGCAGGTTAATCTTGGAAATCTAGGCAAAGAGACCTTGCTTTAAAGTCTTCTCAGGGCACCTGGGTGCCTCAGTCAATTAAGCATCCCACTTCTGCTCAGGTCATGATCTCACGGTTCGCGAGTTCGGGCCCCACGCTGGGCTACGGGCTGACAGCTCAGAGCCTGGAGCCTGCTTCAAATTCTGTGTCCCCCTGCCCTCTCTGCCCCTCCCTCTCTCTCTCTCTCTCTCAAAAATAAATAAACACTATGGGGCACCTGGGAGGTTCAGTTGGTTGCACATCGAACTTCAGCTCAGGTCATGATCTCATGGTTTGTGAGTTCGAGCCCCGTGCTGGGCTACGTGCTGAACAGCTCAGAGCCTGGAGCCTGCTTCGGATTCTGTATCTCCCTCTCTCTCTCTGCCCCTCCCCGACTTGCGCTCTGTCTCTCTCTCTCTCTCAAAAATAAATAAACATTAAACAAATTTTTTAATAAATAAATAAGCATTAAAAAAAGTCTTCTCGATTACGAGTTTTGTTAGTACGAGTAATAATAACTACGATATCAACTTTCTTTTTTTATTTATTTATTTTTTAATTTACATCCAAGTTAGGTAGCATGTAGGGCAACAATGATTTCAGGAGTAGATTCCTTAATGCCTCTTACCCATGTAGCCCATCCCCCCTCCCACAACCCCTCCAGCAACCCTCTGTTTGTTCTCCATATTGAAGAGTCTCTTATGTTTTGTCCCTTATCATATCAATTTTCTTTTTAATCAGTGGCCCACTAGGTGCCTGGTACTGCTGAGCACCGAGGGGAATGGTGGGTCTCACAGCCCTCTGAGAATCACACTATTTTCTCCTCCATATTATGGATGAGCATTAAGCCTTGGTGAGAAGTCACACAACACTCCCAAAAGCCACATTGCTACCGAGGGGCCAGCTGGGATCTCCGCCCACTTTGGTTCCAGAGCCTGTGATTGCAAACGTGGGCCGCACTAACTGTTCCGTAGGAAGGACCGTGCGTGGGGGTGACAGCAAACCCGGGAGGCTGCCCTTATCCCTTAAGGTAACCCCAGCGCAGCCCGCTGTGACTGCTTGAGGGGAGGGTGAGAGCTGGGTGCTGCCCAGGGCGTATTTCAGGGAGCAGACGTGTGGTCAAGGGGGTCTAATGATGCACAGAATGAACAGACCTAGGGAAAGATCTGAGTTCCTGGAGCCATGATCTCCAAACATTTATTATTGTGCACCTCTCGTCTGCCAAAAAATCGATCAATCAATAATAAAATAAAAAATGTTTTGAGGGCATAACACCAACGTAAGTATATTTATTTATAAATTATAGCCTGTACTATATTAAATTATGTGCATTACAAGTGATATGCAAAAGGTGAACATTTAAATTTTTTATGTCTTATTTTATATTAGAGAGAAAGAGAGAGACAGAGCATGAGCAGGGGAGGGGCAAAGAGAGACAGGGAGACACAGAATCCGAAGCGGGCTCCAGGCTCCAAGCTGTCAGCACAGAGCTGACGTGGGGCTCGAACCCACGAACTAAGAGATCATGACCTGAACAGAGGTCGGACACTCAACTGACTGAGCCACCCAGGCGCCCCTTGAGAACTTCCTTATACAGAGCCCGACGTGGGGCTCGAACCCGTGAGCAGTGAGATCATGACCTGAGCTGAAGTCAGACGCTCAACCGACTGAGCACCCTGGCGCCCCACAAAAGGAAACATTTAAATGGATGACAAGAAATACAAATCAACCATCTAGTATTTTCTTCCTGTCCTTTATCGAACTATATCTCTCCCACTCACTTTGGAAAAGATTTTTTAAAAGACACAGGACACTTCAGTTTGTATCACTAATTCCTAGGATTAATCTCTAAAGAGATGGAAAATGGAGATGGTTTCTTAAGAGATACACCACGGCTCTGAAAGAAGACAGGGACCATCAGTTCCTGCTCTGCTGGCCCGTGATACATCCATCCGAGTCTTAAGAAACTACAGATCTAGAATTGGACCTCTCATCCCAGACCCACCAACCCAAAACTTGAAAAAATACACTTCACTTAAAATCAGTATCATCACAAAATTCTTCTAGCCACTCGTGCTCCAAAAATCAAAGTAAACGTTTGCAGCCTCCTTCCGGGTTAACAATATGGCGAAACCAAACTTTAGGGAAAAAAAAAACAAAAAACGAACTTTACAGGAAGGAGGAAGCAGGATCATAGCATATGGCGACAAGATTAGTTTTAGAGAGCTGTTTGGGGAGCCCTACTGGAAGGCTTAAGGTAGAGGGAAAAAAACAAAGGGACGTGGCGACCAAAAACTGTCTGAGTTTTCTAATTTGCCCTGGGAACTTCTGGGTGGAGAGGAGAACATTGTGTGGGGTCAGAGCAAGAGGGAATGAGAAGCCCATACACGTGTGTGAACAGCTCTTCTCCCCATCTCCTATGGGAGAGGAAAAGAGAATGAATTTATTCCAGTAAGGACGGCCACGAGTTGGTGAGGTAAGTTAGGTAGATGGATGGATACCCGAAAAAGCCAGGGAAGGAGGCTTTCCTGCTGTCTTGTCAGCATCTATGGGCAAGGCTCTCTTAACAGACTGCCAAATGAATTGATGTACAAATCAGATTACCGGCAGCCATGTATAGCTGCTCGGGTTGTGCATGGCACAATGCGCCTCAACTAAAGGCATTAGCTTAACACTACAGACATCTTTATATCTTTGTTATTTTAAATATTTAAAAAAATATATTTTTTTATTCGTTGACTCCAAAGAGGCAGTTGATTGCTTATCATGACAATTTTTTGATCGCGTAAAACTGCCTCCTTGGTTGCGAAAATCAGTACGTTGTAACAATTTTCTGAGAGATGGAAATGAAGTGCCTCCTTCCAGGGAGGACTGAGTGGCTCAGTCAGTTAAGGGTTGGAGTTCAGCGCCGGTCACGATCTCACGGTTGGTGAGCTTGGGTCCCGCATCAGGCTGTATGTTAGCAAGTAGTACAGAGCCTGCTTGGGATTCTCCCTCGCTCTCCTCTCTCTCTGCCTCTCCCCCACTCATGCTCTCTCTCTCTCTCTCTCAAAATTAATAGATACTAAAAAAATAAAAATAAAAATGGCCTCATGTCTCAGTAGCACCCTATAGTGAAATTTATACAAATAAATGCCGAGAGTGTAAGCGAGCGCTCCTTAATTTTTCCAGCCCGTAGTGTCACCTACCTTCTCTGAAAATATATCAGGAGCCAAGCATATCCACAGCAGGAGCTGCTTAAGTTTCATTAGCTCCAAGTGTCCGCCTCCCTTGGTAAGTAGCATGGCAGGAAATGTCCTTAATTCATTGCAAACTTCCGTCTGCATTTTCTCTATTAGATTCGTCTGTCGATGTCTGCTATTTGCTGGGTTGCATTGCAAATGTAACATTGCATGCAAACTCTACATGCTGTTGGCTACAGGGCAAGCATATTAATTGTTAGGTGATCAGGAAAAATGTTTTAAGCATTTCGTATCCCTTCATGAGTTTGTCGCTTACATGCAGGCATTTTTACTGGGTTTTAGTTATGTCTTTCGTAAGTTGTTTGGGATTTTCTGTTGATGTGCAATGTATGATAAATTTCCCCATCGAAAATAACGGGGCAAAAGACTATTTTTGTTGTGGTTCAGAGCATCCGAGCTTCAAGAATGGATTAACTATGTTCAGTGGGAGATGTCTCTGTATTGTTCTGCTTTGATTGTGAAATAAAAACATGTTGGATGAAGGAAAGACCTTTTTGCCCAAGCTGCTTCTAGACAGAGAGCTGCTTTTCTGATTCATGTACCAATTGTATCTTAAACTTAAAAATGAGACACCATTGACATTAGACACTAGCTAAATTTGATCTTTTGAAGTTGATTTGTTGATCGTATCTTCTGAGATTTGTTTGCTGAAAACAGAATGGCATTTGGGGTTTCCAATTTGTATGTGCTTTCGTTATGGCACAATCATTTTTAGTAGCTAATATTCATTGATCGTTAATAAGCCACAAACTATTACACAGAAATAAGTTAGAAATTCCTGCAAAATGCTTCATTAATTGTATTATGGAAGTTACTTTCAATGACATGGGAATTTGGTTGGTATATAAATAAATATATATATATATATATATAATATATATATTTTATATAATAAAATATAAAATTACTTTAAATTATATTTAAATTAAATTAAATTTACTTAAAAACTTTATTACTTTGCACGTTTGTAAATTCTAAGTTAAAACACTTACAAAGTGTGCGAAACACAGATACTAAATTTAGTAAAAAAATTTATTTGGGCCAGGAATACAGCTGTGCTGCAAATGTGCACAGAAAACACAGTAGATTAAAACACATTTAAAACATATTGTGGGACATTTTATATTCCACAGAAGGCTGTGCATTATTATTTTTTATTTTGAAACAATCAAAAACTCGGATAATGAGGAGCTTACTTCCTAAACCATTTGAGAGTTCCTTGATAACCCAAGTCTCTATCACGCTCGCACACGTTAGTGTGGATTTCCTACAGATGAGGACAGTCTCCCAGATGACCACATCACACGCCGATTTTGAAATCAGTAAATCTACATGGATAGATAACTATCATTTCATCCACAGACCCCCTTCACATTCTGGCAATTGTTCCAATAACCTATGATGGATACACGCGTTCGTTGGTCTCAGTCTCCCTCAGTCTGGAACAACTTTTTAGTCATTTCTTGACTTTTGTAAACTTGACACTTTTGAAGATTACAGGCCAGTTATGTTCTGGAGTGTGCCTCCATTTTGGCTTGTCTGATGTTTCCTCATAATTAGATCCAGGTTATAAGTGACTCTGTGTTCTTCTCACTGCATCGTAGGTGGCATAGGATTTGATTTTCCTGTCACTGATGATGTTAATTTTGATCCCCCGGTGAAGGTAGACTTTTCCAGTCTACCCTGTGAAGGTACACTTTTTCCTTTCAAAATTCAGAAGTGGTTTGTGGGATGGTATTTTAACACTACTTAATGGCACAAAAACAGACACATAGACCAATGGAATAGAATAGAAACCCCAGAACTAGACCCACAAACGTATGACCAACTCATCTTTGACAAAGCAGGAAAGAACATCCAATGGAAAAAAGACAGTCTCTTTAACAAATGGTGCTGGGAGAACTGGACAGCAACATGCAGAAGGTTGAAACTAGACCACTTTCTCACACCATTCACAGAAACCATCAAAACCCTAGAGGAGAAAGCAGGAAAAGACCTCTCTGACCTCAGCCGTAGCAATTTCTTACTTGACACATCCCCAAAGGCAAGGGAATTAAAAGCAAAAATGAACTACTGGGACCTCATGAAGATAAAAAGCTTCTGCACAGCAAAGGAAACAACCAACAAAACTAAAAGGCAACCAACGGAATGGGAAAAGATATTTGCAAATGACATATCGGACAAAGGGCTAGTATCCAAAATCTATAAAGAGCTCACCAAACTCCACACCCAAAAAACAAATAACCCAGTGAGGAAATGGCCAGAAAACATGAATAGACACTTCTCTAAAGAAGACATCTGGATGGCCAACAGGCACATGAAAAGATGCTCAACATCGCTCCTCATCAGGGAAATACAAATCAAAACCACCCTCAGATATCACCTCACGCCAGTCAGAGTCGCCAAAATGAAGAAATCAGGAGACTATAGATGCTGGAGAGGATGTGGAGAAACAGGAACCCTCTTGCACTGTTGGTGGGAATGCAAATTGGTGCAGCCACTCTGGAAAACAGTGTGGAGGTTCCTCAAAAAATTAAAAATAGATCTACCCTATGACCCAGCAATAGCACTGCTAGGAATTTACCCAAGGGATACAGGAGTACTGATGCACAGGGGCACTTGTACCCCAATGTTTATAGCAGCACTCTCAACAATAGCCAAATGATGGAAAGAGCCTAAATGTCCATCAACTGATGAATGGATAAAGAAATTGTGGTTTATATACACAATGGAGTACTACGTGGCAATGAGAAAGAATGAAATATGGCCCTTTGTAGCAACGTGGATGGAACTGGAGAGTGTGATGCTAAGTGAAATAAGCCATGCAGAGAAAGAAAGATACCATATGTTTTCACTCTTATGTGGATCCTGAGAAACTTAATAGAAACCCATGGGGGAGGGGAAGGAAAAAATAAAAAAGGAGGTTAGAGTGGGAGAGAGCCAAAGCGTAAGAGACTCTTAAAAACTGAGAACAAACTGAGGGTTGATGGGGGGGGGGGGTGGAAGGGAGGGGAGGGTGGGTGATGGGTATTGAGGAGGGCACCTTTTGGGATGAGCACTGGGTGTTGTATGGAAACCAATTTGACAATAAATTTCATATATTGAAAAAAAATAAAAAAATAAAATAAAATAAAATATACTACTTAAATATACCATTCCTCATCCAACATTTTATTATTTATTTTTAATAGTTGTATTGACATTCGTTTTTCTATTTTTTAATGAATTAAAAATGTTACCATCCTTATTTATTCTGATGATTGTGTTGTCCCCAACCTGACCAGTAGGGGGCCCTGTAAGCTGACTTCCGTGTCCTTAAGTATTTATCATTCTTTGGGCACTTCAACACAAGATGTTCCAAGTTTATCTCATACTTTTCCTGCCCAGCCCCAGAATCAGTTAACTTCTCCTGCTTCTTTTAAGTGGAAAATGGAGTTTAGAAGCCAAGATGTGCACCCTAGGTGTGCTCATTGCCATTGGGATGTCATTGTTTCCAAGCAAGTTAGTGAACAATGTTAAATATATGTATGTATGTGTATGTACACACACGTGTGTTTGTGAGCATACTTACACACATTTCCATCTGTGTTTACTTCTATGTATCTATATATCGAGTTCATACAATTACTTTCAATCCCAATCAAACACATAGGTCTAATTCTAGCTCTTTCCCCTTCCATACTTGTAACCAAATGTAAGAAACCTGGCTCTCATTATCCTTAATATTCTTACACAATTTGATCAGTTACCCTGTATGTGCCCAAACTTGTATCTCCCCTGTCAGATGTCCACCTCACCTCACATTGGCTCAGATTCTCTGTGCTGCGCTGTCCCTACTCATGTGGACACCCCATCCTCCTGCTCAGACTTTGATGCCTCGCTAGGCTTCCCCTCTGTGGGAATTCCCACTTTACCCCAATGTCGGCTTCTCCAATCGCACCCCGAGTGGATACCCTCCTCACCTTGCTCCAGTCCAAGGCCCCATGCTGGGCTGAGGTGACAGAGGAACATTCTTTTTCACTCTACTCGGTCTCTGACATTTCATGTCAAGTTCCACACATTTTTTAAACTTGGTAAGAAATGATGCAGCCAAAAAGTCTTTTGAACTATAGGCATTTTTTATACTATCCAAAAACTATGTAACTCTTTTCAACTTTAATGAAATGTTGGAGCGTATTGAAAACAAATTTACCAAACATAAATTTGAAACATTATTGGATACCAAGTGGGAAGGTTGAGTTGATGTCCTAGGTGCCATGCAAAGCAAATTACACAATTTTGCTCTAGAAATTCTTCACGTTTAATAAAGATGTAAATTCTAGATTTCAGCCAAAGGTATACTTTTTTTAAAAATCCACTTGTAGACAACATAAACAAATAGAAAAACATTCCAAACTTATGGATTGGAAGAACAAATATTACTAAAATGCCCACACTACCCAAAGCAACCTACAGATTTAATGCAATCCTTATCAAAATACCAAGAGGATTTTTTCACAGACTATAACAAACAATCATAAAATTTGTATGGAACCACAAAAGACCTCGAATAGCCAAAGCAATCTTACAAAGAAAAACAAAGCTGGAAGTATCACAATTCTAGACTTCAAGTTATATTACAAAGCTGTAGTAATCAAAACAGTATGGTATTGGTACAAAAGTAGATACACAGATCAATGGAATAGAATAGAGAGCCCAGAAATAAACCTATGATTATATGGTCAATTAATCTTAGACAGAGGAGGTAAGAATATGCAATGGGAAAAAGATAGTCTCTTGAACAAATGGTGTCGGGAAAACTGGACAGCTACATACCATACACAAAAATAAACTCAAAACGGATTAAAGATTTAAATGTGACACCTGAAACCATAAAAATCTTAGAAGAGAGCACAGGTAGTAATGTCCCTAACATCAGCTATAACAACATATTTCTAGATATGTCTCCTTAAACAAGGGAAACAAAAGCAAAAATAAACTATTGGGACTATACCAAAACAAAAAGCCTTTGTACAGCAAAGGAAACAACCAATGAAACTAAAAGACAATGGAAGAAGGTATTTGCAAATGACAAAGCTGATAAAGGTTAGTATCCAAAACATATAAAGAACTTATATAGCTCAACACACACACGAAAAACAAATAATCCAGTTAAAAATGGGCAGAAGACACGAACAGACATTTCTCCAAAGAAGACGTACAGATGGCCAACAGACACGTGAACAGATGCTCAACATCACTCATCATCTGGGAAATGCAAATCAAAACCACAATGGGATACCAATTTACACCTGTCAGAATGGCTAAAATTGAAAACACAAGAAACGAGGAAGCAGAGAAAAAGGAACCCTCATGTACCGTTGGTGGGAATGAAAATTGGTGTGGCCACTGTGGAAGAGAGTGCGGAGGTTCCTCAAAAATTAAAAATAGAACTACTCTACAATCCAGTAATTGCACTACTGTTATTTACCCAAAGAATACCAAAACCCTAATTCGAAGGAATACACGTACCCCTATGTTTACTGCAGCATTATTTACAATAGCCAAGATATGGAAGCAGCCCAAGTGTCCATTGACTGATTGAATGGATAATATAAAGAAGATATGATATACCCTCCCCCCCCACACTGGAATATTATTCGGGCATCAAAAAAGAATGAAATCTTATCATTTGCAAGAACAATGGATGGAGCTAGAGAGTATAATGTTAAGCAAAATAAGTCAGCCAGAGAAAGACAAGTATAATATGATTTCGTTCATATGTGGAATTTAAGAAACAAAACAATGAACAAAGTTTTTGTTTGATCAGTGGGTGGCCGGGGGTGGGGGGGGGGAATAAAAGAGGGACAAACCAAGAAAAACCAAAAAACCAAAACCAAAACCAAAAACCAAAAACCAAACAAAACAGACCAACGAACCAACACCTTAGTCTCTTAAGTATAAATCTGATGGTTACCAGAGAGGAGGTGGGGGGGTAGATGGGTGAAATAGATAGAAGGAATTAAGAGAAGAAGACACAAAGAAATGGAAAAACATTCCATGCTCATGGATTGGAAGAATAAATATTGTTAAAATGTCAATACTACCCAAAGCAATCTACATATTCAATGCAATCCCAATCAAAATTGCACCAGCATTCTTCTCAAAGCTAGAACAAACAATTCTAAGCCAAAGTAATGTTGAAAAAGAAAAACGAAGTGGGAGGCATCCCAGTCCTGGACTTTACTACAAAGCTGTAATCATCAAGATAGTATGGTATTGGCACAAAAATAGACACATAGACCAATGGAATAGAATAGACAGCCCAGAACTGGACCCACAAATATACGGCCAACTAATCTTTGACAAAGCAAGAAACAGTATCCAATGGAAAAAAGACAGTCTCTTTAGCAAATGGTGCTGGGAGAACTGGACAGCAATATTCAGAAGAATGTAACTGGACCGCTTTCTTACACCATACCAAAAATAAACTCAAAATGGATTAAAGACCTAAATGTGAAACAGGAAACCATCAAAACCCTAGAAGACAAAACAGGCAACAACCTCTTTGACCTCAGCTGCAGCAACTTCTTACTCAACATGTCTCTGAAGGCAAGGGAGATAAAAGCAAAAATGAATTACTGGGACCTCATAAAGATAAAAAGCTTCTGCATAGAAAAGGAAACAATAAGAAAAACTAAAAGGCAACCAACAGAATGGGAGAAGATATTTGCAAATAACATATTAGATAAAGGGTTAGTATCCAAAATCTACAAAGAACTTATCAAACTCAACACCCAAAAAACAAATAATCCAGTGAAGCAATGGGCAAAAGACATGAATAGACAGTTCTCCAAGGAAGACATCCAGATGGCCAACAGACACATGAAAAGATGCTCAACGTCACTCCTCATCAGGGAAATACAAATCAAAACCGCAATGAGATACCACCTCACACCCGTCAGAATGCTAACATTAACAACTCAGACAACAACAGATGTTGGCGAGGATGCGGACAAAGAGAATCTCTTTTGAATTGTTGGTGGGAATGCAAGCTGGTGCAGCCATTCTGGAAAACAGTATGGAGGTTCCTCAAAAAACAAAAAAATAGAACTACCCTATGACCCAGCAATTGCACTTCTCCACGGGATACAGGTGTGCTGTTTTGAAGGGACACATGCACCCCCATGTTTATAGCAGCACTATCAACAATAACTCAAGTATGGAAAGAGCCCAAATGTCCATCGATGGATGACATCGATGGATAAAGAAGATGTGGTATATATATACAATGGAGTATTACTCGGCAATAAAAAAGAATGAAATCTTGCCATTTGCAACTACATGGATGGAACTGGAGGGTATTATGCTAAGTGAAATTAGTCAGTCAAGGAAAGACAAAAATCATATGATTTCACTGATAAGAGGACTTTAAGAGACAAAACAGATGAACATAAGGGAAGGGAAACAAAAATAATATAAAAACAGGGAGGGGGACAAAACAGAAGAGACTCATAAATATGGAGAACAAACTGAGGATTACCGGAGGGGTTGTGGGAGGGGGGATGGGCTAAATGGGTAAGGGGCACTAAGGAATCTACTCCTGAAATCATTGTTGCACTGTGTGCTAACTAAGTTGGATGTAAATTTTAAAAAATAAAATTAAAAAAAAAGAAAAAAAAGCTTTTGCACAGTAAAGGAAACAATCAACAAAACTAAAAGGCAACCGACGGAATGGGAAAAGATATTTGCAAATGACATATCTGATAAAGGGTTAGTATCCAAAATCTATAAAGAATTTACCAACCTCAACACCTGAAAAACAAATAATCCAGTGAAGACATGGGCAGAAGACATGAATAGACGCTTTTCCAAAGACATCCAGATGGCTAACGGACACACGAAAAGATGCTCAACATTGGTCATCATCAGGAACATACAAATCAAAAACACATTGAGCTACCACCTTGCAGTGGTCAGAGTGCCTTACAATAGATGTTGGTGAGCATGTGAAGAAATGGGAACCCTCTCGCACTGCCGGTGGGAATGCAAACTGGTGCAGCCACTCTGGAAAACTGTGGAGGTTCCTCAAAAAATTAAAAATAGAACTACCCTACGACCCAGCAATTGCACTATTAGGTATTTATCCAAAGGATACAGGAGTGCTGATTCAGAAGAGCACATGGACCCCAACGTTTATAGCAGCGCTTTCAACAATAGCCATATTATGGAAAGGGCCCAAATGTCCATCAACTGATGAATGGATAAAGAAGATGTGGCTTATATATACGATGGAATACTACTTGGCAATGAGAAAGAATAAGATCATGCCATTTGCAGCAACATGGATGGAACTGGAGAGTATTGTGCTAAGTGAAATAGTCAGAGAAAGACAGATATTGTATGTTCTCACTCATGTGGAATTTGAGAAACTCAACAAAGACCATGGGGGAAGGGAAGGGGAAAAACCTGTTTCAAACAGAGAGGGAGGCAAACCATAAGAGACTCTTAAAGACAGAGAAGAAAAGGAGGGCTGACGGGGGTAGGGTCAGGGGAGAGGGGAAAAATGGGTGATGGGCATTGAGGAGGGCACTTGTTGGGAAGAGCACTGGGTGTCGTATGCAAGTGATGAATCATGGGAATCTACCGCTGAAGCCAAGGCTACACCGTCTACACTGTATGTTAGCCAATTTGACAATAAATTATATTTAAAAAAAAAAAAGAGTACACTTACCTTGGGCGTCTGGGCGGCTCAGTCGGTTAAGCATCTGGTTCTTGGTTTCAGGTCAGGTCACGATCTCACAGTCAATGAGTTTGAGCCCCACATCCGGCTCTGCACTGGCGGTGAGGATCCTCCTTGGGATTCTCTCTCCCACTCTTTCTGTCTTTCTCTCAAAATAAATAAATAAACATTAAAAAAAATTATTTTTAAAAAGAGGACACCTGATGAACACTGAGTAATAAATGGAATTGCTGAATCACTATATTGCACAGCTGGAACTAACAGAACACTGTATGTTCACGACACTGGAATTAAAATAAAATTCAAAACAAATTCGAAATCCACTTTTAAATGTATTTGCTCAGGATTGATTTGGCACAGCATTTTAAGTAGAATTCATATCATTAGCAGAGAGTCATAGGAACCAAAATTCAATGTACATAGTGATCCCCAAAGGATCGAAGGGATTCAGGAGTGTTTTGAAGAAAAACAAAGAGTCAGTAGTTATCAAATACGTATTATTGATGCGAAACAAATTGTAGGGTCTCTTACACTGACGCCGATCACTCCATGTAGGAAATACGAGAAAAAGGCTAATGAAAACCCTTTCATCTCCAAATCCTATGACAGCCCAACTATACTACAAATTAATTTGAAAAAAAAAAATTGCTTTATATTTCTTACAACAATATCATGTTTTAAGACAGGTTTAGATGCTCAGTGTTATGACCTTCTCAAGGATTTAAATGCCATGTATTTGAGAATTATAATGAACATGTAGTGCTTCACGGTGTAATTTATTAAAGAAATAGATCTGATCTATATAAGCAGTGTGATATCCAGGGGATATCAACATATGAGGATCCGAAAGCCTCAGGTGACTTTCTGAAATCCACTCTGTCATCTGTTAGTGTCTTTTAATGTATTTGCAGCTATAGCTTATCAGATGCCTTTGCGCAAACTTCTGAAGCTCTCAGGATATATTTAACTTTGCCAATATAGTTTCTCAGAACTCAAATTTGTTTCCAAAGACGTAAGGCCTAAAATATCACAACTAAAGCAGACAAATCTAGCAACGATTCTTACAGGACGCAAGATAGTGGGACAATTAGGCAATGAAATTATCGTAGCGATGTCACCACGAAAGCAAAATGTTGACGTGTACTTATGTAATAGTCTGGTTTCTTGAGTTTCTAATTATTTGTGATTAAATTTTCCATTTTCTATGCTTTTGTATTTAATAATTAGATCTGCAAAATTTACACAGACTGACTATTTTGGTAATTATTATCATTAAGAAACCAGGGCGCCTGGGTGGCTCAGTCGGTTGAGCGTCCGACCAGCTTAGGTCATGATCTCACAGTTCGTGAGTTCGAGCCCTGCGTCGGGCTCTGTGCTGACAGCTCGGAGCCTGGAGCCTGCTTCGGATTCTGTGTCTCCCTCTCTCTGCCCCTTCCCCGCTCATGCTCTGTCTCTCTCTGTTTCTCAAAAATGAATAAACATTAAAAAAAAATTAAAAAAAAATAATTTATGGCTTTTTCCTTATGGAAGGGGCATTCTTCTAATGTCCTGCAAGGTGTCATGAGACCCCATACCAGCCTTGTTCTGCCAGCTTTCCTTCACAGGAGAGGGGGAGCCCCTGCCATACCTCTTGTTGTCGTTAGGTCAGGAGGAGACTGTATTTTGACTCCTTAGTTTCAGTCTTCCTCAGTTTTAAGAGGCCTCCCTCACCCTGCTTAGCCTAGGAAAACTACTACCTAACCCCTGGGTCATGGATCTATGCCCTTCCCTTGGGCTCCTTCCAGACTTGTCGGCCAGTTCAGGGGCCCCGGTCTCTGCTCCCAGATGACCCTCTCTTAAATGTGCTATACAGGTCAGGGCTGTGGCTTTGGTATCCCCACAGAGGGCTGCCCAGTTAAATGTGGATTTCAGATATGGGATCGATTTATACTTGAACATTATCTATTGTGTATGTGAGGTTTGAATAGACCCAGGCATCCTTTTTGTTGTTGTCATTGCTGCTGGTTTGTTTGGAAATCTGGCAACCCTCTCTCTAAGGCAGAGCATAGTACATGGATAGCAGGGAGGTTTTGGAAACAATTTGCCTGATAGGCAGGCTGAAAAGATACAGGGAAATAAAGCAGTGGTCCTATGGCTCTTCTTCTTCTTCTTTTTTAAAATTAAGAAAAAAAATTTTAATGTTTATTCTTGAGACAGAGAGAGACAGAGCATGAGCAGGGGAGGGGCAGCGAGAGAGGGAGACACAGAATAGGAAACAAGCTCCAGGCTCCAAGCTGTCAGCACAGAGCCCGACGTGGGGCTCGAACTTACCAACCGTGAGATGGTGCCCTGGGCCGAAGTTGGATGCTTAACCGACCTGAGCCACCCAGGTGCCCTGCTATGGCTTTTCTCAGTAGTCTTCCTTTACATATAACCATGTTTAAATTAGTTTGGACGCCCCTCCCCCTCCATTTTCCATGGGCCTTAGCTTCTCCATGTGTAAGATCAGGAGGTTGGGACCTGAATCCCTGAGAAGCCATGAAAGCAGTGGACGTCTCTCCAAAAACACGCATATCCACAAAAATTAGGTGAAGTTACAGAGAGTCACAGCCCCTGCTTGAAGGCTTTCTGTGGACCGCAGTCAGGGCACCATGGACTAGCTCTCTGTGGACCATTCCAGCAAGAAGAGGTCATGATCATTCTGTGGCGACCATCCTACTAAAGGAATTAGAAAACAACAAGCAAGGGGCCCCTGGGTGGCTCAGCGGGTTGAGCATCCGACTCTTGATTTCGACTCAGGTCATGTTCTCACGGTTCATGAGTTCGAGCCCCACACTGGGTTCCGTGCTGACAGTGGGGAAGCTGCTTGGGATTCTTTCTCTCTCCCTCTCTCTGCCCCTCCTCCACTCGTGTGTTCTCTTTTTTTCTCTCTCTCAAAATAAATAAAATAAATAAAAAGTAGAATTGCCCGTGTCATCTTGGAACATTTCTGTCCGATGACACCAAACGATTTTACTAACGTGAACTTGTTAGTTTCCACATTTCTGCTCGCCTGATGGGTGCTAAGCGGTTCTGCATTTGCTAAGGATTTGCTAAGGAAACTGAGTCATAGGAGAAAACAAAGACTTTTCAGGATTTCAGAAGAATTCTCAAAGTATCCTATCTTCTCGGACTCCTTTTTTCCATCTCTTCGGAAGGGACACCTAAGCAAAGGTGAGATTCTCTGATACAGTGGGTGCAGAAGCGCCCAGGGAAAACACCCTGGGAAGACCAACAGGACAGAGACACCCAGTGCAGTAGCGAAGCCTGGAGAACATTCTAACTGGGGACTACGAGTAGGAGAGAGCGAGGTTTTATGATACTATCATAAAATTAATTACACTCAGCGATACTTGCCATCTGTTGAGCACTTACGCGGAAGGCGGTGTGCCAGGAACTATATTCATTTCTTCGTTCGATCCCCAGGACAGCCCTGCAAGGTAAGTAGTGGCATCCCCACTTTCCTAGAAGAGGAAATGAGGCTTCGAAAGACAGATTTGCCCAGGGCCACGGAGGCTTTATAATATTCATCTTAATCCATAAAATACCCCATGTGGCACTGATGGGACAGGGAGAAAGGAGCGTCCCACGTTTCCCTTCTTGAATTCCAATAACGTCCAATGATGCCCGTCTGCAAGGAAAACCTGAAGGCAGAAGGCAGATCCTGGGCGCTTTGGTTGGCCGAGGGTCCTGGGACTGCTGGTTCAGGTGGAAGGGAACACAAGCCGTGCAAACCCGGAAAGGGTGGAGTTTAACATTAGCTGCTTCTCGCTGCTTCCAGATGTGCGCAGACCGCTCCCAGCCTCTGATCAAGTCTAATCATGAAGGGAGAATAAAGGAGACAGACTGCTTGTTCCAGCTGGATGGTCACAGTCAGTTACTCAGACAGGGATTTCCCGGACAAAGGTGCAGGGAGGGTCAAAGTCTTGGAGGGTGGGGCTGTGTTGGTTTGTCACTTTAATATGACCTCCGAAGGTGGGTTATCAGGGCACCTCTGGTCAGCCTGGGGCGACCAGATTCTGAGCGGTCGCCGTCCTCCTACCTCCTACCTCCTGCAGATTCTCAGATGTGGGTTTCAGGTCCTCGGATCTGCCTGCCACCCACAGCCTCCCAGAGTCCCGGGGCTGTCACTGCGGCTCCTGCAGGGGAGAGCGGCCCCTTCCCGCAGCCTGACTCTGAACTGACATCCTGCTGACCTGGCTGTCGTGATGCCCCTCAGGGAAATGGATGAAGGGAGCCCCATCAAAGATGTAACGATCACAGAATCCCTGGGGCACCGCTTCACAGCGACAGAAATCATTACGAAAGTCAATAATGCAAAATCAACCAATAATGACTTTTATTTTCCATGCTAATAAAATGACAGCACCAACCAAATTCACGACCTTTGGTAGACATTTACTTTGAGAATCAAAATGGCAGTTTTTAAAGTCTTTTGTCAACGAGCCCCTTCTATCATTCACTGCCTTAAAAAAAAAATGATCTGACGTTCAGGGAATACATTTCAGAAATGACTTTTAACCTTGCCATTATCTAAATCGATTCAATTTGACCCAGTTTTGCCTTGTGTCAAGGTCAAAAGCACTTACGGTCTTAGGGACTGTATTTTTCAATTTCTGAAGAACACACGGCAGGCTCACAAAATTGCCAATGGGCATAAAAGATAACAAAAACCTTGAATTAGTTGGAGCGAAGCGATCAGGATAAAGAATTGTCTTTTTTTTATTTTATTTTTAAATTTTAATGTTTATTTTTGAGAGAGAGAGAGAGAGAGACAGAGGGGCAGAGGGAGATAGAGGGGCAGAGGGAGGGGCAGAGAGAGAGAGACACACACACAGAATCGGAAGCAGGCTCCAGGCTCCGAGCGGTCAGCGCAGAGCACCATGCGGGGCTCAGACTCGAAAACCGCGAGATCATGACCTGAGCTGAAGTCGGATGCTTAACTGACTGAGCCACCCAGGGGTCCTGCCTTTATTTTCAATAGCAAGACAGAATTAACATCTTTGGAGCACCTATTTTGTGCCAGTTACTAAGATTCTTAAGGGATTCACGTGATACATCTTGGCACTTTGTTTACATTTCTGTAACCACTACCTAAAACTCAATTGAGCACAACACTTCCGTGACTCCAGAAAGCTACCCCCACCCCCGCCGCCCCGGTCCCTGCCAGGCAATGCCAGTGCACCCCAGGTCACCGCAGCTCTAATATTTACTACCACAGATTAGCTTTGCCTTTCTTTAAGGTCATATAGAATGAACTAATACATCGCATGATCTGTCGGTGTCTTTTTATGTCCGGCATCTTTCACACACGGAAGTGTTTGAGATCCATGCATACTGCTTTTTATATCACTAATTGATTCCTTTTCATTGCTGAGTGCTAGTTCATTTAAGGGATATACCATAGGGTATTCATCTGTCCCCTCCTCCACCTCCCCTCTGGCAACCACCAATTTGCTCTCTGTACTTAAGAGCCTATAGGGGCGCCCGGGTGGCTCAGTCGGTTGATCATCTGACCTTGGCTCAGGTCATGATCTCATGGTTTGTGAGTTCGAGCCCTGCATTGGGCTCTGTGCTGACAGCTCGGAGCCTGGAGCCTGCTTTGGATTCTGTGTCTCCCTCTCTCCCTGCCCCTCCCCTGCTTGCACTCTGTCTCTGTCTCTCTCAAGAATAAATAAACATTAAAAAAAAAATTTGTAAGTCTCTTTGTGTTTCTTTGTTTTGTTTTTCAGACTCTGCATAAGTCTGTGTGACTTATCATGCACGGTCTTATATGGGACTTTTATAGGACTCTATGGTGGGGGGAGGACGAGGACATATATTTTCATTTCTTCTAGGTAAATGTCTAGGAGTAGAATTTCCAGGACATAGAGTAGATGCTTGTTTAATTTTTTCAAGAACTACCAACACATCTCCAAAATGTCATACTCTTGGTTAAATATTAGGGCTCATTCCACAGATACTGACCAAATACTAACAAAATGGAACAAAAATATCTGCTGTTGGGACAGCTAGCTGGAGAAGACACAACGGACAAATAAGTTAAATATAAAATGTCAAATGGTGATAAGTGCTGTAGAGAAAAGTAAAGTTCAAAGGAGGGAGAAAGAAGCATGTGGCTTGGACAAGATTCACATTAGCTGTTGTCATTAAAAAAAAAAAACCAAAACGCAAAAACTGGATTCTGTTTCTTTTGTGACCCAGAAGTTGGCTCCTTGGGTTTTGCAGCCAGAAGGTGGTTCGGTGACCTTGACAAGAAGAATTTCAGTGAATCATAAGACCTCTTAGTTAGCGGTGAGTCATTCTTGTCCGTGGACCAAAGAAGCAGCTTTAACCCATCGTAGGTGACCTCTGGGCTCTGGAGTCAGGCAGTCTGGGCTCAAATACTGGCTTTGGTCACTTGCTGAGTGCCCTTGGACAAGTTATTACTGTCTCTAAGTCTTAGGTTTCCTATTTGCAAATAAAGACAACGTAAGAGCCCTAACTTCATAGGGTTCTAAGGTTAAAGGAGATAATGCTTATAAATTGCTTGGGTGTAAGGACTGAAACATGAGAAACACTCAGTGTCGGTTGTCGTTATTTTTAAAGAGGAGACTTTTTTTTATCTTAAAAATTTTTTTAATGTTTATTTATTTTTGAAATACCATGAAATTGGATATTCCACACAGAAGTCGAGTCTTTCTCTCTTTCTTTCTTTCTTTTTTAATGTTTGTTTATCCATTTTTGAGAGAGAGCAGAAGCAGGGGAGGGGCAGAGAGAGAGGGAGACACAGAATCTGCAGCAGGGTCCAGGCTCTGAGCTAGCAGCCCCTAGCCTTGACTGACATGGGGCTCGAACCCACGAACCCCGAGATCATGACCTGAGCCAAAGTCAAACGCTTAACCCACTGAACCCCCCAGGTGCCCCTGGAGGCTTGTTCTTCTGACACAAACCACACTGCTCTCAGCCTCAGGTTTTTTTTCCCTGCCGTATTTCTCTTCTCCCCTGTGTTGTCAGCATTTTCCCCACAGTCCCAAATTCCTGCTCATTTCTGCAGAGAGTGGTCCAATCGGCTCACTTGTTTTATTGCTTTCTGAAACCCCAGCTCTCAGGGTCCAACCTCTGCCACGAAGCTTCTTCTCAACAAAGACTCCTTCCTCTTCAGGAGGAAATTTTACAGCAGTTGTACTTGATAAACATTTGACAAATGATCTCTCTTTTGTCCTAGTTATCCTCATGTGTGAGAGGAGATGTGTAATTTTGGATGGGGATGGGCATTTCCCTATAGTCTGTCTGAGAGCCAGTGTTTTCTCAGCAGAGGTGATATCTCAGAGGCTTGACTTGGTTTTCTGACCAGTGGAACAGAGATTTGGGGGTTTGTGGGGCGCTGCCTATACCTTTCTCTCTTCTCCTTGCCTTGCAGGGACCAACTTCAGGACGCAGTGCAGGGCAGGGGGGTGGTAAGAAGAGCCTTGCTGGCTGGGGGGAATTTTCTCCGCTCTGTAGAAAGCCAGCTTCATCCCTGAACTGTGTTCTCGGGCTCTCAGCTTGTGTTTTGCATGTTTGTTTCACTAAAGAAGTCTTCAGGGTTTTCTTTATGCCTTTTAGCAAACTATATTCTGTTCCTTAGGTATTTTGCATTTGGAATTATGCCTTGAATTGCAGCTTAATTGTTCTTCTTTTACTTTACTTCTCTATAATTGCCAAGCTTTCTAATTTTATTTTCTTTTTAAAATACCTTTTAAAAATCCTCTCTCCTTAGCATACACACACACACACACACACACACGCGCGCGCACACACACATGCAACCTAGGCATAAATAGAACAAAGTATGTACAGGATTCGTATGAGGAAAACTACAAAGCTTTGATGAAAGAAATCAAAGCAGAACTAAATAAATGGAGACAGACTCCATGTTCATGGATAGGAAGACTCAATAGTGTCAAGATGTCAGTTCTTCCCAAATTAATCGATAAATTCAATACAATCCCAGTCAAAATCCCAGTGAGTTATTTTGTGGATATTGACAAGCTGACTCTAAAGTTGAACATTTAGGGGCGCCTGGGTGGCTCAGTCGGTTAAGCGTCTGACTCTTGATTTTCTGCTCATGTCACGATCTCACAGTTCATGAGTTCGAGCCCCATGTCCAGTTCTGCACTGACAGCATGGATCCTACTTCAAATTCTCCCCCCTCTCTCTGTCCCTCCCTTGCTTGTGCTCTCTCTCTCTCTTAAAATAAATAAGTAAACTTAAAAAATAAATAAACATTATTTAAAAAATAAAGTTTAACATTTACATGGAAAGGCAAAGACCCAGAAAAGCCAACACAATATTGAATAAAGTTTGACAACTCACATTATAGGACTTCAAGGTTTAATGTAAGCTACAACAATTGAGACAGTGTGGTACTGGTAACAGAAGAGAAAAATAGACTCGTGTGTCAGAATACAAAGCCTAGAAATGGACCCACAGATAGTCAACTACTCTTTGACAAAGGAACAAAGACAATCCAATAGGGAAAGGATCATCTTTTCAATGAATAATGCCAGAACAGCTGGACATGTCTATGCAAATAAATGAATCGAGATGCAAATTTTACACTCTTCACAAAAATGAACCCAAAACGGATCTTAGACCTAAGTGTAAAATGCAAACCTGTAAAACCTCACAAAAGATGGCCGAAAAAAATCTAGTTGACCTTGGGCTTGGCCATGGCTTTTCGGATCACAAAGCGTAGTGAAAGAAAAAAAAAAAACCTGACAAGTTGTACTTCATTAAAATTAAAAACTTCTGCTCTGTGAAAGACGCTGTTTAACAAATGAAAGACAAGCCACAGAGTAGGGGAAAATATTTGCAAAACACATATCTAAAAAGGAAGGGTATCCAACATACACAAACTCAACCCTGAGAAAACAAACAACCCAACTTAAAAATAAGCAGAAGATCTGAACCTGGAAAGATCTGAGCTTTAAAGTGATGGCAAATATACATATGAAAAGCTGCTCTCCCTCTCCGGTCATTAGGGAATTGCAAATTAAAACTACAAATTAGATGCTGCTTCGCACCTACACCACCAAATTCTGGCAAAGATACGAGCAACATAATTTCTCATTCAGTGCGAGCAGGAATTCAAAATGGTGCAGCCACTTTGGAGGACGGCCTGGCGGTTTCTCACAAAACTAAACATACCCTTACCATATGATCCAGCAGTTGTGTTCCTTGGTATTTATCCAGTTAAGTCAAAAACTTATGTCCAAACAAAAACCATAGCAGGTCCTATACAGGGAGTGAACCCTAATAAAATCCGTGGATTTCAGTTCAGAGTAATGTATCGATATTGGCTCATCGCTTGTAACAAAGGTCCCTCACTAACACAAGACGTTAATAATAGGGGAACTGTGTTGGGGGAGGGCACGTTATGAGGGAATACATGGGAACCTTCCTTCCACTTTCGGATCCACTTTTCTGTAAACCTAAAATTGTCCTATACATTAGTTTACTGGGGCAGTTGTAACCAAGGACCACAAACTGGGGGACTTACAACAACAGAAATAGATTGTGTCGCAATTCTGGAGGCTAGAAGTCCAAAATGAAGGTACTGGGAGGGCTGGCTATGCCCCTTGTAAGACTCTGGGCAGAATCCTTTTTTAAAGTTTATTTATTTATTTTGAGAGAGAGAAAGAGAGAGAATCCCAAGGAGGCTCTACACTGTCAGTGCGGAGCCTGATGCGGGGGTCAAACTCGCAAACCCTGAGATCATGACCTGAGCTGAAACCAAGAGTTGGTTGCTTAACCGACTGAGCCACCCAGGGGTCCCCTTCCTGGCCTCTTCTTAGTTTCTGGGAAGTCCTTCTGGGAAGCTGGCAGTTCTTGGAGTTCTTGGCTTACAGCTGCTTCAGTACAATCTCTGCCTCCATCACCACATCCCTGTTTCCTATCATCTTTGCTCTGTGCATGTGATGTTTGGGTCCAAAGGTCCCCATTTTATAGGGGCACCAGTCGCATTGAATTGGGCCCACCCCAATGTCCTCATCTTAGTTTGATTATCTACCTACACTCTATTTCCAACTGAGGTCCCATTCATAGGTATGGGGGACTTCCACATATCTTTTTGGGGGACATGATGCAAGCTGTAACATGCCCTAAAAAATAAAATATAAAATTAAAATTAAAAAAAAAATAAGGGTGTTAATTTTTAAAAATCCCCTCTCCTTCTCTGGATAGGAAGACAGGAAGAAGTAACTTTCCTGGCTTTGGCTTAATTCTCTGGCATAGATATTTGACTAGTAATACCTATAGGCTCCAAGACTTGATGTCATTAATAATATGACTTTATATCATTCTCAGTATTCTATTGAAATAGAGGGGAAATAGTGAAATCTAAAGAAAAAAGAACCAATTCTTCTTTTATAGGACATAACTAAAAAACGAAAACTGCCCTCAAATATAAGCTATGATGAATATCAAGGTCTAGAAAGCAGCAAATAAAACTCGTAGAGTTTGAAGACAATTCCCGGCTTATAGCATCTGTGCAAAGAAGTCAGGATCGGGGGAAGAGAGGAGCCCAGTTTGTGACTGCGTTCGTTATGACACCGCACACTGGCTGGTCAGCTGCCTTGTTTAGATTAGGGCACTAACAAAAGCACGCTTCAGATTTCCTCACAAGTGGGGAGAGTCCCTCTGTTCCAAGTCGTGAGCTGTGATCTGGGCCCCAGTCATCTCTCTGTCTTGTCAGATGAAGCAGTGTCTCTAGGACAACACAGATCTATCTCTGCCAGAGACAAGTGGCTGCCTGCTGCTCGGGATCTACTCTCCCCCTCTCCCTAACTGACCTAACCCCAGTTTTCTTTGAGACCACGAGCCTAGTGAGAACCAGTTGTCTCTCCTTACTCCCTTGTAGCTGGGGGTTCCAGGAGACCTAACTGTGCTGGTGGCCTGGTTGGAAGTCCCCAGAAAGGGCTGCCCTTCATTAATCAGAGAAAGGCTTTCCAGATCTTCCTTCCTGGATGTGGGCACGATATCTGGAGGTTTGGCAGCCATCTTTTGACCACGACTATGCGGAGCTCACTCTCAGGAGAGTGGAACTGATGAGAGAAGAAATCTGGGACACTGATGAAATCGGGGCCCGCGGCTGCTCCGTCCTCGTTTTTTCTCCTCCACACTTTTTCTTACAGTTTTATTTGTCATTTGGGCTTTAGGATTTGCCACATTTTGGATTTTGCTAATTTGCAAGACACGTAATATCTACTCATTTGGCTTTATGCAACGTTAACGAACACCAATGATCATTACAGGCTCCAAATACATGATATTCTAATTTTATTATTCCCTCATTTATAAGCAGTGATAAAGGGAAAGGTTTGCCCATCAACTATTTGGTTGCTTTGAGGAACAATTCACGTAAAAAAGATCATGTAAACTCTTGGCCCTTTTTTCCTTATCACTCTTCGAACTAAGGGGTTAGTGTCCTGCTATCCTTAAAGGCAATCAATTCAGAGATTTTTAACATGTTCATTTGTTTGTTTTCATCGTGAATAACTCCTGGACTTACATATATGTGATGTGTTTACATCCATAGCTATTATTATTTTTATTCATGTTCAAACTATCCTAGCCTTTGGCCCCTGGGAATCTCTTCAAGTGGCTTCTGAGGCGACCCCACTAAGTATAATGCTTTTTATACATTTTTTATGCCCTTTGTGAGGTTGTGGAAGTTCACTCCTTACTATATTGGCTAAGAGATTTTATCATGATTAGAAGTGAAATTTTATCAAATGTTCTCTCTGCATGTATCGAGATGATCATATGGTTTTTAATCCTTTATTATTGTGATGAATTTTGTAAATCACTCTCCTAATGTTAAATTAGCCTTTTTAGAAATTCAAGTATAATGAACAAGTGATGTTATATTCGTTTCAGGTGTATAATGTAATGATTCAACAATGCTATGTGCTACTCAATGCTTAGCTCGGTAAGTGTGCTCTTAATCCCC
Source organism: Panthera leo (assembly GCF_018350215.1). Lineage (NCBI taxonomy): Eukaryota > Metazoa > Chordata > Mammalia > Carnivora > Felidae > Panthera > Panthera leo. The sequence continues at coordinate 17,597,548 of NC_056689.1, read as the reverse complement.
TTTATCAATTTCACACACACCCCCACCTCCCGTCTGGCAACCCCCAGGTTGTTCTCTGCATTTTAAGAGTCTGGTTTTTTCATTTACCTCCTTTTTGTTTGTTTGTTTTGTTTCTTAAACTACACGCATGAGCAAAATCACAGGGTATTTGTCTTTCTCTGTCTGACTTAATTCATTTAGTATTTTACCCTCTAGATCCATCCATGTCATTGCAAATGGCAAAACCTCATTCTTTTTCACGGCCAAGTAATAGTCCATACTGTATATACACCACGTCGTCTTTATCCATTCATCCACCAATGGACATTTGGGTTGCTTGTATATCTTCACTATTGTAAATAATGCGGCACTAAACAAAAAGGTGCATATATCTTTTCCAATTAGTGTTTTCATTTTCTTTGGGTAAACACCCAGTAGTGGAATTACTGTATTATATGGTAATTCTATTTTTAATTTTTTGAGGAAGCTCCATGCTGTTTTCCACAGTGGCTGTACCAATTTGCATTCCCACCAACAGTGCACAAGGACTCCTTTTTAATCCTAACCCTTGCCAACACTTGTTATTTCTTGTGTTTTATTTATTTATTTATTTATTTATTTTAAGCCATTCTGACAGGTGTAAAGTGACATCTCATTGTGGGTTTAATTTGCCTTTCAATCCCAGGACTCGACTTTCTTGGTCATGATACATTAATCTTTTTATGTATTGCAGGATTTCATTTGTTCTGTTGAGGGTTTTTGCCTTTACGCTCATGAGTGAGATTGATCTACAATTGTACTTTCTCATATCATTCTTATCAGGTTTTTAGTATGCCAACCTCATAAAGTGAATTGGGGATTTTGTTTTTCCTTTTTAAAATGTTATTTGGCAGTTAATAGTACTTATTTCTTCCTGAAGGTTTGGTAAAACTGGTGGTAAAGCCAATGGGGACTCAATATTTCTTCAAGGGTATGTTTTGAAACTACTGACTCAATTTCCTTAATCAGTTTAAGACTATTCCTCTTTTCTTGATAACTGCATTTGAAACGAATTTGTCCAGTCCATTCATTTTTAAAATGTACTCATTTTTAAAATGTCCAATCCATTCATTTTTAAATGAATTTAAAATTCATTTTTAAATGTATCGGCGTATATCACATCTTCTTATCCATTTGGTCTCAGAAGGTATGTATTCTTGATTGTTTTTCCAGTAGAATTCACTGGGGACTTTGTCCTCTCTTTTTCTTCATAAGCTTCAACAAAGGTTTTCTATTCATTTAACCTTTTTGAAGAGCTAACTTTTGGTTCTGTTGATCCTTCTTTTTCTTTGTTCCTTTGATCATTACCATCTACTTTCATCATTCCATGCTTCTACTTCCTTGTCATTAATTCTGCTGTGTTCTTAAAGCAAAATTGGGTGCTTACCTCGTTATTGGAGAGGCTTGTTTTTTTTCCTAATGTTAATACCTAACCTAATAGAGTACTGTTTTGGCTCTCCTGTAGGTTTGATATCTAATATTTTTATTATTTTTTATGTCCAACTATTTTCCCCTTTCCATTATAAATCTCTTTGGACCAACAAGCAGTTTAAAAGACTATTTTTAATGTCTAAGTGTATGATTTTCTCTAGGTTTTTGCAGTTTCTAATGTTTATGTGCTCCAGTATAATTGCATTGTGGTCCTTATATGTATGTAATGCCAATCCTTCTAAATTTGATGCAGAAAGCAGATGGTCAATTTTCATGTGCATTCCATATGTGCCTGAGAAGGATGTGTTTTCTTTAATTTCAAGGTGTAATGTTATATATTGTCTATATATTTATTCCTATTTGGTTTGTTCGATTTATCAGTTATGGTTTGTCCACTACAATTATCTACAGAGAGATATATTAAAATCAAAATCTCCCACTATTAAGATGAATTTTTATATTTCTTTTTCAATAGGAAATAGTCACTTTTTCAATAGTCAGTTTTTGATATACGTATTTTGAAATTAAATATCAATTTCCTATGCATTCCTTCTTATGCATTGAACCTTTCCTCATTATCTTTACCTCTAGTGAATCCCCAATGAAACTTACTTTCTTTAAATTCTTTTTTTTTAATTTTTTTAATATTTATTTTTGAGACAGAGAGAGACAGAGCATGAATGGGAGAGGGTCAGAGAGAGAGAGGGAGACACAGAATCCGAAACAGGCTCCAGGCTCTGAGCTGTCAGCACAGAACCTGACGCGGGGCTCGAAGTCACGGACTGCGAGATCATGACCTGAGCTGAAGTCGGATGCTTAACCGACTGAGCCACCCAGGCACCCCTAAATTCTCTCCTTTAATATGAAGTTTATTGTCAAATTGGTTTCATCTTTAAATTCTTTATGTCAGTTTTTGGGGGGTTAATATTCAACTAGTACATATTTTCCTATTCATTGACTTTTAATCACTTAAGGTAATACCTTATAGGTATACCTCTTGTAATCAGCCTATGCACGGCATTATTTTAACTCAGTCTTCCACCCTTTCCTTCTAACTGTAGAGCTTAGTCATTTTACATTTATTATAGTTACTGATAGGCTAGGTTTCTATTCATTACTATAATATTATATGGTTACATTTGTCTACTTTTTCTATTTCTATTTCCCTCCTTTTCCTGCCTACTTTTGGAATGATTGCAAGTCTTCTACCCACTCATTTCATTTTTTTCTGTCTACTTTGTTTGGAAATTACATTTTCATTCTTTTCACAGAACTCCACTGCATGGCTATATCATAGTGTACTCAAGCAGTCACCAACTGATGAACATATAGGCTGTTTTCAGTCTTTTGCTATTATACACAGCACTGTAATAGATAGCCTTTACCATTTCTACTTTTTATTTATTTTTATTTTTTTAATATTAAATTTATTGTCGAGCTGGTTTCCATACAACACCCAGTGCTCATCCCAACAGGTGCCCTCCTCAATGCCCATCACCCACCGTCCCCTCCCTCCCACCCCCCATCAACCCTCAGTTTATTCTCAGTTTTTAAGAGTCTCTTATGGTTTGCCTCCTTCCCTCTTTGTAACTTTTTTTTTTCCTTCTCCTCCCCCATGGTCTTCTGTTAAGTTTCTCAGGATCCACATAAGAGTGAAAACATATGGTATCTGTCTTTCTCTGTATGACTTATTTCACTTAGCATAACACTCTCCCGTTCCATCCACATTGCTACAAAAGGCCAGATTTCTTTCTTTCTCATTGCCAAGTAGTATTCCATTGTGTATATAAACCACAATTTCTTTATCCATTCATCAGTTGATGGACATTTAGGCTCCTTCCATCATTTGGCTATTGTTGAGAGTGCTGCTATAAACATTGGGGTACAAGTGCCCCTATGTACCAGCACTCCTGTATCCCTTCGGTAAATTTCTAGCAGTGCTATTGCTGGGTCATAGGGTAGTTCTATTTTTAATGTTTTGAGGAACCTCCACACTGTTTTCCAGAGCGGCTGTACCAGTTGGCATTCCCACCAACAGTGCAAGAGGGTTCCCTTTCTCCACATCCTCTCCAGCATCTATAGTCTCCTGATTTGTTCATTTTAGCCACTATGACTGGTGTGAGGTGATATCTGAGTGTGGTTTTGATTTGTATTTCCCTGATGAGGAGCGACATTGAGCATCTTTTCATGTGCCTGTTGGCCATCTGGATGTCTTCTTTAGGCAAGTGTCTATTCATGTTTTCTGCCCATTTCCTCACTGGATTATTTGTTTTTTGGGTGTGGAGTTTACCATTTCTACTTTTTAAAGAGTAGCTTCTAGCCTTATGAAAGCTTAGATATTCAGGTACGCATATGTCGCCTATAAAGACTAAAAGTAAAAAGCATCTTTAACCTCCTCTTGAAAAATACAAGGACCTTCAAGAACTTTAAAAATGACCAATACTCTTTCGATGTGAATTTTATATTGTCTAGAATTTTAATTCTACACTGCTTTTGACCTGTAAGTCTAATATTATTAATGTTTCTTGTATTATAAATGTACATTAGATTTACCGACATATTCGTCAATTTCTTGGCTTGCCATTTTTCCTTATATGATAGGTCTTCCAGCTGCTGTCACTTTGGAATTTACCTCGTTCCTTGAATCTGAAAATTGGTGTCTGTCCACTATCCTGGATACATTTTCATCTATAATTTAAAAAATATATATGGTCTGTCCTCCTCATGCTGAGAGTCTGTTAAGACATTTGTCACACCTATCATTGTAGGCTCTCTGTTTCCTGACTCCTTTTTCATGTTTTGTTTCCCTTTGTGGCACCAAGTTGCCTTGTAGAACATGTTTCTCACCTGTCTTCAAGTTCACTGAATTTCTCTTTAGCCATCTCTAATCTGCTGGCTAATCTGTCCATGGGGTTTTCATTGCACTGCTTGTTTTTTCATTTCAATTGTTCTTTTAAAAAAGTATCTTCATACTCATTTTGTGTGATCTGTTGTTCCTAGCTCATATTTTCAAGATCCCTTTCAGGACTTTTTTTTTGTGTGTGTGTCTGTGGATCGTGCTGGCTCTCGCACATAGTGCTTTCTTTCCTTGTGGGTTTTGTGACTTGTGCCACGAACACCTTATTTCCTTGGACCATTATTCCCGAAAAGCCTTTGAGTCCTGGGATAGTGCTGAGTTCTTTCAAAGAGGACCCACATTTGCTTTTTGTAGTAGCGTGGATTTGCTGCAAACATGGGACTACTTTATTTTTTTTTAATTTTTAAAAAAATGTTTACTTGTTTACTTTGAGAGAGAGAGAGAGAGTATGTGTGAGCAGAGGAGGGGCAGAGAGAGAGGGAGGGAGAGAATTCTAAGCAGGCTCCAGGCTCTGACCTATCAGTGCAGAGCCCGAGGCAGGGCTCAAACCCACAAACCACGAGATCATGATCTGAGCCAAAATTGAGAGTCAGATGCTTATCTAACTGAGCCACCCAGGGGCCCCTACCTGGGACTACTTTCAATAAAATTATCTACAAGTGGTTTTTAGAGGCTACAGAGATCATCTGGATTTAGTCCCAACCCTTGGACAATATCTCCTTTAGAACTATGTATTCTCAGGGGAATGTTTGTTCTTTTCCCCAGCAGTTAAGTCTAGACAGGTAATTTCCTGGCTTTAACCATCTGCAGTTAAGGTTTATTTCTGGTTCACCCTAACACAAGAAATTATAGCCCTCTGGGTTCCCGGTCTTATGCATCTATTCTGTGTCAGATTCCTTACTTGGGATGGTCTCTAAGATTTCAATCTGGCCTCTCACATCTGTGTATGTATCCAAGCAGAACCTCAAGTTTTCTATGTTTCAAGAGAAACCTTCTAAGTGAAAACTAGCTTTCCACTTGCTTACCTCCTAAGGTTTGTGCTTTTGCTTTGCTCTGAGTCTCTGTGGATTCCTTGCTTTGGTTCCATCCAATGATGCATTTAAAAGGCACGATTGAATATGGTCACTTCATTCCGAAGAGTTGGACAGGGTGCCCAAACTGCTTTACTGCCAGAAGCTGAAGTTTGGCTTTTGGTTTTGACAGAAACTCTCGGGTGACCCGGGGACTCAACACAAACAATCCTACCACGGCCCACAGGAAACAACTCATGCTCCGTCTCTCCTCCATGACAGGTCCCTTGGATGAAAACCAAAGCAATAAATTACCAACTTATAATAAACCACTGCTGGTGGCATTTCTGGCAGGTTGTCTTGTCACGAGCGAAGGATATGCTTTTCTTTTTTTTTTTTTTTTTTTTTTTTTTTTTAAATTTTTTTTCAACGTTTTTTTTTTTTATTCATTTTTGGGACAGAGAGAGACAGAGCATGAACGGGGGAGGGGCAGAGAGAGAGGGAGACACAGAATCGGAAGCAGGCTCCAGGCTCCGAGCCATCAGCCCAGAGCCTGACGCGGGGCTCGAACTCACGGACCGCGAGATCGTGACCTGGCTGAAGTCGGACGCTTAACCGACTGCGCCACCCAGGCGCCCCAGGATATGCTTTTCTAAGTGAGGGAAGAGTGGGTGGCTCTTGTGTGAAGGTTGAGATAACCTGATACAACTCCTCCAGGGCAGTGATGAACTTTTCGGGACCATTTCAAAATTTTCCAAAGGGAATAATATCCAGGCTGATAACGAGCCCTCAAAGCAACAGCTTAGCTGCCCAGAATAGCTCAGAGCATTTTGGAGCCTGCAGTTTCTCTCTCTCTCCTGAGACTCGGTATTGCAGCCATTCATAACTTAAAGAGCATGATTTATTCATCCCCCAATATCATGAGAACCAAAATGGATTGAGTTCATTTGAAATGCAGATGTGTCTGCACTGTAATTACAATTGCCCTTGTGATTTTTACCATGAGGCGCAGCCCTCAAGTGGAAATGAGAAAGATGTGGGCCACGACAGCAATGAAATATTTTGGCCCAAGACTGAAGCGAGTTTTAAAATACACACAAAGAAGAGCGGGAAACACACGAGGAACAGACTTGGCTAACATAACTTTTTTTCCTTCCCTCTGATAAATACCTTGCTTTAGACCCCATGAAGGGACATTCGTGGTGACCACAGGCAGAGAAGGTAAAGGGGACATATTAATTATCCTGTGGACGGTGTCTTGTTCAAGAGACTGCAGAAAGCTGGTGAGCATTTCTGAAGGCTTCTCAGAGGCACAAAACTAGCTATGATTCACGGGAAATGGCATTTGCTTTTGCGAAAATGCCACACCTCCTTTTGGGAGACGTGAGCTACTTAAAGAAGACACGATTGAATCCTGGGGCACCCTCGAGACTCACATCCACATACAGATTACATCCCACGTTGTACCCTTGTCAGAGGCCATTTCTGAGACACACACACACACACACACACACACACACACACACACACACATCCAAACCCACACGCAAGACACCATTTGTTAGAAATATCTTTAGGAGACCATGATAGCATCACTTTCCCCTGGGACCTTCCAGAGAGCAGTGGTTTAAATTTTAGTTTTACCCACCAGCTGTGCCACCTGGCACAAATTACCTAATTTTTTCTCCTCATCAGTTCCCTCCTCTACACAATGGGCGTAATGATATCTACCCCATGTGATGTCAGAAGGTGGAATGCCTGTGAAAATAAAGTCTATACAAGTGTCAGTTGAGTTTATCATTGGGCACAAAGCATATTTATAGAGCAGAATAGCAGAAATCCCAGGCACAGAGTGAATGGGCCCACGGTAGACCCCTCCTCCTCTTTCACTCTTGATCTTGTCGACAAGTTCTTTTACAAGTCACAGTGTCTATGCTCCACCCTGACCAAGAGCGGGAGGGCAACAGCATCAAATGCCTTTGCTCAGTTGGGGTATTGAATTCTGGGATGGGCTGTTGCCTTTATGGCAGGGGACAGGTCACCAAACCAGAAGTTCCTTCGGTTTCACGTGGCCTTCTTCTTTAGGGGAGCCTCTAATACGAATGTTCCTGTGTCGTGGGACAGGTGGGTATTTGCTAGCAGGGACGACAAGGAGGAGAGTTCGCCATTGCGGGGAAACTCTGTGATCAACTTTGCCCAAGAAAAACCTGAACTGGCCTGTGTACTGTGCCCCCTATGAGAGTCAGGGAGTCCCCTACCCTTATGCCTCCATGTCTGATACATTTGACCCCGGCCCCTTATCGCGGTAATTAAACGGGGGGTGGAGGGCTGCCTTTCCCAAAGCCAGCCAAGTGATAAGCCGGCCTGTGACCTGTAGCTCGATCCCCCTTATGAATGGCACATCAGTCCTGAACATTTGAAACGACCCTTCTATTTCCACGTTGTTCTCAGAAGAATTGTTTCTTCCAAGCAACTGCTGCCTGATCTTAGTTTGCTCTTGAGTCTCAAACTATGTGCATTCTTTTTTTTTCTTTTTTAATGTTTATTTTTGAGAGAGAGAGAGAGAGCATGTGCGAGAGTGGGGGAGGTGCAGAGGTGGGGGAGGGATCCAAAGCGGGCTCTGGGCTGACAGCAGAAAGCTCCACGCGGGGCTCAAACTCAAGAACTTTGAGGTCATGACCTGAGCTGACGTCAGATGCTTCGCCGACTGAGCCACTGGGTGCCCTGATGTGTACATTCTTTAAGACCTCTGGTCATGGTAGTCCGGTTTGCCTAACAACTCTGTTACTGTGCCCTGAGACATTGATATTTTGAGTGTGTAGGATCCATAATAGTGACATGTGAATTACCGATGCTTACAGTGTAACCGTTGATCAACCCCTGAAGATATTGTTAGCTAGCGTCTTCTTAGGAAAAACTTGTCTGAAAATTTTAAGCTGGAATGTCACTAGAACCTCGGTTTAGAAAAAAACTACAGGCGGGGCGCCTGGGTGGCTCAGTCGGTTAAGCGTTCGACTTCAGCTCAGGTCATGATCTCGCGGTCCGTGAGTTCGAGCCCCGTGTCGGGCTCTGTGCTGACAGCTCAGAGCTTGGAGCCTGTTTTGGATTCTGTGTCTCCCTCTCTCTCTGACCCTCCCCCGTTCATGTTCTGTCTCTCTCTGTCTCAAAAATAAAATAAACGTTGAAAAACAAAAACAAAAACTACAGGCTCCTTATATGTTTGGCACCTGCATTAGAAATTGTGTACAAATTCTTCATAATGTCTGTGCATTGACCCTCAGAACAACCAATAAAATCTCAATTATGGGAGTGCCTGGGTGGCTCAGTCGGTTGAGCAGCCGACTCTTGATTTCAGCTCGGGTCATGGTCCCAGGGTCTTGAGATTGAGCCCCATGTCGGGCCCATGATGAGCTGATGAGCATGGAGCCTGCTTGGAATTCTCTCTCTCTCTCTCTCTCTCTCTCTTCCTCTGTCTCTTTCCCTCGCTACCACTTTCTCTCTCTCTCTCAAATAAAAAAATAAATAAAAATTTAAAAACTCTCAATTATGAAAGGAAAAAAAGATCTGAACGGACACCCAGACACCACACTGAGTAAGGCATACAAGTGGCCAAAAAAAGCATGCGAAAAGCTTCTCAACATCACCTGTTGTTAAAGGTACTGCAGATTAAAACAACAATGAAATCCCACTACACACCCGTTAGAATAGCTCAAAGTCTAGAAAACTGGCAAGCCCACATCCTAGCGAGAATGAGGAACTCTCGTTCCTTGTTGACGGGGATGCGAACTTGGGTATAGCTGCTTGGAGAGACAGTGTGGTAGTTTCTTTCAGAGCTAAACGTACTTTGACCATGCAGTCCAACAATCTCGCTGCCAATTTACCCAAGTGAGTTGACAACTCACCACACAAAAACCCGTACACGAATGTTTATAGCGTCTTTATTCATAATCACTAAAACTGGGGAGCAACCAATGCGTCCTTTAAGATAAATATACAAACTATATTATATCCAGACAATGCATAAAAAGCAATGGGCTACCAAGCCATGAAAAGACATGGAAACTTAAATGCATATCGCTAAGTGAAAGAAGTCAGTCTGAAAAGGTTGCATCCAGGCATGCCTCGCCAAGCCCATATCAGATGGCAAACTTAGTTGATAAATGTTGTGCGTGTTCTGACGGCTCCCTCTCTCTCTCTGAGACACAATATTGAAATCAGGCCAAGTAATTCCCCTACAGTGGCCTCTAAGTGTTCAAGTGAAAGGCAGAGTCACACGTCTCTCACTGTACATCAAAAGCTAGAAATGATTAAGCTCAGTGAGGAAGGCTTGCCGAAAGCTGAGACAGGCCAAAACCAAAATCAAGAGTCGAACGCTCAACTGACTGAGCCACCCAGGTGCCCCTGGAATTGAACACTTATTTCAGTGAGTGGATGGGAGTTGATGGGAGCTAGGTTTCTCAGCGTTGGAGTAGAAAGTTACCGACAAGCAAGGGGCAGAGGCTGGATATATATATATATATATATATATATATATATATATATATATATGATCTACATTATGAGATATACATATGATATATATAACTGTATCTTTATAGAGGTCTCTATTTCTATATGTGTGTGTGTATGTGAGATACATATAGCCTGTGTCAGAATCCCCCCCCCCCTTTTTTTAAATTTATTTAAGAGAGAGAGAGAGACAGACAGAGACAGAGTGCGAGTGGGGGAGAGGCAGAGAGAGAGGGAGACACAGAATCTGAAGCAGGCTCCAGGCTCTGAGCTGTCAGCACAGAGACCGCCATGGGGCTTGAACTCGCGAACCATGAGATCATGACCTGAGCTCAAGTCGGACGCTTAACCGACTGAGCCACCCTGGCGGCCCCAGAATCCCCTTCTTTTTTTTAAGGCTGAATAATATTCCATTCCGTTCCATTCATCTGTTGATGGACATTTGATTTATTTCTGCCTTTTGAGTGTGAATAATGCTGCTGTGAACTTTAGTCATTTTAATTTTTAATTTTTATTTTAATTTTTTTTTAGAGAGAGAGAGAGAGCACAAGCTGAGAAGAGGGGCAGAGGGAGAGAGAAAGGATCTTAGCAGGTTCCACAGTCAACACAGAGCCCAACGTGAGGCTTGATCCCATGACCCTGGAATCATGACCTGAGCTGGAATCAACAGCCAGATGCTTCATTAACTCAGTCACCAAGGAGCCCCTAAACATTTTTCAATTGACAAATGTGGGGTACAAGGTAGAGAAATGTAGGGCGCAATATGTGGACGTTAGTGGGACAGGAGCTACTTGAATCCCCATGTAGAGAGAGGGCATTTCAGGCCACACTGCACCAGTAATTTGGCAGAGAACTTGGCCCCTGACTCCCATGGCTGACAGAGACTTGGATTCCCGGTGAGTGAGCTGAAGGTCAGCTCTGGCTGGAACTTGTCCTTGTTAGCAGGGACTTGAAACGTGTTTCTCTCTGCATTTGAAGAGGCCGTGCAGAAATAGGGGTCTCCTAATTCTCGAGCTTTGGGGCATATGCCCTTCCTGCAGAAGTTTTGTGTCCACGACGGTGGCTTTGTGACCAGTGGGTCCTTAGGAAATTTGCCAAGTGATTCACTGAATGACTGATGTGTTCACCGAGTTAGTGAGGAAAATGACACACCCTGGGGTGGGGGGCAGGGTATGAATGTATGAATGTGTGAGACGGATTCCGTACTGGAGGAAGATTAGCTGATACCCAAGAGAAGAAAAAGAAGTATCTGATGGACCATACAGCATTCAGGGGACCCCTCTCCTAGTTACTGATATTTTCTATTTGCGACCAGCCTTCTTCGGAATGCCTTTTTGAGAAGGAGATGTCACATGTAGTTTTGATTCTTAGAACCTGACGGGGTCATAAGATGCCTTCTATGAGAATGAATACTGAGGCATCCGGTGGCAAGGAGTGAGGGTCTCCCCTGTAGGAAGCGTACAAAGAAGGATCCAACATTTATGGAGTGGTTGCAAGGTGAGAGCCAATGGCTTGGTTCACAGTGACGGCTTTTTGCACTGGGTGTAGTTCAGGGGGAGGGTGGGGTGGGTGAAATACCTTAGCAAGAAAAGTGAGAACATAAGTTCAGGCACCCAATCTGATTTTTGAGAGAGCTTGGAGTTGGGCTTTGTTCTGGAGGCCAGGTGTGGCCCTGCCTCAGGGTGGGTGTGGCAAGGGTGGGCAGATGTGGATGGTTGTGGGAGGTACAGAGCTCAAGGGGCTCAGTGTGTTCTTTGGCTTGGCCCTTGGGTGAGTGACAAACAGATTGCAGAACATGTGCTCTCTCCCTCCTCTTGGCAGGTGGGTGTGTAGCCTGTGGGTTGGACCAATGTGGTCAAGAAAGTCCTGCAAATGGGCAGTCAGAGGCTATGGTGCCTCAGGGCCTGTTGGCAGCACCAGAGGCCAAGGTGAGTTGATAAACGTGAGGAATTTGCATATCAACAAGGCCAGGAGCATCACCAACTAGTTGGAAAGTATACAGTTGGAATAAAATGTTAATCAAGCCCAAATCCTTCCAGTTGTCAAGCAGTGGGAGAGTATCAGGAGAGACAGAGGAATGGCCTTTGCTCTTAATCAGTCTTGGTCATCTTATGATCCATAAGCCCCTCCCAGGAGCCCCAGCATTATTCCAGATAGATTCAGACTTTTCTTGACATCTAGGAATCGACCACATTGAATAGGTGTGTTCCATGTCTTAGGTCGATGGTTCGCAAATGCTAACAATCCCAGCCAACGTTGACGATCTAGTCACTTTTCTCTGTCCTTTCACTACTAGCCCAGTGCCACATACACTAAAAGCTGATGCCTGAACCATCTTCTAAAAACGAATATCTGATTGCGTCTCTCTGCTCTTACAGCCTTTCATCAGCTTTCCACGGCTCAGAAAATAAAGGCAAGTTCCTTGACATGGCTGGTGAGGTCTTGCCTGGTCTGGCCCCACCTCCTTCTCCAGCCTCACTGCCCAGCCGGGCCCCCTCGCCCTATCTTTCAGGCTCTCGTATTTGCCAAGCTCTCGTCTGCCACAGGGACATTGCACATGCTAGATTTCCTGTCTGGAATGATCTTCCTCTTTTTATCTAGTTAATTCTTACTCACCGTGACTCAAAGGTCCCTTGCTCAAGGAAGCTTTTTCTGATCGCTCTGACCAATTTAAATACCCCCATTATGGGCTCTCAGGGAACCACGAGCACTTGCATTTAGAAACAATTGCAACTGTGTATTTATTTATGTATGTTTTTTATTGGTGTTTGTCTCTCTTCCAAACAGCTCCGTAAGGGTGGAAGCAATATGGCTTTTGCCCATCGTTGTATCTCAGTGCCTGTTATTCCCTCAACAAATATTTGTCAAGCACCTGCAAACGTGACAGACACTGCTCTGGTGCTCGAGATGCTGGCATGAACAAAATGGAGGTCCCGCCCCCCATGGAGGGTGCTTTTTAGCACAGATTAGTCTACTAATATTAGCTTAATAAAATTCGTCAATAGTTACCATGTGCTAGGGCACTTGCTAAGTGCTTTTCATGAATTACCTCACTTAATCCCCTCAAAATCTGATTTTTACCTTTTTAAATTGCTCTTCTTTCAGCTGTTAAAAATGGAAACTTGAGTTTCTCAAGCCCCTCATTTCACGGCATATTATTGCCAGCGACCTGCTGGACTCTTCCTCGGTTCACGGATTGATTTTCCTTTATCCCCTATTTCTGCTCCTGTAATGCACCCTTCTATACCTGAAACAATTCTGGTGGATCTTTTTGTTTGAATGTATTTTTCAAAAATGAAGTTTGCCACTTTGATGCGTTTTTATTGATGTGTGATGAATTTTTAATTTACACAAAATTTGTATGTTATATATTTCTTTTCCCCATTGACACTGCTCTTAACATCTATCCATATTGTATGCATCTAATTCCCCAGTTCTAACTGCTGTCTAGTACACCGTAAAATGCATTTAATACACTGCACCCCTCCAGTTCCTAGAGATGAACAACCACATTTCCATCAACGTAATAAATGCGTGATTTACACAATGAACACACTCATACATTTCTCCTTAGGTATGTAGAGACAAAATTAAACACCTGATGAGTGGCAGAACAAGAAGTTTCATGCAGCTACAATTTCTCATACCTAGAATTGGTGTGAATAGCAAATATTAATGATAGAAAACAAACTGAGGGTTGATGGAGAGAGGTGGGTGGGGGGTGGGCTAAATGGGTGATGGGTATTGAGGAGGGCACTGGTGATGAGCACTGGGTGTTGTAAGTGATGAATCACTGGGTTCTATTCCTAAAACCAATATTTCATTGTATGTTAACTGGAATTTAAATAAACATTTGAAAAAAAATCATGCAAATATTACATACTAATTGTGGAAATGTAATGATAAAACTTTCTAAAACATTAAATGGTACCAATTGGACACGTTTAATAGATAAGGAATTAGAATGTTTGAACTGTGCTTACAACCAAAGAACAAAGGGGAGGCAGTATTATCCAAGTAGATTTGGCACTAGATCTTTACTATGCAAGTAGGGAATCCAGAATGTTTCTTAGTTTCAATGGAAGCCTCTTCCATGGGTCTACTGTTAATGGACACAAAGAGCACATAAAGTGCATCATGTCTACCATAGCCCAAATTAGACAGGTTTGCTGCATTCTGGCCATGCAACAATATAGTGGAGTTTCATGTAGAGTATTGAACATGACAACATCTGAGATTCTTTACCACTTTAAGATGTCCTTGTTTAACTTGTGAGTCTATAGGCTGACTGTTTCACTTGATATTGTGAAAAGAGATTGAAGACACAGCTGCTGCTCTCAAAGAACTCAAGGTCTAGTTAGGAGACAGACAATAAACACCTAGTTAAATATGGCAGGATCTTTGCATTATCATGAAACCACACAGATCTTTATCATAACACAGAAATGAGATTACTAACTCAGGCCAGGAAAACAGAGTCAGGCTTCCTACAGAGGGTGATGCCTGGAAGAAGGGGTAGCAAGTGTGTATGCAGACAAGGAGGAAGTCATGCCCTGTGTCTGAAACTGTACATGCCAAAGTACACAGGTGAAGTAATAAATGATTTTATTTTATTGAAAAATAAAATAATACTCTTTCAATAGCATTTACAAAATCAAATATCTAGGAGTGAATTTAATGAAAGATAAGCAAGAATTTTACCCTGGAAACTGTAAGCATTTTTGAGAGTAATTAAAGAAGATATAAACAAGTGGAGAGATATACCATATTCATGGATTAGAAGAGTCAATGTTTTAAAATGTTAATTTGCTCTAAACTGATCTATAGTTCCAATGGAGTATCTACCAAAATTACAGCAGGTTTGGGGGGAAGAAATAGAAAATCTAATCCTAAAATTTTTATGGAAATTCAGAGGAAGTGCCAGAAGTGCCAAAATTATCTTGACAAAGTGGAAGCGTGTGGAGGAACTTACACTACATGATTTCAAGACTTGCTATAAACCCAATAATGAAGACAGCATGCTATTGCATAGGAATAGACACACAGGTCAATGGAACAGAAGGGAGAGTCCAGAAATAGACCTATACTTTTGCAGTCAACTCATTTTAGACAAGGGCACCAAAATAATTTAGTGGTGACAGGAAAATCTTTCGACAGATAGTGCTGAAATACTGAATATTCTTATGAGGAAAAAAATAACGTCAACTCCTGTCTCACTGAACAAATAAAACAATAATTTGAGATGAATCAAAAGTCTATATGAGAAAAACAGAACCACAAATCTTCTAGAAGAAAATAGAAGAGAAATTCTTTGCAACCTTCAGTTAGATATAGAGTGTTGAGACAAGACACAAAAATGACAAACTGTAACAAGAAAGTAACTGATGAAGTAGACTTCCTCACAATTAAAAATTCCTGCCCATCAAAGTTACTATTCGGAAAACGAGCAGACAAACCACAGATAGGGAAAATCTATCTGCAGAACATATATCCAGAATATATTATTAACAAATTAATGAATGAGAAGATAAACAATTCAGTTTTTTAAATGGACAAAGACATCGGACAGATACTTCACAAAAGATGATATGGAAGTGGCCCCTAAGTACATGAGAATGTACTCAGATATACTCAGGTTATTAATTGTCAGAAAAATGCAAATGAAAAGCACAATGAGATACTGTTACCCACCCACCAAGAATGGCAAAATTAAGACAACAACAACGATGACAATACCAAATGTTAGTGGGGGTGTGGAGAAGTTGGACTCTTGTCTACGATGATGGAAGAGTCAAACAGTACAAGCAGTTTGGAGAACCATCTGGCAGTCTGTAATAAAGTTAAGCATACAGCTTCCCCATGACCCAGCAATTCCACTTCTAGGCATTTGCCCAAGAGAAATAAATGATTTTCCACAAAAAGGCTAGCATAGAAATATTCTTAAGGAGTCTTATTCATGATAATCTCAAACTGAAAACACCTCAAATGTCCATCAACAGAAAAGTCGATTTTTAAGTGGTGCCATATTCACACAATGGAATACACCCAATAATATTTTCTATACTATTCCATTTAGGAAGTTTCAGAACAGACAAAACTCATCTGTGGAAATAGAGGTCAGAAAATGGTTGCCTCTGGGTTGGGGGATGGTTGATTGACGGGAGAGGGACACGAGAGAACTTTCTAGAACACTGGAAATGTTTGGTATCTTGCCCTGCATACATTAATTGTCAAAGTCATTGAACTGATCCCTTAGGATTTTTAAATTTTATTGTATGTTAATTATATCAACAGGAAGGGAAAGAGGGAGGGAGGAAGGGGAGAGGGCAGGCATCCAGGCTGGCAGGCACAAGGTCTGCAGAGAATCTCGAGCGATTGCTTATGCCTAGAACGTTGGTGCCTTGCTGGGAATGGGTAAGAAGGGAACTCTGCCCCCGCTCACAAGGCCCAAGGTGAATACGACCTTTCTCCCACTCGGGAAAGAGGAAGCCTGAATGATTCTGTGCAGCCGAATGACATTTGTGCCTTAGAAAGGTCACCTTGACGATAGGTGCTATCTGCTATGACCAGGAGGATGTTCCAGGACATAATTTGGAGATTCCAGCTGGTTACAGTGGTACAAGCAATGTTATTTTTAACTTCCCCAACAGGAGGGAATAGCATTTCTCTGGTTGCTAGGAGAATCGTGTTCTTAGCAGTTACATTGGTTCCTAATTTTAAGTCTTGGGGGAAAGAAAAGTCTTGGGGGAAACTAGAAAACTTTACAAGCCAGTACCGGTATGCCGTGCCAGGACTATGCACCTGCTAGAGTGTGGGCTATTTTTCTTGTAATGTATTCATGAGTGACTGTCACCATAGCAACAGCGATGCTAGACAATGCTGGGTCATTAATGGAGAAATCCTGCTGGCTGGATGGTGAAGGTCAGTACAGGAAGCCTTGTTCAGGACCAAAGGCAAGTGTTAGAACAGATGGGATACAGTGGTAGCTACCAGGGTAAGGGGCGGGGGGGAAGGTTGTAGGCAGAGGGTAATCTGACAGGTGCATAGGTGTACTACCAGCCCATCAGGGTCGTATTTCCTATGGAGCAAAATCTCAAATCCTCTTGGCATTGGGATAAACCTTAGTGTGGTTTCTTGGGTATAGTACATTTGTCCAGACTCAACTATAGAGAACAAACTGATGGTTACCAGGAGGGAGGTGGGTGGGGGGATGGGTAAAGTAGGTGATGGGGGTGAAGGAGGGCACTTGTCTTGATGAGCACCAGGTGATGTATGGAAGTGTTGAATCCCTATATGTACCCTTGACATTAATATTACACTGTATGTTAACTCACGGGAATTTAAATAAATACTTAAAAACATAAAGTGCATGTTTGTCAAATCAAAGACCTCATGGTGGCAGTAAGAGAAGAATCCCAAATTGCCTTCTGGCTTCGGAGTTTTGGCTTTCTCATAATCTCCATCAGCACCCAGCTTCATTTAGTGGCATGGACAATTGACCTAAATCTCTTCTGAATTGTTTGTGAGAAATAGGTTCGCGACCTCCTCTCATCCCCATAGAAAATACACAGGACTGGGGGGCCTGGGTGGCTCAGTCAGTTAAGCATTTGACTCTTGACTTCGGCTCAGGTCATGATCTCACAGTTCGTGGGTCCGAGCCCCACGTCGGGCTCTGCACTGGCAGCGTGGAGCCTGCTTGGGATGCCCTGTCTCCCTCTCTCTCTGTCCCTCCTCTGCTCATATACTCTCTCTCTCTCTCTCTCGCAAAATAAATAAATAAACATTAAAAAAAAAAAAAAAAGGAACCTGATGCTGGTGGTTCTTTGGACCTGGCGCTCAGGACCACCTCTGGCAGAGCACAGGGCTGTGTCTCAGCATCCCTGACTCATTTCAATCCCCAATACAACGCTCTCTGCTCCTCACCACTGGGAAGCAACTTCGGCAGCTTTTCAGTGTCGTCCGGAGGCGATTCTGTGATGAGATGAAGAGTCCTCCCTTTTGTTTTGGTTTTCAAGCTGTGTGTGCAGGTGGGGGGTGAGGGGCACCGTCTTGCTACCCCGCTCCAAGGCGGGCCCCTCTCCCCCACTGCAGGTCAGAAGAGAGCCTCCAGAAATTCCCTAGACCAGCACGCCTCACCATCTTTTTCCCCGCTGGGTCACACGGGACGGATGGGGTCCCCATGGGTGGCGAGACTCAATGGATGCACTTAGATTTTGATGAAACGGCCAAAAAATTGTTTGACGAAAGAAAGCACTGCGATGATGCATAGTCGCTAGCACCATCTTGGGCCCCTTGGGGCGGGGGGGCAGGCTTGTTGGCATGGGGCGGGGGGGGGGGCACACGCTGCCACTCCATTGCCTAGATTTCCGTGGCATCGATCTGCAGGGAGAAAGAGTTTTTGTGCTCCACCCCTTCCTGTAGAACGTTGACTTTTAGGGCTCACCTCAATATCTGCAACAGAAGAATTGAGATGGGTGGACATTAATTTCCTACACATTGTCCCCAGTACGTCCTTAGAGAGTACAGGCTAAGGGGGAAGACAGGCCCCTCCAGTTCATACACCCCTCACCACCTGCAGAATCCTCCCGCATGTTCTCCACACTCTTGAAGGACACATCAGGTTCTCCCTGGAACGGTGGCCCCTTGGTAATCATTTCCTAAGGAGATTTGAGGGGAGGGAGAAAGCCCCAGGAGAGGAGAATCAGAACCCTCTAGCAGGAGACAGCACTCTGTCTCCACCACCCCATAATTTTGAGAGTCACTGGTCTAGAGACGAGCAGGGGGGCAGCCCAGGAGTGAGTCTTCCCCCCACTGTGTTCTTATCTGGAAAACTGTGACACCCAGGGTTGTGCGGAGAAGGTTAGCCAGGATAGTGCCTAGCATGGGGGGTGTTCTCCAAAGAAATTCGAGAGGGGTGGGCGTCCAGAGGGAGATGGACAGAATCCTGCATTCCACCAGAGATGGCAGGTGTGAGCTATGACCTTGCAGAGATGACGTCAACGGTATGAATCAGACTAGAATGTGAGAAGCACCATCCCCACCCCCACTCCCATCTCTCCATGGGAAGACTGTCCCAACAATCTTGTGAAGTGTCAGTGACAGCCCCCGGAAGAGGCCCGGCCCGGCATAGACTTGAGTTCCATGCGCTGAGGACAGTTTCCTTCCTGGCCTGAGTAGGAGACAAGTCTCTATTGGCCCTTTCGTGTCTTGTTTTGTTCCCTTCCTCTTTCAGGGTTAAAATATCCTCCACCCAGGAGAGAAAGGACGGACGTTTTTGGAAGATGGCAAAAATGAGCCCAGAGGGCTCTCCAGACTTGGTGTTCCTCTAGACCTGACGTGTGACCAGACAGACACATCTAGTTTGGATGCTAAATTAAGTGGAGAGGAGACTTAGGATGGCAGCTGGGCAGAGGACTAAACCAAATCAAATAATAAGGCAAGCAGTTATCCAAGTGAAACGGGCTTACAACCGTGGATATTAACGAGGCTTTGACTTTAAACGGATGTGCTTAATCAAGCAACGCTGATCCATATTGGGGGCTGGAAGAATCGAGGTGGTTGTGTTGGCATCGTGCCAGAAAGGGTCTGGCTGTGTTATCCCCGTGTAAACAGGAGTGGCCGGCAGAGCGAAGGAAGCCCCGGACAGGGTGACGGATGCTGCCGGGGTGGCGGGGGAAATGTACATGCCTTCTCGCTTCTTCTCACTGTGGGTGAGAGCCCGGGGCCCCGGGAATTGAGTTGCTGGGGCGTTTGCAGCCTGAGACCAGGAGAGCAGGAGGCTGGGCTGGGAGAGCCTCAGGGAAGGAGAGGAGGGGTAGGGTGACAAGCCTATGGCATCATCCAATGCACATTTGTCTCGCTCCTTGTATAAACACAATGCTAGTGATGGGGTGGGAGCATCGCTGAGAGGGAAGAGGGCACTGAAAAGCTGGGGAAGTCATGGTGCTTGATCCTTCCACCCTACCCCCCCCCCCAACCCACCTCCTGGGGGACGTGGCCTGTAAAGGACAATCCTTGTGACAGACGGCAGAGTTTTGTATTTGTTGCGCTCGTGAGGTAGATAATAGGTGCTTATGGGGGGCGCTGCTCCAGTGGGAAACCGTGTCCAAGTGAGCAACTTTCTGGAATCTCTCAGAAAAGGTAAGCCAGCATGGCGTTTTAGAAACACAGGAAACCCAGTGCTCAAATCGAGTAGTAAAATATGCTGGGCTGCTTATGCATCCTGTATGTCATCTATATGTGAGAGACAATGTATTTCCCCAGGCTCTTTTTATAAGTTTGTTTTGAGAGAGAGAGAGCACGAGTGGGGGTGTGGAGAGAGACAGACAGAGAGAGAGAGAGAGAGAGAGAGGAATCTAAGTAGGCCCCTTGTGGTCAGGCAGACCCCACTGCGGGGCTTGAACTCACCAGATCCTGAGATCAGGCCCTGAGCCGAAATCAGGAGTCTGACGCTTAACTGACTGAGCCTCCCAGGAGACTTTAAAGATCAACCATTTCAACCCCTTCATTTAATGGATGGGGGAACCGAGGCCCCGAACGGTGGAGGACCCTGCACGTATTTGGAAGGCATAAAACAATGCATTCAGTTTCCAGGAGAGCAGGGCAACACTCCTCAACGCCGGGGTGCTCGCCTCACCTCTGCCCGAGCCAAGATGGCGGCAGCTTTCCTCTCTCCAGTGTCCTGGTCCGTCTCACTCCTTCTGCCCAACAGTCTTGTGGTGGTTTACTAAATATTGCTGTAAACACTTCCCCCACGGAGAGTTAGGGTCTATGGCCCCTCCTCTTGAATTTGAGCGACTCGTGACTCTTGCTTTTCAACCTATACAATGGCAGGGGTGGCTGGGTGATGAGGGGCGATGCTGTTTCCACTCCGTTCACCAGGACACTTGGGTTGGGAACACTGAGGCCCCGTGCCGAGGGAAGCCCAGGCCCCATGGGGAGTCTGTGTCTACCCAGCCCCCACTGAGCCCCATTGAGCCGAACTTTGCAGTCTACCCAGTCTAGGTAGCAGAGGTGTGGGAAGTTTCCAGCAGGGCAACTTTCAGTAAGAGAGGATGGCTGTGCACATTTCCAGCTGCAGCCATTGAAGTCTCCCTGGAGGCCTGGACATCGGGGAGCAGAGACGCATCATCCCCGCTGTGCTCTGCGGCATCCCTGACTCACAGCATCAGGGGCATCAAGAACTGCGGTCTCACACAGCAGTTTGGGGAGGACCTTATGTTTGGGGATGAACGGCTAAGCAAGTCTCAAGGTTAACCCTGTCTGGTCAGTAGCAGGAAAGCTTCGTTTAGCATTTTTGGAAGTGGAGTCGATTTTGGCCGTACGGTACTGTGAAGGTTCGCAGAAAAATGCCATTTACAAAGATGTGACTCTCACCTCCTGCGCTTTAATTGCCTTGCTCATTGGGTGGTCCTTAAGCCCTCATAGGGTAGCGTGATTCCGAAGAGGGGGAACCGACGCTTGGGAAGACCAAGTCCCGATTGCCCAAGCTTGCACGGTATCACCTGGCAGAGCCCAGGCTGACACCCGGCCAGGCAACAGCCCTGCCAGACCGCCTGCCCACTAGGTGAGGAATTGGAAAAGCCCCAATGCCCAAGAATATGTTATGGTTTACCACTTTTATAGTTCAAAGAAAAATGCAGCTAAGTTGCAAAAGAGCAATTTGCAGATGCAAATAATACTCATAATAATACAAAGGGGAACAGCAGGATTCTGTGTAGGCATCCATTTGTATGGAGGGAGAAACATACAGATTGCGTGAAACAATAGGTTAGGGTTGGCGATATGGGCCAAAGGGTGTCCCTTCCCAAGTTATATATGTTGACGTTCTAACCCCCAGGACCTCAGAATGTGACTGTATTTGGATCTAAAGTCTTTAAAGAGGTGATTAAGTATAAAATGGGGTCTTTCGGATGGGCCCTAATCCAACACGATCGGTGTCCTTATAAGAATAGGAGATTACGGGCACCTGGGTGGCTCAGTTGTTTAAGTCTCCGACTTCGGCTCAGATCAGGATCTCATGGCTGGTGGGTTCGTGCCCCACGTCAGGTTCTGTGCTGACAGCTCAGAGCCTGGAGCCTCCTTTAGATTCTGTGTCTCCCTCTCTCTCTCTCTCTGCCCCTCCCTCACACGCACTCGGTTTCTTGATCTCTCTCAAAAATAAATAAATGTTTACAAAAATTAAAAAACAAAGAATAGATTAGGATACAGACATACACAGAGACCACATCAACAGACAGGGAGAAGACAGCCATCAACAAGCGAAGGAGAGAGGCCTCAGAAGAAAACTACACCTTGACCTTGGACCTGAACCACCAGCTCTATGACACAATAATATTCCGTTGTTTCAGCCGACCGGGCTGTGGCACTTTGTTACAGCCGCTCCAACAAATAGTGCAGCTGGAACTGTACAATTGCTTTAATTGTTTAAATTGAAATTGAACCAGGGGCCGCTAAAGCCCTCAACTTCAGGGAAGAGTATTTTTCCTAACCTTACTACAAAGATGGTCAAAAGCCTCTTAAGGCGGTAGAATAATGTTATTGTTTATGAGTTCACTGGAGCAGCCCGGAAGCCACAGGGGGTTAAATCCAGCGGGCTTTGAAAAATAATACAAGGAAGGCTATTTGCTATCACAAGTACTTTATTATTTCTTCTTTTGAAAATCTGCCGACCACACGTGTGAAATTTTCTATTTAGGGTGTTTGCTGCTTCCAGAGGCTCAGCTGCTTTCCCGTGGCTGGTGGGGAGGGATTGGGGTGCCGGTGGGGGGCCAAGACTCAACAGCCCTGGCTGTGTGTTCTCTCCCTCTTGTAACCACCTTGCGCACGGCCTCAGGCTGTGTGTGATGCATGAAATCAACCTTGTTAAAAAAAAAAAATCCCTAATTATAGGTTCCCTTCTCCCAGGGGGAATGTGAATTTCGGATTGATTTTTACCCTCTCATCCAGTCTGACCTCCATCTCTCCCGGCACCCAGGTTCTGGCATAGCTACAGGCACAGAGGGGATGGGAAGCGTGCAGAGAACAAATAATTAATGTCCAAACATCTCAAGGCTCGCCTGCCTATTGAAATGGTCTCAACCTAGAATGGAACCGTCCACTAAAATAAGCCAAAGCACAAAATCTTTCCTGACACTGAACCCGGAGCAACTCTGGAGAGGCGACGCCTCCAGGGAGTGAGCACAGCCCTGAGCCTTTCTGTCCCTTTGCTCCTACCCTGAAGGGCCACTTCCCTGCCCACCACAGGAGAGTCAAGGCAGGCCACGCATCCTCCCTCTCTGGTCACGGTGGGGTCTGCCATCGCCACTCGCTGTGACCCGCGGGGAGGGTGTGTGCCCTTGTGAATCTTCAGCATGATGCTGGCAGCAGCGGTCACGGGATGAGGAGATGAATGCGTAATGTACAAATGTTTGAGTTGCTCTGGATACAAGCCCTTAACCTGAGTAACGACATCATACTCCAAAAACACTCGCATGGGGGGAGACTACTTTTCTCACTCGGTTTTATTGGAAGCTTGGGTTTCTTTTGTGCATTTTCTGGGTTTTGCGCATCGTGTGATTTTCCCCAAAGGTGTGTGTTTCAGTGAGGGAACACTTTGTAGATGGTGCCCCTGCTGCCTGAGCCACCTCCCCATCTTCTCCTGCCCCCCACCTCCCACCAGGGGTGGGGTCGTGTCTCCATCTTCTCAGACAAGAGCGTCCCAAGATTGTGCCTGGTCCACTGCAGTGGGGAAGGGGTCCTAGGGACCGAATTCAGAGGAGTGATTGAAAACAGGTAGCCAGGGGCGCCTGGGTGGCTCAGTTGGTTAAGCCTCTGACTCTTGATTTGGGCTCAGGTCATGATCTCACGGTTTGGGAGATCGAGCCCCTCATCAGGCTCTGCACTGACAGCACGGAGACTGCTCGGGATTCTCTCTTCCCCTCTCTCTCTCCCCCTCCCTCTCTCATACTCTGTCAAAGTAAATAAATAAACTCAAAAAACAAACATACAAACAGGTAACCAGAGATGAACTTTGTAATGAGGCCATAAATGAGCTTGTTTTTTCATTTCCAACTTTAGAACAATTCTTTTAATTAAACCAGTAATGAATGCCTAGCCAAGAATGCAGACTCCCTGGGCCTCAATTTCCTCGTTCATAAAATGAGGATAAAACACCAATCTTGCATTAGTTTTTTTTTTTTTTTTGGCAAGAATTAAATAAGAGAATGTACATGGAAATACTTTGTAAACTATAAATCATTATGCAAATATAACCAATAGTCATTATTATTAAAGAACTCTTCTGATCTTGAGAAAAACTTGGGCTGCATAGAAGATAACCACTGTCATATTACGAATCGATTGATTTTTAAAACTACATACAGTGACGGGGCGCCTGGGTGGCTCAGTCGGTTAAGTGTCCGACTTCGGCTCAGGTCACGATCTCGCAGTCGGTGGGTTCGAGCCCCACGTCAGGCTCTGTGCTGATGGCTCAGAGCCTGGAGCCTGTTTCAGATTCTGTGTCTCCCTCTCTCTGACCCTCCCCCGTTCATGTTCTGTCTCTCTCTGTCTCAAAAATAAATAAACATTAAAAAAATTAAAAAATAAATAAATAAATAAATAAATAAATAAATAAATAAATAAAATAAAACTACATACAGTGAAACCTTGTTTTGTGAGCATAATTTGTTCTGGAAACACGCTTGTAATCCAAAGCACTGGTATATCAAAGCGAATTTCCCCATAAGAAGTAATGGAAACTCAGATGATTCATTCCACAACCCCAAAATAGTCATATAAAAATGATTACAACACCGTAACATAATAGAAAATAATAAAGGAAATACAAAACATGAAGAAAAATAAACAAATTCACCTGCACTTACCTTTGAAAACTTTTTTTTTAAGTTTTTTTTTTTAACTTTTATTTATTTTTGAGACAGAGAGAGACAGAGCATGAACGGGGGAGGGGCAGAGAGAGGGAGTCACAGAATCTGAAACAGGCTCCAGGCTCTGAGCTGTCAGCACAGAACCCGACGCAGGGCTCGAACCCACGGACCGCGAGATCATGACCTGAGCCGAGGTCGGCCGCTTAACCGCCTGAGCCACCCAGGCGCCCCCCTTTGAAAACTTTTGTGGCTGGCGTGAGGGAGACAGGAGAGGAGGATTATTGTGTAGGACGACTTTCACTATCACTAATGAAATCACTGCTATCTATTGGCTCAACGGAATATTTTTCTTTCCGTGCAACTTTAACAAGGAACCTATCCAATGACACTTGCTTTTGCCTCCTTTTGAAGATTTTGAGGAAATGTGACATTGCATTGTCGTTAAATAGATTCATTGCTCGCACGGCTACAGCCTTACTCAGGTGGCGTTTTTTCTCCAAAATTTTGCACTGTTTCCCACATTTTACACATCTCCCTAATCTCATTTGAAGTGAAGGATTCCTCTGCCTTTTTCTCCTCCTCCTCTGCAGTGAGAGAGAGAGAGAGAGAGAGAGAGAGAGAGAAGAACCATTGGCTCAATTGTGATCATGTGACATTCAGCATCAACTACTACTCGTATTGCAAGACACCTCGTTTATCAAGTAAAAATTTATTAGAGGGGCACCTGGGTGGCTCAGTTGGTGAAGCATCCAACTCTCGATTTCAGCTCAGGTCATGATCTCGTGGTTCGTGAGTGTGAGCCCCGCATTGGACACCGGCTGACAGTGCAGAGCCTGCTTGGGATTTTCTCTCTCCCTCTCTCTGTTCCTCCCCCACTTGTGCTCTCTCTCTCTCTCAAAATAAATCAATAAACTTAAAAAATTAAATGAAATTAATTAGAAATTCTTCCTCATCGTGCGGAACATCGCGGAACAAGTTACTCGCAACCCCAGGTTTTACTGTAAATTCTTTCTCTTCCTCAGTGTTTTGCCCAACTCATCAGAAAACTTAACTTTTATAGTAGTGTCATCAACCATTGCTTTGTGTCGCCGCATGACTGTTTTCCAGTTGTTTCTATGGATGAAATGAGACAGCATCTGGGAGAAATCTGCGGTCTGTAAAGGGCCATACTTGTCAAGGTAAAATTTTAGTGACTCGGTGCACTGACCCCCACCCCCCCAGCATGGGCAGAGGTTGACTTGAGACACGAGGTGGGTGTGAGTTCCTTTGGCCGTAGAAATGGAAACAAGTTGTCCGACTGTAGGATGTCAAGTAGTCCGTGTTTCTAGGATCTGTGCTTGGTGCTTTGAGTTTCTGTGAGGGCGATTGACTCACTGATGGCCTAACGAGTCAAGGTTTCAGTCCTGCTGGCCACTTGGAGGTCTTGACATGCCTATGGAAGCTGACTCCACCTGCGGGGCCTCCCCTCTTTACCATGCTGGGTGTTGGGTGCTATTTGCCTGGCCCAGAGCACATGGCGGCACCTGCAAGGAGGCATCATGTGGGCCTGCTAGAGGGACTGAGTAGGGATTTGCAGCTCAGATGGAGGGCCCAGACCTGCAAACCCAGGAAGGCAAGTGCAGAGAGAAGAAGGGGGTGAATGTATTGTCTTCTTATTCCAAGCAGTAAGTAACGTAGAGGCAAAATTCCACATAAGACTCGAGAGGGGGCTTTGGCCTTACTGTGGAAGCAAAAGTGAGGAATACAATCCAGGAAGAGACCTGTGTAGGTCTCCTACTGCCACTAACAGCGGTAGCTGCAAAAGTGAAGCCAACCTGAGTTCACTGCCTCAGAAGACCCAGTCGACGGGATGACCACGTAGAGGTCAGTGTCAAAAGCTCTCTTAGGGATGTGGGGACAGAGCATGCCTCGGTATCCATCTTGTATAGGCCCTTCGGGGAACAGGAAGGAAGTGGGGTGTTTCCTATGGCTTATATTATTATTTAGGTGTAGTAAAGCCAACAGATCGGCTTTACCTGGTGGCCTGGTTTCTGGTCCTGGATGATTAGGGCAGAGGGACAGTGAGATCCCCACGGAGAAGGTGGTTGGCGTGTGGGTCTGGATTGGTTGGCTTGTGTGTAAAGGGCTTGCGCTCAGGCTAGTTGTTCACGATCTCGGAATGGATCAGCCCTGTAGGGACTGTCCCTCCAGAGTCAGCAAGACTGCAGGTGTCAAGCCATCAGAAGACAGAAAATAAGAGACAAGATCAATATGGTGGGAGTACAGAATTATTTTTTTTAGGGAGGATACGGAGGAATCCCAGAGAATGTTGACAGAGAGGAGATGGCAGAGGGGGCATGTCCAGGATGAAGTCACAGCTCAGCCACTGGATCTGTGGCTGTGTGGCCGGGCCGGGGCACCCTCTCTGAGGACCCTAGGGGGCTGCTGTTTATTCACTGCTGTTTGGAAGCAGAATGGACAGAGGCAGGGAATTTTCATGCAACCATCTTGATTTAATGGCCACTACAGAGTAGAATCATATTTTGTTGTTGTTAGTAAGATTTCAAACTCCTGCTAAGGCATATTTTGTGTGGGTTTCATCATTTTGTGTGGAAGAGAATTAATCGGTGGCTGCAACAGCTTTTATATATATATTTTTAAGCTAGAATCTGAATATAATTTATGGAATCTTAAAGCTAGAAGTGCCCTAACCATTACATTTTCCAAGCCAGTAAAAAAAGTTTCTACACAAGGAAACTAAGGGTTGCAGATACTATGTGGAACACATTTAAAAAATGTTAGTAATAATCACAATAGAAGACCTTGACCCTCACCCCACCCCAGCATCTTTTCCTCTGACAAGGCTTATCTGGGGGAGGGGTGGCAGGGGATGGGTAAGGGTGACCCATCTACCCACCCCCATCACTTAATAATTCTGAAAGAATAGTGCTTTTAAAAAAAAATAAGAAATCCACTTTTTGTAATATTTGTTTATTTATTTTGAGAGGGGGGCAAGGAGGGGCAGAGAGAGAGAGAGAGAGAGAGAAAGAGAGAATCCCAAGCAGGCTCCTTGTTGTCAGTATGGAGCCCACTGTGGGGTTTGATCTACGAACCACATTATGACCTGAGCTGAAATCAAGAGTCGGACGCTTAACTGATTGAGCCACCCGGGTGCCCCAGAAATCCACTTTTTAAAAACTGAAGTGTGGTTGACATACAATGTTATATTCATTTCAGATGTACAGCATAGTGATTCCGCACAGTAGATAGTGCTTACCATGGTCAGTAGAGTCACCTGTCACCATATGCTATCACAGTATTATTGCCTATATTTCCTATGCTGTACTTTTCATCTCCATGACCTACCATTTGAGAACTGGCAGCTTGTGTCTCTTATTCCCTTTCATTTATTTCACCCATCTCCCCCACCCCTCTCCCCTTGGGCGGCCACCGGTTGGTTCTTTGTATTTATGCGTCTGCTTCCATTTTTTTGTTTGTTCCATTTGTTTTGTCTTTTTTTTTTTTTTGATTCCACATATAAGTGAAATCATATGGTACTTGTCTTTCTCTGTCTTATTTCACTTAGCATAATACGCTCTAGGTCAGAGTAGTGCTTTTCGAAAATTATGTAACAATTCATTTAGATGAATTATAGAACAAGTTTAAGATGAGGCATAGCTTTCTAAGTATGTCGCCAAAGGTTAGGGGAAAGAAAGCCATTTATATAAAGATACAGATTTAAGTACAGCATAGGGAATAGATTCAAGGTTATAATCGTATCATATAACAGATGGCAGCTACATTTATCATGCTGAGCGCTGAGAAATGCATAGAATTGTCAAATCACTATGTTATACACCTGAATCTAGTATAACATGGTGTGCTCACCATACTTCAATAACAAAACTTTATTTATTTATTTTTATTTTTTTTTAAACGTTTATTTATTTTTGAGACAGGGAGAGACAGAGCATGAATGGGGGAGGGTCAGAGAGAGAGGGAGACACAGAATCAGAAGCAGGCTCCAGGCTCTGAGCCGTCAGCACAGAGCCTGACGCGGGGCTCGAACTCACGGACCGTGAGATCATGACCTGAGCCGAAGTCAGACGCTTAACCGACCAAGCCACCCAGGCGCCCCAATAACAAAACTTTAAAAACAAAATTGTAAGAGTCAAAAGTGTGGCTTCTCTGAGAGACTTAGAGAAAGAAAAGGAATGCAGTTAAGAAGCACTTTTGTCATCCATGAATACTCAATGCAGTTAGTTAAGGGATTAAGAGGAAAACTGATTTATTCCATATCAAATACCTACAACTGACACCATATTAAATGTTGAGAACACTGAATGTGTTCCTCTGATAGTCAAATATAAAGCAAGAGTGCTGGCAACACTGTTAATCAAAATAACACTGAAAGCTGTAGTCAAAACAATAAGGAATGGAAAGAAAAGCCATACATATTGGAAAGGAAGGGCTAAACCTATCAGATGATATGGCTGTCTACTTAAATCATTCCACAAAATTCACCAAAATACAAAAACCCTAGAATCATTAAGCGTTTATAGTAAGGCCACAGGATGAACAGTAATCATATAAAAATCCATTGTATTTTTACATATTCTCAATGAAACTGTGGTTCATTAAAATTACATTTAAAAAATTTTTTTAATGTTCATTTATTTTTGAGAGAGAGACACACACACACAGAGTTCAAGAGGGGGGAGGGGTAGAGAGAGAGGGAGACACAGAATCTGAAGCAGGCTCCAGACTCCGAGCTGTCAGCACAGAGCAGGACTCGAACCCACGAACTGTGAGATCATGACTTGAGCCTAAGTCAGATGCTCAACCGACTGAGCCACCCAGGTGCCCCTAAAATTACATTTTTTTTTTATTTATTTATTTTTGGGACAGAGAGAGACATAGCATGAACGGGGGAGGGGCAGAGAGAGAGGGAGACACAGAATCGGAAACAGGCTCCAAGCCATCAGCCCAGAGCCTGACGTGGGGCTCGAACTCACAGACCGCGA
Organism: Panthera leo; assembly: GCF_018350215.1. NCBI lineage: Eukaryota > Metazoa > Chordata > Mammalia > Carnivora > Felidae > Panthera > Panthera leo. The sequence goes on along the minus strand of NC_056689.1, from coordinate 17,567,853 downwards.
GATCATGACCTGGCTGAAGTTGGACGCTTAACCAACTGCGCCACCCAGGCGCCCCTAAAATTACATTTTAAATATCATTTACAACCTCTCAAAAAGTTGACTTTGGTATAAATCTAAGGAAACATGCATACAATTTGTACCACACCACGTTCCTGGAGCTAAAAAAAATTTTTTTAAAGAATTACACTACCCAATATTAAAGACTACAATACAACCACAGTAATAGGTACCCGGTGTTGTTGGCTGAGAGGTCGACATATAGATTAATGGAACAAAATAGAGAAGTCAGAAATAGACCCACATAAGCACAGCCAACTGATTTTGACAAAGGTTCAAAAGAAATACAATGGAGGAAAGATTGTTTTTCAACAAATGATATTTGAGCAATTGGAGAGCCAGAGGCCCGAAATAAAACACCCTCAACCTAATCCTCACGCCTTGTACAAAAATTGATTTTAAATGAACTCAATAAAATACATAAAACTTGTAGAAGATAACACAAATCTTCTGAGCTTGGAAATTGGTGAGGAAATCGAGTCTAAACATGGCAGAAAGCATGATTCATAAAAGAAAAAAATCTATAAATTAGACATCATAAAAACTAGGAACTTTTATGTTTCGCTGAGACTCTGTTAAGAGGCTAAAAAGACAAATTATGCACTGGGAGAAAATATTTGTAAAACATGTATCTAAAATGAGCGTGACTCTACAATATATAAAGAACAGTAAGAATCCAACAATCCAGTCTGAAACTGAGCAAAAGACATGAAGAGACATTTCGCTGAAACAAGTAGAATGTCCCCCAACGGGTGATGGCTAACAAAACATTCACAGAATAGAATACTACTCAGCAAGAAAAAGGAATAAGCTATTGATTCACTCAACAACTTGGATGAATCTCAAGGTCATTCTAGTGAGTGAATAAAATATCAAAAGATCAAGTAGGGGTGCCTGGGTGGCTCAGTCGGTTAAGCGTCCGACTTCAGCTCAGGTCACGATCTCGCGGTCCGTGAGTTCGAGCCCCGCGTCGGGCTCTGGGCTGATGGCTCAGAGCCTGGAGCCTGCTTCCGATTCTGTGTCTCCCTCTCTCTCTGCCCCTCCCCCGTTCATGCTGTGTCTCTCTCTGTCTCAAAAATAAATAAATGTTAAAAAAAAAAAAGATCAAGTAATGTACGATTCAATTTATGTAATATTCTCAGAATGGCAAAATTATTGACATGGTGATCAGACTATTGGTTGTTACCGATGGAGATGGTGGAGTTGAAGGCATTTATATGACTAAAAGGGATTAGCACGAGGCAGACCTTTCCGGTGACAGAATAGTTCTGTATCTTGATTGTGATGGTTATTATGGAAATCTCTACACGCACGTTGTGAAAACATCAGTCTCCTGGTTTTTATATTGCACCATCGTAATGTAAGATGTCAGCATTTAGGGAAACTGAGTGAAGGGGCAAGACCTCTTCTTATGATGTTTGCAACTTCCTGTGAATCTATAATGATTGCAAAATAAAAAAACAATTTTCTTTAGAGATAGAGATTTGACCATCAGGTGTAGGGAGTTGTCACTTTTTGGAGAAGCCCTTGTTATGGGTGCCTCAGTAGGGAGCCAAAGTGGGCCTCAACCTTTTCCCTATGCCTTTGGAACCCAGTGTGGACATGTCCCCTAGGCATTTTTGTCCTTGGATGCTTCCACTAAGGCTTCTTGGATGAGCAGTGCAAAGATGAAGGGCCTATTTACCCCTGAGTCACAGAGGAGCATCTCATAGGAGCAGTGGCTTCATAATAAAGTCAACCTCCTACATGACAAGATTCTCCTGCCATGGTGAGGAGTCTATGCCTCACCTCAGTTGGGCCCCTGTGCGACTGGATTGATCTTAGACTATAACTTGCCTGAAGAAGCTTACCATCTTCTGAGGTCAAGGTGGTCTCAACTCTCAACTGGAAGGTCATTCAGTGCTTTATAAGGGGATCCTTTTCTCTGATGACTTGGTCCCATGTTTTCCATTCTCAGGGCCTAACACAGAGCCCCCACTGGCAGATGCAGTTCCTGTTAGGAGTCTCAGGGACCTCTGGTCATCTCCAAAGAAGGCCCAGCTCCCACCATGAGGAACAAAACATAAAGTGCCACAGCCACAAAATAGTATGTATAGGATGACAACGTTTTTGTTTAAAAAAAAATGTAAATGTACATATCTGTATGTATGTATGTATATATATATATATGCATATACATGCATAGACACATAAATATATTCAATATATATGTACACACACACACGTATACACACACATTTAGAAAAACAGGGAAACATTGGGAAGAATATACCAAATATATCGATTAAACAAATTATCTTTTGGTGGGATTATAAATGTTTTATATCCTCTCTATCCCTTTTTTTCGGTTTTATTTCAAAATGTAAAATTTGCAGGCATTACTTTTATAGTCTGAAGAAGATCTGTAAGTCTATTTTTATCTGGGTGAAACACAAAAGTTAAAGTCTGAGCTTGTTAAACCACATCAGCATGTCCTTCTGCCCGAAGAACAGCGGTAGAATGTCCTGTGTCTGTTCTAGCCAGTGTGGGGGTCCCAGTTCTCCCTGCCCACCCGGAGGAGGTGTCACTGAGCTGCAGTCTGGGGACGAGTCCCCCTTTGCACTCTTGGGTTGTCCTCTCAGTGCACATTTTCTTATATGGTTCCGGCACTCAAACACAGGTTACACGAAAAGCCGGAAACCCTTGAATAGGAAACCTGGCACCAGCCCAGTAGATGCAGATGTGACCTTAGATGCACTCCTGAAGAGCGTGCTCCTGGCTGGTGGGCATTGGCATTGGCTTTTTATGCACCCAAGTCAAAAACAGTGCACGGGAGAGAGCAAGGGCCAGGAGATCGGCCAGCGCTGGTCCCATGCAGGCCACACGGGTTAAGGATTTGAACACTTCTCTTGAGACATCTGTGAAAATGAGGAGGGCTTCATGGGACTGTTGCAAAATTAAATGACCATGCATGCGAACGCTTAGTTCCCGGCATATCGTAAGTGATCAACAAAAGTGAGCTGCCTTTGGTGAAGTTGAGAGAGGTGGAAAATATGAAGCATTGGCAAGGACGCAGAATACCAGACACTCATACCCTGGAGTGTTAACTGGTACCACCCCTTTGAGACCCTGGGGATATTCACTAAAGCTGAATTTATGCATCCCTATAACCCCAGAATTCCATATAGGCTGCAGCCCCAACAAATGCATATAAACACGCACCAAGATGCATGTATTAGAATGCTGAAGGCAGCATTACTCCTAATAAGCCAGACCTGAAAAGAACTTAAACGTCCTCCAACAAGAGAATGGACAGATAATTTGTGGTATATCCTCACAACGGAATACGACACAGGGCCGAGGATGAACACACCCCATTCACAGACACGGGCGATGCTCACAAACACAATGGTGAGTGGAGAAGGCACACATGACAGAGTCCTACTGGGTAAAAAAGTAGCCAAGGGTGTCAGAAAGCAGGACGCCCTTGCTGGGGGAGGGGCTGGTGGTGGTGGGGAGCCCGAGTGGGCTTCTGTTCCTCGATGTGGAACAGGTGGCTCTGTTGGTAAAATTTTTCAAGCTGTACGCTTACGATTGTGTGCATTTCTGTATGTATATTAAAATTCAATGGGGGGGGAGGGGCCAAGATGGCAGAACAGCATGGAAGTTTTTCGTGTGTCTCGCGTCCGTGAAACGCTGCCAGGCCAACGCTAAACCATCCTACACACCTAGAAAACTGACTGGAGGGTTCACACAACAATCTGCACAACCTGAACCACAGAATTCAGCAGGGACGCGGCACAGAGAGGTGAATTTGGGGAGCGAGAAGCCATGAAAGGTAGGGAACTGCTTTTGCGGGCGGAGAGAGGATGGAGACTGGGGAGGGGGGCAGAATATGGGAAAAGCACCCCTCCCCAAAAGCAGCTGGAGAGAAAGTAGAAAATTGGAAACAGCCGCAGGGACTAAACTAAAAAGGGAGAAAGGAGAAAGGAGAGGGTTTAAATTCCATTAAGACTGGAAACAAGGGGAGCGCAAAGGCTGCAACTCTGCAGCTCCCTACCTGGCGGTGCTCTGGTGGGAAGGGCGAATCCCCAGGAGCAGAGTGGGGTCCGGGAGGTTCTCGGGCCACACGGGGAGAAACGGTTCCACTGCTGGAAGGACATTTGGCGGAGACCGTTGAAGCCACCTGGTCCCAGCAGACCCTGGAAGGCGGCCACATTCGCTGGTGCTGGGACAAGGTCCTTAAGGCTGAAGCCTGGTGCCAGATGTGTGTTGCCTGAAACACTGCTGCTATACTGTCTCGCGAACTTTTTCTGGGGCGGGTGGCACCTGGCCGCAGTCTCGGGGCACCGGCAGCAGCAGGGTCCCGCAAGCGTTCCTGGCTGCAGCCGACACTCGGTCATTGTTCATTCGGCCATTGCTCGGTAAGACCCTCCCGCAGAGGGGCGGAACCGGTCAAAGCCGCAGTCCTTCGGAAGTAAGGGGCTGGGGAAAACAGCTGCATCTGAGACAGAACTCGGGAGAGAGGTGCTGCCTGGGGCCTGGTCACGAAGAGTAAAGAAGCAGGGAGTTGACAAGAGCTGAAGACAGAGGATGGGTGCGCGATTGCTGATTCGAGAGAACAGACTGGGCAGCTGGGTGGCGCCATTTTTACCACTCCCACGCATGCGCATACGCACCTTCAAGCACCTCAACAATCCACCCCAGTAGGCTCGCAGCGCCATCTAGTGGAGAGCGGAGCCGTTACACTCAACCCCGCCCAACTGGGCCAACTTCCCTCTTCAAGAACACAAGTCTCACTGCCGGCTTGGTTTACGGACTAGAAAGCGCTACATACACTGACTTCTAGGGGAAAATGAAGCAATTTCAGTCCTACTTCAATCTATTAGCAGGTTCATCTATTCAATTTTCTTTCTTTTTTTTCTTTTTTCTTTTTCTCTTTTACAATCCTTTTTCTTGAATACAGAAAGAGAAAAAATTCATTTTTAATTTCAATTTTGATCAAAATATTTTTCTTTAATTTTTATTACTATATTTTTTACTTTTGTGTAAATTTTTTCAAGTTCTATTTTACTTCCATCATTTTTTTAGTCTACCTCAGTGTATTCACCTTTTCAAATTTTCAAACAATTTCCTTCTTTTTCTTTCTTTTTTCTTTTCTCTTTTTGGTTTCTTTTCTTTTTCTTGAATGCAGAAAGAGAAAAACGTCATTTTTACTTTCAGTTTCTATTAAAAATATTTTTCTTTAATTTTTATTACTATATTTTTTCCTTTTATGTAAATTTTTTCAAATTCTATTTTACTTCCATCATTTTATTTTAGTCTACTACAGTGTATTCATTTTTTCAAATTTTCAAATGATTTCTTTTTTTTTATTTTTTATCTTTTTTATCTTTTTTTATCTTTTTCATTTGTTTTCTTTTTTCTAAAATACAGAAAAAGAAAGAATTCATATTTATTTTTAATTTTTATTAAAAATATTTTCTTTAGTTTTTTTCTACTATATTCTTTACTTTTGTGTATATTTTTTCAAATTCTGTTTTACCCCCATCATCTCATTTTAGTCTACTTCAGTGTATTCATTTTTTCAAATTCTCAAAGGATTTCCTTTTTTTTCTCTCCCCCTGCTTTTTTTCTCTAATCTGTCAAACCACTTTCAACACCCAGACCAAAACACACCTAGGATTTAGCATCATCTATTCGATTTGTGTGTGTATGTGTGTTTTAATCTTTAATTTTAATATTTTTTTATATCAATTTTTTTTAATTTCAACTTTTCTACCTCATTAATTCCTTTTCTCCCTTCAAAATGACAAAAGAATTCACCCCAAAAGAAAGAGCACGAAGAAACGACAGCCAGGGATTTAACCAATACAGATACAAGCAAGATGTCTGAACCAGAATTTAGAATCATGATAATAAGAATACTAGCTGGAGTCGAAAATAGGTTAGAATCCCTTTCTGCAGAGATAAAAGAAGTGAAAAAAATAGCCAGAATGAAATAAAAAATGCTATAACTGAGCTGCAATCATAGACAGATGCAGTGGCGGCAAGGATGGATGAGGCAGAACAGAGAATCAGCGATATAGAGGACAAAATTAGAGAATAACAAGGCAGAAAAAAAAGGGAGATTAAGGCAAAAGAGCACGATTTAAGAATTAGAGAAATCAGTGACTCATTAAAAAGGAACAACATCAGAATCATAGGGGTCCCAGAAGAGAAAGAGAGAGAGAAAAAGGGGTAGAAGGGTTACGTGAGCAAATCATAGTAGACAACTTCCTTAACCTGGGGAAAGACACAGACATCAAAATCCAGGAAGCACAGAGGACCCCCATTAGAGTCAACAAAAACCGACCATCAACAAGGCATATCATAGTCAAATTCACAAAATACTCAGTCAAGGAGAGAATCATGAAAGCAGCAAGGGAAAAAAAAGTTCCTAACCTACAAGGGAAGACAGATCAGGTTTGCAGCAGACCTATTCACAGAAACTTGGCAGGCCAGAAGGGAGTGGTGGGATATATTCAGTGTGCTGAATCAGAAAAACATGCAGCCAAGAATTCTTTATCCAGCAAGGCTGTCATTCAAAATAGAAGGAGAGATAAAACGTTTCCCAGACAAACAAAAATTAAAGGAGTTTGTGACCACTAAACCAGCCCTGCAAGAAATTTTAAGGGGGACTCTCTGAGGGGAGAAAAGATGAAAAAAAAAAAAAGAAAAGAAATTAATAATAAAGACCAAAAGCAACAAAGACTAGAAAGGACCAGAGAACACCACCAGAAACTCCAACTCTACAAGCATCATAATGGCCATAAATTCATATCTTTCAGTACTCACTCTAAAGGTCAATGGACCAATGCTCCAAACAAAAGACACAGGGTAACAGAATGGATAAGAAAACAAGACCCATCTATATGCAGTTTACAAGAGACCCACTTTAGACCTAAAGACACCTTCAGATAGAAAGTAAGGGGATGGAGAACCATCTATCATGCTAATGGTCAAAAAAAGAAAGCCAGAGTAACCATACTTATATCAGACCATGTAGACTTTAAGATAAAGACAGTGTCAAGAGACGCAGAAGGGCATTATATCGTAATGAAGGGGTCTATCCACCAAGAAGACCTAACAATTGTAAACATTTACACGCCAAATGTGGAAACACCCAAATATATAGATGAATTAATCATAACATAAAGAAACTCATTGATAGTAATACCATAATAGTAGAAGACTTCAACACCCCACTCACAACTATGGACAGATCATCTAATCAAAAAATCAGCAAGGAAACAATGGCTTTGAATGACACACTGGACCAGATGGACTTAACAGATATATTCAGAACATTTCATCCTAAAGCAGCAGAATATACATTCTCCTCCAGTGCACATGGAACATTCCCCAGAATAAACCATATACTGGGACACAAATCAGCCCTAAGTAAGTACAAAAAGATGGAGATCCTACCGTGCATATTTTCAGACCACAATGCTATGAAACTCGAAATCAACCACCAGAAAAATTTGGAAAGGTAACAAATACTTGGAGACTGAAGAACATCCTACAAGAATGAATGGGATAACCAAGCAGTTAAAGAGAAAATTAAAGAGTATATGGAAGCCAATGTAAGTGATAACACCACAACCCAAAACCTCTGGGACGCAGCAAAGGGGGTCATAAGAGGAAAGTATATAGCAATCCAGGCCTTCCTAAAGAAGGAAGAAAGATCTCAGATACACAACCTAACCTTACGCCTTAAGGAGCTGGAAAAAGAACAGCAAATAAAACCCAAAAACAGCAGAAGACAGGAAATAATAAAGATTAGAGCAGAAATTAATGCTATCGAAACCAAAAAAAAACAGTAGAACAGATCAATGAAACCAGAAGCTGGTTCTTTGAAAGAATTAACAAAATTGATAAACCACTAGCCAGTTTGATCAAAAAGAAAAAGGAAAGGACCCAAATAAATAAAATCAAGAATGAAAGAGGAGAGATCACAACCAACACAACAGAAATAAAAACAATAATAAGAGAATATTATGAGCAATTATAAGCTGATAGAATGGGTAATCTGGAAGAAATGGAAAATTCCTAGAAACATATACACTACCAAAACTGAAACAGGAAGAAATAGAAAATTTGAACAGACCCATAACCAGTAAGGAAATCGAATTAGTAATCAAAAATCTGCAAAAAAACAAGAGTCCACAGCCAGATGGCTTTCCGGGGGAATTCTACCAAACATTTAAGGAAGAGTTAACACCTATTCTCTTGAAACTATTCCAAAAAATAGAAATGGAAGGGAAAATTCCAAACTCTTTCTATGAAGCCAGCATTACCTTGATTCCAAAACTAGACAGAGACCACACTAAAAAGGAGAACTATAGACCAATTTCCCTGATGAACATGGATGCAAAAATCCTCAACAAGATATTAGCCAACCGGATCCAACAATACATTAAAAAAATTATTCACCATGACCAAGTGGGATTTATACCTGGGATGCCGTGCTGGTTCAATATCTGCAAAACAATTAACTGATTCATCACACCAATAAAAGAAAGGACAAGAACCATATGATCCTCTCCATAGATGCAGAGAAAGCATTTGACAAAATACAAAATACTTTCTTGATAAAAACCCTCAAGAAAGTAGGGATAGAAGGATCATACCTCAAGATCATAAAAGCCATATATGAATGACCCAATGCTAATATCATCCTGAATGTGGAAAAACTGAGAGCTTTCCCCCTAAGGTCAGGAACAAGACAGGGATGTCCACACTCTCGCCACTGTTAGTCAACATAGTATTGGAAGCCTTAGCCTCTGCAATCCAACAACACAAAGAAATAAAAGGCATTAAAATCGGCCAGGAGGAGGTCAAACTTTCACTCTTTACAGACGACATGATACTCTATATGGAAAACCCAAAAGACTCCACCAAAAAACTGCCAGAATTGATTCATGAATTCAGCAAAGTTGCAGGATATAAAATCAATGCACAGAAATCGGTTGCATTCCTATACAGCAACAATGAAGCGACAGAAAGAGAAATCAAGGAATCGATCCCATTTACAGTTGCACAAAAAACCATAAAATACCTAGGAATAAATCTAACCAAAGAGGTGAAAAGTCTATACACTGAAAACTATAGAAAGCTTATGAAAGAAATTGAAGAAGACACCAAAAAATGGAAAAAGATTCCATGCTCCTGGATAGGAAGAATAAATATTGTTAAAATGTCGATACTACCCAAAGCAATCCACATATTCAATGCAATCCCTATCAAAATAATACCAGCATTTTTCACAGAGCTAGAACAAATAATCCTAAGATTTGTATGGAACCAGAAAAGACCCCAAATAGCCAAAGCGATCTTGAAAAAGAAAACCAAAGCAGGACGCATCACAATCCCAGACTTCAAGCTATACTACAAAACTGTAATCATCAAGACAGTATGGTACTGGCACAAGAACAGACACTCAGATCAATGGAACAGAATAGAGAACCCAGAAATGGACCCACAAACGTATGGCCAACTAATCTTTGACAAAGCAGGAAAGAATACCCAATGGAATAAAGACAGTCTCTTCAGCAAGTGGTGCTGGGAAAACTGGACAGCGACATGCAGAAGAATGAACCTGGACCACTTTCTTACACCAGACACAAAAATAAACTCAAAATGGATGAAAGACCTCAGTGTAAGACAGGAAGCCATCAGAATCCTCGAGGAGAAAGCAGGCAAAAACCTCTTTGATCTTGGCCACAGCAACTTCTTACTCAACACGTCTCTGGAGGCAAGGGAAATAAAAGCAAAAATGAACTACTGGGACCTCATGAAAATTAAAAACTTCTGCACAGCTAAGGAAACAATCAGCAAAACTAAAAGGCAACCGACAGAATGGGAGAAGATATTTGCAAATGACATATCACATAAAGGGTTAGTATCCAAAATCTATACAAAACTTATCAAACTCAACACCCAAAAAACAAATAATTCAGTGAAGCAATGGGCAAAAGACATGAATAGACACTTCTCCAAAGAAGACATCCAGATGGCCAACCGACACATGAAAAAAATGCTCCACATCACTCATCATCACGGAAATACAAATCAAAACCACAATGAGATACCACCTTACACCTGTCAGAATGGCTCACATTCACAACTCAGGCAACAACAGATGCTGGCGAGGATGCGGAGAAAGAGGATCTCTTTTGCACTGCTGGTGAGAATGCAAACTGGTGCAGCCACTCTGGAAAAACGGTATGGAGGTTCCTCAAAAAACTAAAAATAGAACTACCCTACGACACAGCAATTGCACGACTAGGCATTTATCCACAGGATATAGGTGTGCTGTTTTGAAGGGACACCCGCACCCCATGTTTATAGCAGTACTATCGACAATAGCCAAACTATGGAAAGAGCCCAAATGTCCATCGTGGATGAATGGATAAAGAAGAAGTGATATATACATACAATGGAATATTACTCAGCAATCAAAAAGAATGAAACCTTGCCATTTGCAACTATGTGGATGGAACTGGAGGGGATTATGTATGCTAAGTGAAATTAGTCAGCAAAAGACCAATACCATATGATTTCCCTGATAAGAGGACTTTAAGAGACAAAACAGATGAACATAAGGGAAGGGAAACAAAAATAATATAAAAACAGGGAGGGGGACAAAACAGAAGAGACTCATAAATATGGAGAACAAACTGAGGGTTACAGGAGGGGGTGTGGGAGAGGGGATGGGCTAAACGGGTAAGGGGCACTAAGGAATCTACTCCTGAAATCATTGTTGCAGTATATGCTAACTAATTTGGATGTAAATTTTAAAAAATAAAGCATAAAATCAAATTAAAAAAAAGAAACATGGAAAGCCTACTTCACAATAAAAAAAATTCAATGAAACAGTTTTTTAAAAAGAAAATAGGATTTCCAAATTGCAAAAAGTCACGTAGCTATGGATATTGCCTCTGTCAGTATCATACTGCTTGGGGTAGGACGGCTGGCTTGTTAGGGTCCATACATTTTTTTTTCCTAATTAATTATTTTTATTTCTAAAAGTTTTGATTTCAATTCCAGTTAATTAACATACTGTCGTATTAGTTTCAGGTATACAATATAGGGACTCAACAATTTTATACATCACCTGATACCCATCATGTCATGTGCCCTCCTTAATCCCCACCCCTATTTCGCCCAACTCCCCACCTCCTCCCTTCTGGTAACCACAGTTTGTTGTTTATAATTAAGAGCCTGTTTCTTGGTTTGCCTCTCTCTCTCTTTTCCCTTTGCTCGCTTGTTTTGTTTCTTAAACTGCACATATGAGTGAAATCATACAGTATTATTCTTTCTCTGACTGACTTATTTTACTTAGCATGATATTCTCTAGATCCATCCATGCTGTTGCAAATGGCAAGATTTCATTCTTTTTTTTTTTTTTTTTGGATGAATACCACACACACACATCATATCTTTTTTATCCATTCATCAATCAATGGATATTTGGGCTGCTTCCACGTCTTGGCCGTTGCAAATAATGCTGATATCCACACAGGGGTGCATGTATCCCTTTGAGTCAGTATTTTTGTATCCTGTGGGTAAATGCCTAGTAGTGAAATTGCTAGATCGTAGGGTAGTTCTACCTTTCACTTTCTGAGGAAACTCCAAACTGTTTCCCGCAGTGGCTGCACCTTTTCGCATTCCCGCCAACGGTGCACAAGGGTTCCTTTTTCTCCACCTCCTCACCAACACCTGTTGTTTCTTGTGTTGTCGTTTTTAGCCATTCTGAGAGGTGTGTAGTTGCAGTTCAGCGTGGTTTTGATTTGTATTTCCCTGGGGAAATGTCTCTTCACGTCTTCTGCCCATTGTTTAATCGGACTATCTGGTTTTTGAGCGTGGAGTTTTATATTTGAATATGTCATTTGCAAATATCTTGCCCCATTCTGTGGGTTTCCTCTTAGCTTTGTTGATTGTTTCCTTTGCTGTGTGGAAGCTTTTTATTTTGATGCTGTCCTAATAGTTTATTTTTGTTATTTCCCTTGCCTCAGGAGACACATCTAGAAAAGAGTTGTTATGGTCAATGTCAAAGAGATTACTGCCTGTGTTGTCTTATAGGACTTTTATGGTTTCCTGTCTCACATTTAGATCATTTATTTAGACCATGCAGGAGTGGCGAAGGGGGAGAGAGAGAGCGAGAGAGAGAGAGCGAATCCCAAGCAGGCTCTGAACTGTCAGCACAGAGCCTGACTGGGGGCCTTGACGTGGGGCTCAATCCCATGAACCGCAAGATCATGACCTGAGCTGAAATCAAGAGTCAGGCACTTAACTGAGCCACACAGGTGCCCCCATTTTGAATTTATTTTTGTGTATCGTGTAAGAAAGTGGCCCAGTTTCTTTCTTTTACATGTTCCTGTCCAGTTTTCCCAACACCGTTTGTTAAAGAGACTGTCCTTTTCCCATTGGATGTTCTTTCTTGTTTTGTCAAAGATTAATTGACCATATAGTTGTGGGTTTTCTGGGTTTTCTATTCTGTTCTATTGATCTATGGGTCTATTTTTGTGCCAGTACCATACTGTTTCGATTACTACAGCTTTATAATAAAACTTGAAGTCCATAATTGTGATGCGTCCAGCTTTGCTTTTCATTTCCAAGATGGCTTTGACCATTCAGGGTCTTTGTGGTTCCATACAAATTTTAGAATTATTTTTTCTAGCTCTGTGAAAACTGCTCTTGGTATTTTGACAGGGACTGCATTTAATGTGTAGAGTGCTTTGGGCACTATACATAGTTTAACAATATTTGTTCTTCCTATCCATGAGTATGGAATGTGTTTCCATTTCTTCGTGCCATCTTTGATTTCTTTCATGGGTCCATGCATTTTCTTAGTAGAGTCATTCAGTTCAATTAAACAGAACTTAGAACATCCTTGAGGGGACTAGTTGCTTTGGGGTGATAAGTACAGGTTGTTCGGGGGAGAGGGAAGATGTCACACTTGACCTTCTCGTGCCTGTGTCCGCAAGAATGCAGAATCCCAGGTCTGGAGAGGAGAGAGAGCTGTGTGGCCTGGGCACTCATCCCCCCCCCCCTTGCCCTCCTCCCAGCCTGGGCTGTTCCCCCAGGAACCACCCTTCAGAGCCCTATGCTCTGCCATCCGCGCTCCAAGGGACACCTGCAAAATGCAAGATTTTGCCAAGTTTAAGGGAAATAGGAATGCCAGAGACTAACAAGACAGAGGGGTGCACTGCTGTGGGAAGTAAACCATCCCCTGAAATCCAGCATGGTGAGGTGTTGCACATTTATATCATGACGGGAGGCTCTCCTACTTTACAGAATTCACCAAAGGTTGGCTTTTTTCCCTTCCTCCTCCTCCCCCCTCCCTCCCTCCCTCTCTTCTCCCTTTTCCTCCCCGTCTCTCTCCCTCTTTCCTCTTCTCCTCCCCTGGCTGACAAAATGAAGGGGGCAGGAGACCCCCAAACTGTGCTAAAAGCCATATCATTCTAAATAAACCTGGGTCTTTCTGCCTTCTAAGTTTTCTTTGCTGATATTTGCTTGGCATCGTCCTAGTCCTTGGTGAAGTTCTTTTGGAAACTTCAGGAGTTTTCAATTTGCTAAAGGAAAAGAAAGAGAAGTGATTGCCCTGCGGCTTGACGGTAATAAGATTCAAAGTAAGAGAAATGGTGGCTTGGAAAGTAAAAGGGGAAATGTTGGAGGTATTTTCTTTTTTTAAAAAAAAACAGATTTTTAACGTTTTATTATATTTTTTGAGAGATGGAGTCAGAGCACGAGCGGGGGGAGGGGCAGAAAGAGAAGGAGACGCGGCTTCCAAAGCAGGCTCCAGGCTCCGAGCTGTCAGCACAGAGCCCAACACGGGGCTCGAACTCAGGAACCACAAGATCATGACCTGAGTTGAAGTCAGACGCTCAACCGACTGAGCCTCCCAGGTGCCCCTGGAGATATTTTCTTCTCTAAACTTTTTAAAACTCAAGAATAACATGCACAAAGGAAAGTGTACCAAGTCAGAAGTACTTGGTTCGAGAAAATGTCTATCGCCACCACCCAAATAGACTGTTACCACCGTGAACCCCCTTGACCTTCTTCACGATCATGTCTAGACCTTTTGATATCATAGATTAGTTACGCCCTGTTGTAAAAATGGAATCATACAGAATGTATTACTGTGTGACTGGCTTTTTTTTTGGCTCAGCACTACGCTGAGGGATTCATCGGTATTGCTAAGTATGGCAATACTCTGTTCCCTTTTATTACCGTAAAAAGAACACATTTTTAACAAGCATCTTTGGTGATCTCAAGACAAGCAGTCCCAGGCCTCACTTTGTAGCCTACCGCCCCAGACCCCGTCAACACAAACACACAGCCACCCTGTTCATTCCCTCAGTGTTCGAATCACAAGTGCAGAAAAACACATGATGGTCCCTCAAAACCCAGAGCCAGGTTCAGCTCTCAAGTTAACTGGGGTTAGGAACAGTTTGGTGACCCCCTGAGTATAGCATCTAAAGTGCTGCCATAGACAGACTGCAGTTCAAAAGTGACATTTCCCTGCGTGGCTTTAGCAATATCGAAATCCTGGAAGAAAGAAACGCTGTGTGTATGTGTGTGTCTATACGGACATGAGTGAGGTATGGGCTATAACTGTGTTCCCCCCAGATCCACATGCGGAAGTTCTAACCCACGGTGCTTCAGAATGTGGCTCTATTTGGCGATAGGGTCTTTAAACAGCTAATAAAGTTAAAATGAGGTCGTGAGGGTGGGTCCTGCTGGTGAGGACCCAGATGTGTACAAAGGGAGGGCGGTGCGAAGACACAGGGTGAAGGCAGCCATCTGCAAGCCGAGAACAGAGACCTCAGGAGAAGCCAACCCTGATATTGATCTTGACCTTGATCTTGGACTTCTGGCATCCAGAACTATGAGGAAATAAACGTCTGCTGTTGAAGCCACCTGATCTGTGGTACTTTGTTATGCCCGCCCAGCAAACCAATACTCTGTGTGTGTGTGTGTGTGTGTGTGTGTGTGTGTGTGTGTTGTAATTGAAGGGCCGTGTGTAGGAAGGGGCATGAACAGGGTGCCCATACTCCCACGATCCCAGCCCACCCCTGCCATCTGTTTGGACACCCACCCCCCACTGTGACCCCACCTCCCCTCTTCCTTCCTCCCCTGACCACCCCCCCACCCCCCCATCCCCACCCCCGCTGCCTGGATTGGGCTGGCTGAGTTGTTCCAAACTGAGTGGCAGCTGGAAACAGACGCTGGCCCGGGCAGCCTCCCTGGGGGAGGTGGGAGGGGGGAGAGAACAATCGTGAAATGGCAGGAAAACACTTCTCCCTGGCAGCTCAGAGCGGGTGGGGGTGGGGTGATTAAAAAGCAGTCTTTGGGGGAACAAAAGAGGTTTCGTGCAATGTGACTCGATTCAAAAAAAGGAAACAAACCCGGTGCCTTTTCTTCACCATCTAAACCCTTTGACAAATCCAGTCGAATAGTATAATTTGTATCCTAATTCCCAGTCCCTTAGAGGACAGCCAGTGAGGGAGGGCAAGTGCATGACTCACAATAGATGTGGTCAACATTTGATGTGTAGGAGAGAGAAGCCAGAAGCAGGAGGAAAGCTTGTCTTTCCCCTTTGGGTGTCTTAGTTCTTTCTGTATATTGTGATAAACCGCTCAGGTGCTTGAGCATGAGTTTGTGGCTTTGCAGGAAGTTTTGGGAAGTGGTCCCCTTAGCTGTTGGCTGTCCCTGAGGTCACAGCATGAGCACACTCTCTTAAGAAGTAGATGTGGCTGTTGTGTAAAGAACCAACCTCCCCCCCCCCCCCCCCCCCCCCCCCGCTGACGCCCCCGCAAAGGGCTCAGCCACTTGGGTTTGGGAAGCACTGAATCATTGCCTTTGTATCCTGCTTGAGGGTTGGCTTTGGGCAGATAGAAATCTCTGCAAACTTAGGAATTTCTGCATAGGAGTTGGTCCCTTTGAAGTTGGTGGTGCCATCCTCTGAGCTCCCGCAACCTTGGCATCATCCGCATTCCACGGCCGACGCACGGGACAATTTCTGTACTGTTTGTGGGTGCATTCTGGGAGGGTTCAAGGAACAGAAAGACCTTTGGAAAATAGTTATGTGTTTTGAATTGGTGCCCAGGCCCCAAAACCGACCGCCTAACGCTGATGGGGACGTGGAGTCAGAGGAATTCTACAAAACTAAACAAACATCCGTACCGCGATCCGGCTGTGATGCTCCGTGGTGTTTATCCAAATGCGGTGAGAACTTATGTCCGCACAAAAACCTGCACACAGATGTTTTATAGTAGTTTTATTCATAACTGCAAACTTGGAAGCAACCAAGACACCAGATGAATGGATAAATTGTGGTCTGTCCGGACAATGGATTATTATTCAGCACTGAAAAGAAACGAACTATCTTTGAAAAGCTAGGAAAGGATATGGAGAACCTTTGAATACATATTGCAGGGTGAAAGAAGCCAATCTGGACACGCGACATATTGTATGATTCCAACTATATGACATTCTGGAAAAGGCAAAAACTACGGAGACAGTACAAAGATTAGTGGTCCACCAGGGGTTGAGGGGAAGTAGGCAGCACACAGAGAATTTTGGGGTCAACAAAACGACTCTGTATGATACTATAATGATGGATACATGTCATTATACATTTATCAAATCCGTAGAACACACAACACAGAGGGCGAGCCCTAATGTAAACTATGGCCTTGGGTGATGATGATGTGTCGATCAGGTGGGTAACAGGTGCACCGCTCCGGAGGGGGGGGAGGCTGTGCATGTGTAGGGGATGGGGGGAGATGGCAGCTCTCTGTACTTTCTGCTCAACTTTGCCACGAACCTAAAGCTCTTATAAAAATAAAGTCGATTTGACATTAAGAGAAAAGGCAGGAGAAACCACCCGTATGGAGAGAAATGGCAGCCTGTTTTGAGTTGTGCTGGGGAACAGGAAGCGTAGTTATGAGCTGGAGCAGAAGGGGTACAGCAGATGTCTCCGTCCCATGGTGAAGGCCGAGACGGTCCAGGCTGGTGGCACTGGCAGACAGCTGTCATCAGCAAGACAGGGTCCCTCGAAGGACAGATGATATTAGTGTGCTTGGATAAGGAGGTCACCAAGGGAGGCTGCGGGGAGCCCACTCCTAAGTGAATGAAACACCGTGACGACTCAGGAAGGCGGTCGAAGATGCTGTGTGAGTGAGGGAGTGCGTAAGCCTGTCAAATTTGGGTCTGTGACCTGATTCTGAAGTTACAGACTCCTGGAGCCCGGTGGATGGTGGCATTTTCATGAAGAGAAGGAAAAGAGCCACGGCGAAGGGAAAAGGAAACAGAGAGCCAGAAACATGAATGGAATCGGGTCCCTAGAGAAAGCCACAGTGGGGAGTAGAGAAGAGAGGTCCACGAAAAGTGAGGACAGAGGCAGGAGAATAGCATGGAGGAAATCTATTTTAAGTCTATAGTCTTAGAAGTTCTGAAAGTAATAATAGATTTTATTAGTTAAAGGATTGGGTTCTCAAAGCAACCCTGTGAAATAAGTGAGAAAGCTAATACTGCATTTCATCAAATGTTACGAGGCCAATAGTTTAAGATGCACATTATTTTTAGCGTTAAAAACAGGAAAAAATTGCCAGTTAAACTTTGACACTGTTTTGCTTTTTCTATTGCTGCACAGCCAAAATGCAAACTACCTCAAAACTCAGTGGCTTAACACAATCATCATGTGATGGTATCTCACGGTTCATCTGGGTAGCTCTCCTTCGGGGTCTCTCATGTGGTGCCGCTGGGGTCAGGGGTCAGCTGGGGGCTGGAGGCCTCTGACATTGGATGGGCTGGACATCCAAGATGGCTCCCTCACACGCCTGGGAGTTGAGGGGGCTGATGGCAGGAAGTTCAGCAGAGCCGTTGGCTAGAACGCTGCAACCGGCCTCCACATGTGAGTTGGACTTTGTCGCAGCATGG
Source organism: Panthera leo (assembly GCF_018350215.1). Taxonomy (NCBI): domain Eukaryota; kingdom Metazoa; phylum Chordata; class Mammalia; order Carnivora; family Felidae; genus Panthera; species Panthera leo. Next base: position 17,549,823 of record NC_056689.1, on the reverse strand, counting down.
TGACTGTGTTTCCAGAAGGAGTGCCCCAAGAGTGAGTATTTGGAAAGGAAGAAGTTGTAGGCTTCTTATAATGTCGCCTCAGAAATCCCGGGCAACGTTTCCACTCCCTTCTATTGGTCAAGCCCAGATTCAAGAGGGAGAAATTAGACTCCCCTCTTGCTGCGAGAACAGCATGCACGCATAAGGACAAAGGACTTGGCTGTCTCTGACTACCATAGTCACTACCTTAAGGGTTGACCCACAGGATATGCACGTGGGTCCTTGCAGCCTCTCATTGCTCACATCTTGCGTCTACTCAAAAGGATTTGGTAATTTCTCCCACTTTCCATTGTGGTGTTGGCGGAAGAGAGCCAAGGCTTTTGCATAAATCTCTGTACAAAACGTAGCACAGCTTCATCCACTGTGGGCATCTTCATTTCCTAGAGTCTGTAAAGCGCTTGGTTGTTGCTTCGCACGCAAATAGAGAATTTTGAACACTCGTGCAATGTTGGGATTGCTGCACGTACCAGTCCAGGTTCAATTAGGAGAGCAAAACCAGTGAGGAAGCATGGCAGAAGACCTTTCACGGTTCTGGGAGACATTGAGGAAGGAAGGGTCCAGAAAGGGTAGCAGTATCAGAGAAGATTCTGTAGCCAGCCCACCTGAAATGCCAGTATGGAGGGACAAGTCAGAGCTTTTAGGTCACCACAGATGGGAGCCAGTGGAGAAGTCTGCAGGAAGCTATCACCTCTGCATAGTTATTGCATCTGCAGCTGAATGGCGGACTTCGGCCACTGTTGGTCAGCAAGGTCAGTAGCAGGAATAAAAAACATGAATGGAGCTGAGCAAACAAAGATCTGGGATCTGTAGGCCCTTCTGTATCTACCTTTCGTTGCATCTGATCACAAGGACCATCCAACAGTAATGGCGGCTGCTTCATTTCCACTTCACAAATCCCCTGCAGATTCCTCTTTCAGTCATTTGTAACCTGAAACCTCCCAGGGCTAGAGATTCTAGGACACATACTTCTCACTTAGTGTGATTCAGCCCACTGCTGCCTACACTAATATCCAATGTACACGCCACTCTTCTTTTCCAGGCCTTTCTCCACTCATAATGACTTTGAGTTGCAACACCGAAACCGATTGTTATCTCTCTGAAGAGTGTTTAAACGGCCACTAAATTCAGTATGGGTAGCAGGGAAGGCACACCAGCTGCAGGGACCTCAAAATGTGAGAAATGTGCCTCTGTGTGAGCTATTATTATTTCTATTACTTGCATTTGCAGGTGAGAAACAGAGAGTCTAAGCAACTTTCGAATTAGAGAAGGTGAGAGAAAAAAGATGGCAAGAACATTACAGAACATTTTATCCAAATTCTTCAATAGAGGCCAGAGACCTTAAGTATATTGCTTACTTAACACAACTCTGCAAAGACGGAGTCAGGATATAAACCCAAGTCTTTTATTCCGGGGCCAGTGTGTTTTCCCACGTGTCATACTGACTATAAAGCACAGAGCCCAAATTTGGGTCTGGCATAAAATCACATGTTTCAGATTGTCCTGATGATGACCCACATTAAGAATTGTTTTAGAGCTTCACCTGATACACAATACATAAATAAATGCATAACTAAAACAAAAGCTATATAGAGCAAGGCTAACACTTCTACATATGACATATTCTAATATTTTCAGATATTTTTTGGTATTCTGTTTAATATTTAAAATATGCTGGGGACTTCCAGTTCTGGCAAAGATAGAGTAGCTTGTTTTTTGTTTTTTTGTTTTTGAGAGAGAGAGAGAGAGAGAGAGAGAGGAAGGGGCAGAGAGAGAGGGAGACACAGAATCTGAAGCAGGCTCCAGGCTCCCACCTGTCAGCACAGAGCCCGATGCAGGGCTCGAACTCACGAACCACAAGATCATGACCTGGGCCGAAGTCGGACACCCAACAGCCCCCCAGGCACCCCTAGAGTAGCTTGTTTCAAACCTACCTTTTTACTGAGCAAGAAGGAAAAAGCCAGAAAGAAAATGCTTTTAAGAAATTGGTTTGCTAACATTAGAGATACTGAAACAATGAGGACTTGAGGAGCCAAAACTCCAGAGAGAAAGGAAATACAGAAAGACGAGCCCTGTTTGGTGCTGTACCTTCCGTTGAGGTGATAAATTACTCCAAAAGTGAAAGCAGTGACTTGAGCCCGGGAAGCTAAGCAGAACTTATGACATACACATGAGGCTTGAGGAAAAAGTTGATGTTCAAGAACGACCAAGAAAGAGAGGCGTCAACGAACACCCCAAACTTTCACATGAGACCCTGAAGGACTACACCTAGAAATAAGAGTGAATCAGAAATAGACCAGTTCTCAAAAGGGCTAACCTTCAACTTCAGATCAGCTCAATTCTGAGTTGTTTTATAGTCATCTGCCCTTTACCCAACTGCTTGGCCCTAGCATAAGTAAGTAGAAGATAACACATTGAGCCTCAAAACATTTGTTGTACAAAATGTGGACATTCAGTTAAAAATAACCAGGCATGCAAAAATACAAGAATAGACCAAAAACCAAGAGAAAAAAATAATCACATAATAGAAATATTCCCAAAGGTGATCAAGATATTGAAATGATTTGAATCAGACTTTAATTTAACTAGGACTTATATGTTCAAAAAGTTTAAAAACCATATGGAGAATTTAGTCCAGATAAATTCAAGCTACAAAGGATAAGATGGAAATTTTATAACTGAAATTCATAGTAATTAAAATTAAGGACTTCTTGAATAGGCTGGACAGAACCTTAGACAAAGCTGAAGAGAGAAACAGTGAATTGGAAGTCAAACCAGAAGAAAGTAACCAGATAGGAGTATAAAAAGATAGGTGGATTTTAAAAATACAAGAAAGACACAAAAGTCATTTGGTTCACAGTATATATGTAAATTAAGTCACTGAAGAAGATGAGGGAATGGACTTATTTTATCCTAAGTTTATTTATCTTTAGAGAGACAGAGACAGTGCGAGTGGGGGAAGGGTAGAGAAAGACAGAGGGAGGGAGAGAGAGAATCCCAAGCAGTCTCCGTTCTGTCAGCACAGAGACCGATGTGGGGCTCAAACTCACAAAACCCTGACATCATGACCTGAGCCAAAACTGAGAGTTGGATGCTTAATTGACTGAGCCACCCAGGCACCCTGGGAACAGACTTATAAGAAAAAATTGAAGAGGGGTACATGGGTGGCTCAGTCAGTTAAGCGTCCGACTTCGGCTCAGGTCATGGTCTCGTGGTTTGTGGGTTTCAGCCCCGCATCAGGCTCTGTGCTGACAGCTGGGAGCCTGGAGCCTGCTTCAGAACCTGTGTCTCCCTCTCTGCCCCTCTCCTGCTCATGCTCTGTCTCTCTCCGTCTCTCTCAAAAATAAATAAATGTTAAAAAAATTTTTTTAAATACTTTAAGACATGATGACCAAGGATTTTTCAAACTGATGAATAACATCAGATCACAGAGTTAAGAAGCTCCATGTATCCCAAGCAAGATATATATAAAGATAGCCACACACAGGGGAATGCAATCTGGTGCAGCCACTCTGGAAAACAGTATGGAGGCTCCTCAAAAAATTAAAAATAGAACTACCCTATGACCCAGTAATTGTACTACTAGGTATTTACCCAAGGGATACAGGTGTGCTATTTCGAAGGGACACATGCACCCCAATGTTTATAGCAGCACATTGTATCAACAATAGCCAAAGTATGGAAAGAGCCCAAATTTCCATCAATGGATGAATGGATAAAGAAGATGTGGCATATATATATATAGAGAGAGAGACAATGGAGTACTACTTGGAAATCAAAAAGAATGAAATCTTGCCATTTGCAACTACATGGATGGAATTAGAGGGTATTATGCTAAGTGAAATTAGTCAGTCAGAGAAAGACAAATATCACACGACTTCACTCATATGATGACTTTAAGACACTGAACAGATGAACATAAGGGAAGGGAAGCAAAAATATTATAAAAACAGAGAGAGGGACAAAACATAAGAGACTCTTAAATATGGAGAACAAACAGAGGGTTACTGGAGGGGTTGTGGGAGGCGGGATAAGCTAAATGGGTAAGGGGAATTAAGGAATCTACTCCTGAAATCATTGTTGCACTCTATGCTAGCTAACTTGGATGTAAATTTAAAAAATAAAATTAGTAATAATAATAATAAAAAGATAGCCACACATAGGCAAATAATACTGCTGGAACTATGGGGGTGGGGGGGAGAAAAAAGACAAAGTCCTAAAGCACATTTAAAAAAGACAGATTTCCTTCAAAGAATCAATAGTAAGACTGACATCTTTTTTTAATCACAAAACCAATGGAAGTAGAAGACAATGTTATTCTCAAATTGCTGAAAGAAAACACTACTAAGCTAGAATCCTATGCCCAGTGAGGTTAACCTTAAAAGATAAAAGTGAAACAAATATGTTTTAAGACACACATCACACATATACATGTACTGAGCTGACCTTACACTGAAGGATGTACTACAGGGAGTCTTTAGGCAGGAAGCAAGTGGTCCCAGGTAGAGGCTAACAATGGAAAAAGAATGTACATAAATAAAAATGAACACTGACTCTAACAATAATAATAATGTCTTGTGGGATTTAAATATATACAAGTAGAAATAAAATACTCAAGGGGCGCCTGCATAGCTCAGTTCGTTGAACGTCTGACACTTGATTTCAGCTCAAGTCATGATCCCACGGTCGTGGGATCGAGACCTGCACTGGGCTCCATGCTGGGTGTGGAGCCTGCTTAAGATTCTCTCTCTCTAAAAAAAAGAAAGAAAGAAAATACTCAATAACAATAGCGTGAAAAGCAGAAGATGGATAAAGGTAGCTAAAATATTTTAAGGTCTCCGCATTCCAGGAAGTGACAAAATTAATAATTTATAGGAGACTTCAATAAGGGTATATATTTATTCAGGATAATCATTTTAAAAATAATAAAAGAATGTGTACCCAACAAGCTATTAGAAGGGATGGATGTTCAGCTTACACGAGGGGCTCTGGCAAATCAGTAGATAAAAAGAACCTGGTTGAAAGCTCAAGGAAGAATGTGAACAGGCAGTTCACTGAAGGAAACCTAAAAGACCAAGAAATGTATAAAGAAGTGTTCCAACCATAATAACTAGGGAAGTATAAAGTCAAGCAACCATAAAAACTCACATTACACTCAGCACATTAAGAAAAATTGGAAAACTAGGAGAAAAAGAAGGTAAGAGAGTAAAGAAAAATAAATATGAAAAGGTGAAACAAAAATTGGAAAGTAATAAGCTTAATCCCAAACATGTCAGCAATTACATTAAATATAAAAACACTAGATACTTCAATTAAAAAAATAAAGATTGGGTCAGCTTGGGTTTTAGAAAAAAAACAACAACTATGCACTGCTTATAAGGAATCTTACTCTAATTAGCAGCTTGGATGCTCCCCTCATAAGCTGAGTGGGGGTTCTGGCTGCCTGGTCCCCAGAGCTCTTTTTTTCCTGGCCCTTTTCTAAGCCTTGCCCTCCGGCCGCCTATGGATTCTCTGCTCCCCTATTGTATTTCCGGTAAATCCACTTTTTAACTTTAGGTAGCCAGACTTGTTTTCTATTGGTTCAGTAAAGCGCTCTGATTAATGCCTTTCCAGAACTCTGGCCTTTGAGTCCCAGGCTGATAGATACATACCCCTCACCCCATCCAGAGAGAAGAATGTGCCAGTTTTCAGTTCTTCTCATTCCCGCAGGAGAAAATGGAAGGGGTAGTCAGGGGATCCCCCCCAACTGGAGAACCCTTATTAATGATCATCGAGACCTCTCAGGTTTGACGTTCAGATTTTAAAAAATAAAAAAGTACTCATCATTTTATCCCCCAGAAGGTTTTGTTTTGCTTCAGTGCACCCTCAACAGGATGCCTACCGCCCATTTCCCTGTTTCTCGGAAAGCGTTTCCTCTGGTTCTGAGGCACTCCGCTCTCAGCGTCCCTGCTTGGAACACTTTGTCCCGCAGCATCTTTATCTTATTTGACTTTTTTCTCACTTATTTGGTTTTGAACCAAAGAAATTTCCAGCTCCAGTTCCAAACCAAGATGTTCCTACTGCACAATACCAGAAGCTCCCTGCTCCTCCCGTGAGCATGGTCCCTGATGCTGCTGGAGGGGCCGGGGCTTGGGGGGTGGGGTGGGGTAACTGTTAATTGACACATTGCAAATGGATGGTTTGCAGACGGAAAACAACAGCCAGCAGTGATGTTTCGCTTGGACAGAACCATTCTTTTTCTTTTTTTAAAACAACTTGGCAAGCAATTTAAAAGCAGGCGGTTTCGCGTGAAAGGAAAATCCAGATTTCTGGCGTTGTCCCAAACCACAGGCTGCGACAGCAGAGGGCCCGCATCCCACAGAGCACAGTGGAGCCCCGCATTGCCAGTTTGCCCCAGTCCTCAGCTCTCCCTGTTGTCGCCCTGGCACTGAGGCTGAATGTCGCCGGTGTCTACCTGCCGCTTCTGTTGTTCTCCCTGAATAAGAGGTAGAAAAGGCCACTTGTTGGAAGAAAAATGGAACGGGGCACATGAGCGGGGCTACCTAACAGCTGCAGAGTCTGCCCTGCACAAAGGGCATGAAACAGAGCTGATAGAGCCCCCCTTGGCATGCCAGCCACGCCCCGGGCACCGAGCTGCATCAGCCCCGAGGGGCCATCCTGTTCTCATTTGTTCAAAGCCTTCGTTACAGGCCAGCAGGGTCGGGGCACAGTGTAGACGCAATGCGTGCCTGCGTTGAAATAGTAAAATTCCGCCTTCTCTACTTACGTATACTGCCCGGCCAGCTCCTGTAGACATTTGGATTTGCAGTTCTCGTTTTATTCTCATTATTCCTACTGCTTCCTACGCCACCGTGATACTGGATTTTCAGGACGACCTAGAATATGAGGAGGGTTTTCCCAACCAGGGACTGACAAGATGATGCCTTTTCTCTTACTACAAATACTCTAAACCGACTTTTGGGCTTCCCTCACCCTGTTCTGTTTACCCATCGGGTCACTCGTACATCAGCAAGATCCATGCGCCTGCCCGTGTCTCCCAGCTGAAGTGACCTCACCATCCGCTACACCCAGCCAGATTATGTCCACATTTTGGGGTCATAGCGGATGTCCGTTTGTTTTCTATGCCAACCGCCTTTACGTGGAAGAGCAGTATGGGGAATAATGTGTTTTCCACCCCGAGATCCCCACTTCAGGGCTCGTGCATTTATCTCTAAGAGTCCAGGAATGTCGGCCGCTGACCGAGAACAGCTTCCCCCCAGGGTTCTGTCCCCTCCCGGGGATACCCTGCAGCCGATGAATGGCTGACACAGAATTCCTTAAAGGATCTGCTTAAGTGCCTGTCGCAACTTCAAGACAGGGTGGCTTTTCCCTCTGCCAATCCTGCTATCTTCTTTTCCAGAGAGAGAGAGAGAGAGAGAAAGGGAGAGGTTTTAAGGAATTCACCCATGCAATTGTGGTGGTTGGCAAGTCTGAAATCCATAGAGCAGGCCAGCAGCCTGAGAACTCAGGAAAGAGTTGAGGCTGCAGTCTTAAGAAGAATTTCTTCCGGAAAACTGGTCTCAGCGCTCAGCCTTAGTCTTCAACTGATTGAACGAGGCCCACCCACGTTATGGAAAGTAATCGGCTTTACTCAAAGTCTACTGAATTCAATGTTAATCATATCTTTTTTTTTTTTTAAAGGTAACATTTAGATTGGTGGTTGACCAAACATCTGGGCACCAGAGCCTAGCCACGGTGACACACGAAATTAACCATCCTATCAGACTTTCCCCAATGGGATCTATTGTCATTTACTCAGGTAACTGTGCCTTGAGGCAAAAGGGAATTCCCAGTCCTTTCAAGGATGTTGGACACAGGGTCTGGATTGACATTGATACCTGGGGCCCCTGGTGGGTGGCAAAACCCTCAGATTGGTTTCTCGACCTGCACGGTAAAAGGTGTTAACGTTGGGAAGACCAAGAAGCTCTAAACTCCTCCCACCTCGTGCCAGGGCAGCAGGTGGCAAAGAACGCCCCATTCCACGGAGACTGTCAGAGACGAGTGCTAACTTTACAACGTAACGAACGCAGGAGTGACGGTTCTGCGTTAACCTAATATAATTCACGAGTCCGTCCTCCGCAAAAAGTCAGTGGATCGTGGCCAATGACAGCAGGTAACCACAAGTCTCACCAAGCGCACTGGCTGTGTTGAATGTGGCCTCTTCGCTGGATTGACCTCCAGCATGTAGTATGTGGCCATTGAGCTGCTGGGTGAGTTCTTGCCACCCCTATTAGGGAAAAGGATGAGAAAGAGCTCACATTCACATGGGATGGATAATAGCTTCCATTCATTGTCCTGCCACAGGGTTATGTTAACCTCCCCACTCTCTATCAGAACATAGTCCAAAGGGATCTGGGACATCTCATTAGTCCACTATGTTGATGGCATAATGTTAGTTTGACCAGGTGAGCAAAAAAAAAGTGGCACGGGAGGGCTCAGCAGGGCGTTCATTCCAAAAAACGGGCAAAGAATTATAGGGAGATCCAGTCCCCTCCCACCATGGGTACCCTCTAAAGCAGAGGATGATTTATTGCAGTTCGTGCCTCCCACTATTAAAGAAGTACAATGCTTGGTAGGCCCTTTGGGGTTCTTTTGGCAGCTTGAGAAAATGCCACACTCCAACCCATTTGCTGGGTGACATGGAGGGCCGTGAGATCTGAGTAGGACCCAAGGCAGAAGAGGGCTCTGTAGCAGGTCCAGGCAAAATGGATGTAGCTCTGCTCCTTGGACCATGTGATTCAAAAGGCCCAGATACTAAAGTTATTCATGGTGGGAATGGCTGCTTTGTGGAGTTTATGCTAGTCCTTATTAGGAGAATCACAAGGTAGATCTCTAAGATTTTGGAACATGGCCATGCTACACGCAGTAGAGAATGCAACACCATTTGGGGAAAAACACACACACACAAGAACACAATTCAGGCACACTCTTGGCCCTTAGCGAATGGAACATCTGGTCATGGAGATCAAGTGACCACACGGCTAGAATTGCCCATCCTGAACTGGATTCTGTAGACTCACCGAGTCATAAGGTCCGGTGGGCCAGCAGGAATCCATCAAAAGGTGGAAATTATAGGGGCGCCTGGGTGGCTCAGTCAGTGAAGCGTCCGACTCTTGATTTTGGCTCAGGTCATGACCTCACGGTCCATGAGTTCGAGCCCCGCATCAGGCTCTGTGCAGACAGCTCAGAGCCTGGAGCCTACTTGGGATTCTGTGTCTCCCTGTCTCTCTTTGCCCCTCCCCCATTCACGCTCTGTCACTCTCTTTCTCTCAAAAATAAATAAGCATTTAAAAAACGTTTTTAAAGGTGGAAATTATACATCTAGATAAGCACAAGTAGGGTCAGAAGGAATAAGTAGGTTGTGCGAATGTGTGAATGGGTGGTCCATATCCCCTGGGGTCCATCCCATTTACACTGGCTCTCCTCCACCTCCATGGGCTGCATGGGAGGATCCTTATGACCAGGGGAGAGGAAAGGGCCGAGTTCCTGGATGGCTCAGCTTACGTCAGAGGGCGTCAAAAACAAGATGGCAGCTACGCTCTTTGGGAGCATCCCTGAAATAGCCGGGAGGCAAAATTCTCTCAGGGATCGAGAGATCCAGGCAGCGCAGCTGGTCACCCAATTATGGACAAAGAAGAGGCCCAAGGCAAGAATATACAAAGATCTGTGGGCAACCACGAGTGGCCCAGCTGGTTAGTCAGGGCCTGGAAGGAGAAAGATTAGAAAGTCAGGGACAAGGAGATCTGGATGGAACCACAAAAGAATGTCACACCCTGATGCCCACCAAAGAGTGTCCACTGTGGAAGAGGGTTTGAACAACAAACTAGACCGAATGACTCTACAAGTTCATGTTAACCACTCCACAGCTGGGATAAGGGATATATGAACAAAGATGGAGGTCATACATGGTGCGAGAGCAAGAGCTTCCCCTCACCAATTCTCATTTAGCTGCTATTGCTGCCGAATGTCCATCCTGCCAGCCACAGACCGACCCTGAGCCCTGACACAGCACCCTCACATGAGGAGACCGCTGTCCACTTGGTACAGTTGGATTTGACCAGGACCACACACATCATCAGTCTGGGTTGGCCTGGCCTGGCCGTGGGACCTTGGCCATTATCTGCGGACTTACAAAGCATTTATTTCATCCACCTACAAAGAATCCTATCAACATTACGGCAGGCCAACGGACTTACTTTATAGAAAAGGAAGGAAGGCCTGGTCACAAATAACCCACCTGTCCTGTTACATACTGTGCCACCCAGAAGCCTGAGAGAGAATGCCTCTCGAAGATGCTGCTTGTAGATGATACCCTGTGAGATTGGGTGTCATTCTCCAGGGAGCACGTACGGCCTAAATCAATCACCATTACAGGGTGATGTGTCCCACAAGGCTGAATAGGAGTGGCCACACTTACCAACACTCTCAGTGACCCACCTTGGGAGTTTGGGCCTCCCACCTCCATTACTCCTGGCAAGGAAAAGAGTCGCCATCCCTGCAGGGGTTATTGATGTGGTCATTAGGAAGAGGTAGGACTAATGTTGCACAAGAGAGCAGGGGAAAACACACTCAGCATCTGTGTGTTCTACAGGGAGACTCTTGTTTCTTCTGTGGCCAGTTCTAATGTGTAGGGGATAAGCTTAGGAATCCCCTGGGCTTACACCAATGGGTTAACAAGGCACAAAGAAATACCAAGTCATAAAATGCTCACACCCAACTTTGGGTAAACCAGATTGGCACTCTAAGAATGGGGGGGGGGGGGGGTGCAAAGACACTTTGAGAATAGGGAGGCACAAAGGTGCCAGAAATAGGGAGGTGTAAAGGCACCCCAAAATAGAGAGTTGTTGTCTCCTGCTTGTAGGGAAAGCCAGTTTTAAATAAATAAGAATGGGGCGCCTGGGTGGCTCAGTCGGTTGAGCGCCGACTTCGGCTCAGGTCACGATCTCGCGGTCCGTGAGTTCGAGCCCCGCATCGGGCCCCTGTGCTGACAGCTCAGAGCCCAGAGCCTGTTTCGGATTCTGTGTCTCCCTCTCTCTGACCCTCCCCCATTCATGCTCTGTCTCTCTCTGTCTCAAAAATAAATAAATGTTAAAAAAAAAATTAAAAAAAAAATAAATAAGAATGAAGGCAACACAGACACAAGCAAACATTTTTAAAAAAGAGTCTTAATTGAAGTCATTATTTGGGGTATCCCAGATCCTCTGGTTCCTTCCTTCCTTGGATCTAGTTGTTCAGTTTTCTTTTTTTTTTTTTTTAATTTTATTTATGTTTTTTTAATGCTTATTTATTTTTGAGAGAGAGAGAGAGAGTGTGTGAGCAGGGGAGGGGCAGAGAGAGAGGGAGACACAGAATTGAAGCAGGCTCCAAGCTCCGAGCTGTTAGCACAGAGCCCAAGGCAGGGCTCGAACCCACCCACCGCGAGATCATGACTTGAGCTGAAGTCGGGCGCTCAACCGATTGAGCCACCCAGGTGCCCCTCTATGGTTCATTTATATCACAAGTCTGTAAGATACCACCTTGTCCTAAAAAATATCCCTTTAGTGTTCAAGCTCGTTTGCATCAAGGCTCTGAGTGTTGTAACCAAGAGGTCCTAGCTAACACAAAAGTCTAACTCAAGCCTTGCTATCTTTATGAAGCCGAATATGATGATCGATCCTCCTCTCCGACTGTCTGTGTCATATGCCTCCGTGCATGTTTCGATCTTGCATTTTTCTCTTAGATTTTCATGTTTTGTCTTCTCCAGCTTATCAGCACTTTGAGGACCAGGCGTTCCTGATGCCCCACTTTTGTCAGGGTCCCTGTGTGTCAAGCTTCCTGGCAGAAGGAACTCATTCCTTTTCTCTGCAGTTAGGAACCCTCCCTTCTACTTCCCTGCAGGCCTCAGATCAGTCAGGCGGGGGACTGTCTCCGTCCACGAGAGGAAAGAGAGGAGACCATCCTAAGCTGACACCGAGTTGCTAAGACCCTTCTTGGTTTTGGTGCCTTTTTGGAATCTTCCTTATTACTTCCATTCCTTAGGGCTCACTGATACCTGGGACTTTCGACCACCTGTCTTGTTTTCCCCTCTTACAGGAGATGCTTGGTACCTCAATCAATCGATCGATCAATCAATCATGAAAAATAAAGCCCAGGCTGTGAATCACGGGTCCTGGCTCTGATCCCGGGGCTGTGTGGCCGTAGACAGTCTCTTGGATCCTCAATGCACCTATTTCCTCATCTGGAATGCCATGACGCATGCTTCCCGTGGGTCGGGCACAGCACCTACATCATTCCTGAGTACCCTAACAATGTGATGCGTGTGCGGTAAGGACCCCTGGACTTTGGGAACATATTGCCCCAGAATCTCCAGGTGGAGTCACAGCCGTACCCCACCCCCATGTCTACACTCGGCCCTGTTTCCACAGCCCCGCTTGCTCTGGCCAGCCCCAAGCTGCCTGGGCTCCCTGGCTCCGGCCTGAGAACCCGTCTGGACTCATGGCCTTCTGATTCAGCATCATGTGAATCTGTGAGACTTTAGGCAAATCTCTGCGTCTGGGCTTCTTCCCAGAAGACTGAAAACCTTACAGATGTGATATTTAAAATGGGTTTCGCTACTTGCTACGTCGAGAACAGTGTTATTTCAGGGGATGGATAGAACAGCCATTTTGTGACGCTTAGAGAGAAGGATTTAAAAACGCACATAATGAAGCGGTTATAAGAGTGATACCCATTTAAAAACATAAATAAGCAAGATGGGTTTGGGCTCCTACGGAGGGCACAGGTACAGAGCACCCAGAATCATCGGTTCCTTGCAGCGGAAGGGACATTTGTCATTTTCTTCTTTCTCTTGGTTCCATCCGTTTCAGTCAGATGGGCATCCACTCAGGGAAGAACACTGGGATCTTTCTGGGTTCGGAGGAGAGCTGGAACGTTGGAAGTGACCCTTTTGGAAGAGCGACAAAGTGGCTCATGGATTTCGCGCTTTCAGCCTGGTGCTGGCAGATGAGATACGCAGAGAGAGAGAGAGAGAGAACTGGCACCAGACGAGCCAGGAGGCCTATTTTTGGAGGAGGCATGGGGACAGCCACCTCCTGAGTCCGTGAGAGAACGTTTCTCTCTCTTCTGAAAATAGTCTTTAATGTCTCCATGATCCACTTTCCCAGGAAAGTGGCTGCTGCCCTTCAGAGCAGCTATAAATAGCCGTCACCGGTTGGGATTAAATAAGGCAGCCGGATGAGGATAAGGCAGCCAGGTGCACTGGGCAGCACACGGGGAGAGAGGAGGGCATCGCAGGCCCCGCTCCTCAAAGGCCAGCGGGTGGGGGGACAGGAGTGACACTCCCTGGGGAAACTTCGGAACAGATCCCAGGACTCCGGTGCCCGCATGGCCTCCCTTGCCCGAGGGAACAACACCAAGCACAGAAGGGGACCACGATGCAGTTGTACACGGGCTGGCGCAGACGTGTGCCCACAGCGGCTGCTTAGCTGCTGTCAGGAAACGCTGGTCCGAGCAGGGGTGAGCACGGGGGGTGGCACAGACTCAGCGCTGTCCCCTCAGGACCCAGCCTCCTCCTTGGCCTCCTTCGAAGCGCACCCTCACCCATCGAGCGGCTCATCCAGGCTTGTGTTTCTGAACGACAGCGCGTGCGTCCCCCTTGGCAAAGATCAACAGAATGCAGGAAATTGTTGACCACGTGCCCAAGTCATCTGGGGCCCAGCGATCAGGGACCCCGTCTTGGAACAAGTCAACAACCCCGCGGCGGCCCTGCCCCCTCCCGTATCGCTGAGCCTCTGTTCCTATTACCATCAGGACATACGTGTTCTGTCTGCCCATTTTTCTCCTTCTTGATTGGAGACGCTAACAACTGGGAGAGCCGCGCTTCCAACCAGAGGTGACCTCCGCCCAGGAGAGGAGGAGGGGTTCGGCCAGACTCCCTTCTGTCTGCTCCTTCAGGGAAGCCCAGGGAAGCCCTTTCCACGGGGGGGCAGGGGTGGGGTACACAGCTCCCGCTCTCCTCAAGCCCACAAGAGAAACACCACGGACGTTGTGCCACCAACAGCATTTTCCAGGATGCAGCAATGTTTTTGTCTTCTATTCCCACAGAACTTCCTGTCCTGGATGTTCTGCCACCAAGCGGAAAAAGACAGAAAACCGGGGCACCTGGGTGGCTCAGTCTGTTAAGCGTCTGACTTCCGCTCAGGTCCTGATCTCACGGTTCACGAGTTCGAGCCCCGCGTCGGGCTCTGTGCTGACCGCTCGGAGCCTGGAGCCTGCTTCCGATTCTGTGTCTCCCTCTCTCTCTGCCCCTCCCCTGCTCACACTCTGTCTCTCTCAAAAGTAAATAAACATTAAAAAAAATTTTTAAATCAGAAGCGGGTGCAGGAGCGAGCTCACGCATGAAATTGTTCATCCCTGGTGTAACGTGTGTCCGGCCCGTCCCTGGTGTAGGTTTCAAAACGTAACTTTGGGAACATTCATGGTGACCGTCAGAGGTCACGGGGGAATCTGCTACATCTGTCCCCTGACCTTATTCCCTCCTCCACACCGGCACAGGCCAGCACTGGTGCTAGTGAACCCGGCTGAAGATAAACAAGTCCGGGAGAAAGGAAGCCAGTCTCTGTGTTTTAAAGTATCGTCCTATTTACTAATGGTCTTGTCCGAGCCATTTTCAGCAGGGCTGGGAAAGCTGTGCATTTGGATCACAGAGGATTTCCTTTCCAGGGGTAGGAACCATTCAGTTGCAATTTGAGGACTTGCTTGGGGGTGAAGATACACCTGGAACTAACAGGGGCTTATGGCTTTACATTCATACTGACGTGAATGGTCTGATACCAGATCCTTCCAGCAGGATTTGATGAGTCCGGTCCCTGATAGGAGGGAAAGAGATAAAAGATACAGAAGGGGCAACTGTATCTGTCAAACCCACATCCAGCCAGGGCCAGCCTGCAGATGGCCCTTTGTGGGGCATCCTTGGTTAAAGCCTGGAGTTGTTTTCCTGGAATTAGGAATGTAGAAATGTTCCTGTATCTTGTTGGTGGAATGTTTTTGTCGGGGCAAGGGGGCTGGAGAACACCTTCCTTGCATCCCCTAGGCTTTGATACATGTGTTTCCGTTTTCCATTGTCTCGAGCTACTTTGTAAATTCCCTTTCCATTTCCTCTTTGACCCAGTGACCGTTCAAGAGTGTGGTATTTCGTTTCTGCGTATTTGTGAATTTTCCCACTGGACTTGTGGTTTCATTCCACGGTGGTCCAAAAACCTGCTCGGAATGATTTAGCTCTTAAATTCGTCAAGGCTTGTTTTGAGATCAGCCGTGTGACCTATCCTGAAGAATGTTTCATGTGCGTTTGAGAAGAATGTGCGTCCTTCTGCTGTTGGGTGAGAAGTTCTGTATAGGCCTGTTAGGTTCATGTGGTCCCGCTTCGGGGGGGAGCCTGGGGGCCCCTGTCCAGAGGAACTCAGCAGTATAGACTTGGGGTAGCTCGATCAGCTGCGGACAGCCTCCCGGTCTTCAGTGGCCAAGGCTGTGGGTGTCTGCGGTGGAGGTGAGGACTGCTGGGGTCCTCCTGCACCCATTTTCTTCGGCAAGGGGTAGTCACAGCCAAGGAGACCCCTCTTGGTGTTGGGATCTGAGGCAGAGGCATGTGACCAGTACCTGCAGAGTCAAGGTCTGGGGCGTGGGCAGATGTGAGCCGGCCGTGACACGGGGCTCTGGGTTGCAAACACTTTTGGGTGTGAGTTTTCTCTTCGGTTTACCTGTCATCCTACCGAGCATGGGTTTGAGAAAGGCTGGTACAGAAAAATATTCACTTCACGGGGGGGGGGGGGGGGGGGAGAGATACCCACAGCCTTCTGCCCTTTATAACTTAAAGCCCTGATTAGCAACGTGTCCTGGAGGAAATTGCACCCTGATCACAGATCAAATGCTGCGGGTATATACATTTTTGCGAGCGGTGAACAAAGATTCTAAAACAAAACAGGAATAAGTAGGCCATCATAAATACTAAGATTAGCTTCATGAAAGCGCTCGGATGTGTTACTGTTCTGGGATCTGCCGATGGTGCCCAGAATTAAGCCTTTTGTTCTGCACACTTTTGGTTAAGAAAATCTTGTTATCCATTTATAATATGCTCCGCCAAATAGGGTATGACTCAGGGCCTCCCATGCTCACACTTCCCACGTGGAATTTGATGTGACATTCAAAGCATTTAACAATCAGCTGGTGTGAGCAGTCACCGGGCATACCGACCCGGACCAGCACGGAGCCTCGTGTGCCCCTGCTGAATATCGTCTCCACTCAGCGCTGACCTGTGGCCCCGGCTTTTAGACGGAACAGGCAAAATGATTTGATAAATACCAAAAGTCCTTAGCCCAGATATTCCTGTAACAGCAGTCATTAGTGTGAATGATGGCATCGCACTGTTGCATCCACACGACTCCCGAAACAGAATGCTACGGGCACCGGTGACAGTCACAACAAAGTTTATTGCCACGAGAGGCACGGCCGACCCACCGGGACCAACACTTTTGATCAGAGTGCGGCCTTGAACAGCCGGGGTGCAGAGTTTTTATAGCCGATCACATCGCTTTATCATCACCTGGGAACAGAACAAAGAAATAGTTCCCAGATGAGTTAGAAACAGTTCCCGGATGGGGTGATTATTTTAGACTTTCTGCCGTTAAGTCGCAACCAGTGGATCTCCTTGACCCTGCCTCTGATGCTCTTTTCTTTGCACTTTTGTTTCCTTCATTGGTGAAGCCTAATTTACAAGAGTAGGAAGCGTAATTTACAAGAGTGAAGCAAGGCTGTTATCTCTTAACCTTCAGTGTCAACACAAAGCTGTTATGTTTCAAGCTACAGTGTCAACACAAAGCTGCTATCTCTCAAGCTACAGGTTAGCCCTACACTACAATTTAACCCTTACAGCATCTCTAGAAAGCTCGACCTGAAAGAAAGGATAAAGTCCACGGCAGAGTCATGGGCATGTTTGCTGCCGAAAAGGACCTCACTGTAAAGTGGCTTCCTGTCACGAGGAGATACACGGCTTGTTGGTAAAAATCACCTTGGGGGGGTGGGGTGGGCAAAGTTACTTTTCATTCGGTCTGAAACCCTTTTTGTTTTGCTTGGATATATTTGAAACCTTCCCAGGGAAGATAATTTCTCTTCGGTTAGATGCCTTTAAAAAGTTGCAAGTAGAAACAGTTTGGTAAAATGCTGAGGCCTGTAAGTTAATGAAGAAATCTGTTTCATCCTAAAATAAGCGTTATTTGGTGGGGGTGGGGGGAGGGAGACGGGAGAGCATGCTGGGCGAGATGGCCAGACAGTGCGTATCCCAGCTTCGCAGTGATTACGGGGTGGGGGATAAAACACCTCGCTCACACCATCTGTGTGGGTGTGGCAAATGCTGGAATGAACCCTGGGAGAAACCCACAGATTTCCATATGCATCCCTGCAGAGCCAGGCTAGTTTGATGGTGACTTCCGAGCGGGGGGCCTAAAATATCTGATCCTGGTGGATTTCATGCCTCCCTGCCCCACCCCAGCCCGGCCCAGTTCCCGGCCAAGGGGAGGGCACGGGTGGTGAGGGCACCTGGCCGAAGTCACAGGGAAGTTGTGATTGGCATTCTGGAGGCCTGAAAGGGCCAGGATTCAAGGGTGAGGCAAAGCAAAATTTTGAAAGTGATGATGAGAATTCTTCCTTTTTCTGGTGGAGGTTTTTCTTCAGTCTGTTGACTTGGCTGTTCATGCTTGTGGCCGTTCAGCAGGTCTGGGGTGGGGGGGAGGGGGCTCGAACCTCGCACATTCTAAAGAAACTAGCCCTTGGAGACGCGGGTTCTAAGCCCCTTCGGATACGCCGCCTGGTAAGACTACTTTTGTATACCCAGAGCTTAGGCCACAGCAGATAGTCCATGGTAGTAACAGCAGGATTTGTGGTGGGGACCTTGGGCCATGCCATATCAGTTTGAGTCCTGGAGACGGAGGACTAAGGTCGGCCATGTGGGTGTCCCACACTGATGTGACCAGCCCCCACGGTCAGTGCTCCATGCGTGCTGTCACCGGTCATCGCTGGCAGAAGTAACTGCTGTCTACACAGCTCGGGGACAGAGCACACCTGAAAGCTTGAATCTGGCTCCTCCTGGACCTCATCCCCTCACGCCTTTTCCCTTTGCTGCTTTGAATCTGCGTCTTTTCACCGCAGCGAACCATAACCGTGACTGTTAACAGCTTTGCCGGGTTCCGTTAAGTCCTTCTGGCGAATCGCGGGCACCCCTTCTGTCTAAAGGTGTGGTCTTTCCATTTATCTCGAGGGTGGTCTCGGAGACCCCTGATCACCATGTTGTTTTATCGCCAGCACAGACCGTCTTCCTCCCAATAGCCCCCCAGATAACCGTGAAATACGTTGCCCTCCCTCCTTCTCTTTCATCACTTCCATGCTGTCCAGCTGGCCTCCGGATCCTGCAGAATCAAAGATGAGCCCCCTCCAGGCCCGCGTCAGCCTTGACCGAGCGGCCAGGGTGTCTGCGTGCACTGCTGTGAGCGAGCCTAATCTCGCCCCCCAAGGATAATATTGTGAGGCCAGGGCACCCGTGTCCCACCAGGCACAGCCCGTCCGTCAGGTGGGTGGCTTCCTCTTTGACTTTCTAGTTATACTCAAGTCTACCCCGCCCCCTGCGCCCTGACCTCCAGACTCTGTTCTTACTCCATGGCTCCCGTCTTCCCCGAGAGCCGGACCCTCTTCTCCCCGTCCCCAGGGGCCTCCTGGCCAGTCACATGCATCCCCGTCTGAGCGCCCCTGATCCAAGCTGCCCGCTAGCACACTGCCTCCAGGTCCCTGCCTTGGTGGCAACCAGCCCGGAGCCCCCCCTCTGAAACATATGGAGCCAGGGGCAGCATCGACTAAACCTCAAACCTCAGGAAGAGATTTTCCAGCCAAGTGTTATTCCTACCTTGGCCTCCGTCCGTGGCGGGCAAGGTAAGGTGGCCTTTGTTCCTGGAGGACTTGGAATCGCTGATCTAAGAAGTGGATGAGTATTCTCGGGTGCCGGGGGCAGGCGTGGGGGGGGGGGCTCGCTGAGCTGCCTCAGGCTGCAGGTCCCTTCCCCAAGCTGCCAGCACAAAGCCTACTCATATTTCTGGTCTCCATTTACGTGTTAATTTCCCCAGGGAAACCTTTTCAGGGCGGTGGAGGTCAGGCCCCTTTGGTCTCTGCTTTTGTGAAGACATGATCTTTTCCCTCCAAGAGTTCAGCTGTGTTTGTAATTATTGCGTCAGTGTCCCTCCCCCCCTCCCCCCCCCAATTGCGGGCTCCGTGGACGCTCGATCTCATTCTGCTCCCCATTGTACCCCACGATCCAGCACAGTGCCTGGGACGTAGTGGAGTGCTCAAACATATTTCTTCTTTAAAAATTTTTTAATGTTTATGTATTTTTGCGAGAGAGACAGAGCATGAGCAGGGGAGGGGTGGAGAGAGAGGGAGACCCAGAATCCGAAGCGGGCTCCAGGCTCCGAGCTGTCAGCACAGAGCCCGCCATGGGGCTCAAAACCACCAACCGTCAGATCATGATCTGAGTCGAAGCCGGACGCCTAACCGACTGAGCCACCCAGTCGCCCCTCAAATATATTTCTTGGACTCAGGGTGAAGTGTAGGAACCATGTCACGATCGCCTTCTGGTTTTGTTTTGTTTTGTTTAATTAATTCAATGTTCCCCTCCCTATAGGTACGCTCAGCTTTCATAATCTTTGGCTCTTGTGATTTGATCATCTGTTTACAACCTTAAAGACATTAGAGAAGTGATTCGTTGCCAAGGTAACCCTTTCACAACCGGCAAAAAAGGACAGGCCTGCACGGATCAGCCACCCTCCTCCTCCACACCTCTTTCCTGACTGCTCAAGGGAACAGAGAGCTAATGCGGAGGGGAGGGAGTTTCTCCTTGCAAAAGTGGCTGGAGAAAATTCTGACACGCGGTACAAGCTGGATGAACTCGGAGGACATTATGCTGAGTGAAATAAACCCATCACAAAAGGGTGCATGCTGTGCTATTCCGCCTACATGAGTTTCCAAGAGGAGCCGAATTCATAGAGATGCCAGTGGAATGGTGGAAGCCAGGGGCTGAGACGGGGCAGGGGGATCCTCGTTGACTGGTACATAATTACAGTTTGAGAAGAAGTCCTGGAGGCGGACGGCGGTGACAGTGGCCAACGATGTACCTGATGCCGCTGAAACGTACACATAAAGGGTCAAATTAGAAAATTGTCTGTTGTCTGTATCGGCCACAATAAAACAAAATGAAGAAAGAAAGACGGATGGTGAGAGCCTTCCAGCCCATCAGGGATTTGAAGGAAACAATCGGTGCTTTCTTGTTTCAATACTGCAATCAAAGACGTAGGCACGCAGGCTCTTTGTTCTCCATTAACCCTCAAACACCCCAGAAGCGTACCCACGACCTATCTCAGGAGGCTAAGATAACTGAGGTTGTGGGAGTCGAGGAACCGTCTGGAGGTTACACACCTGCTAGGAGGTAGAGGCCAACCATAAGTCTGTCTGATGCTGGGGCTCCTGGGTGGCTCAGCCAGTTAAGAATCTGACTCCTGATCTCGGCTCAGGTCCGTGAGTTCAAGCCCCGCGTCGGGCTGCACGCCGTCCGCGCAGAGCCTGCTTGGGATTCTCTCTCTCCGCGCCCCCTCTCCCCCCTCTCCTGCGCATGTGCTCTCTCTCAAAATAAATAAAGAAACTTAAAAAAAAAATCTGATGCTACTGAGGCTGGCCCCCTCAGAAACGGGGCAGCAAAATCCGCCCTCACAGCTATTCCAGGCTTGAACATGCTCCAGTCCTGTCGGTTTCATTCCTCCTCCGTAAATGCGCCCCCGTCACAGACCCTGCCTCTGCAAAGGATGTTGACCCTTTCCCTTGTTTGGTAATGTGGGATCCCTGTAATTCTGCAAATTTGCTACAAGGCAGACTCAAATGCCAAGGGGGCAGGCTGAATATCCCCAGAAAGCAAGGGTTCCCCAGGAGAAGCTGGGAAGGAATCTCCCACAACAAACGCTTTTAAGTGAAAGGCGAAGTTCCCAGGCCACCCTCTCTGATCCTTCCCAAGGTTGTTAGCACGGCGTCGGGCAGTGCGGGTGCTTATGCTGTTCATAGTGACGTGGTATTTGGAGAGGAAACAAGGAGTAGGCTTTCTCTTTCGTACACACTTGACTTCAGAATACCTCCTCAAGTATCCAAACCCTAGGTCCAATCATGTCCACCCCAACAAGTGATATCACATAATCCTCTCTGAGACTGGGAGCCAGAGGGGGTTATATGATAGCTGATAGCTGCCTTCCTTAAGTTACTCCAAGCCCCCAAAGGGCCCTGACTTCTGATCTTTGGGGTCCTGATATCAAAGCTCCCAATCTCGTATTTTCCCCACGACTGCTTTCCAGAAGTGCCTGTGCAGATGATGTTTTCCCCCAAGCGGGAGAAAGCAGCTGTTAACTAACTTGACTAGACCCAGGGAGAGAGGTTGCCAACACAAGCCAGTCAAGTCTCTGTGGCTCAGAGTAGACACCGAGAGGATGCCAAGCGGTGGCGGCTGCGGTTGGTGCTGTCGCGGCAGGTGTGGGCACAGAAAACAGCCGAGGACAGGGGACCAGAGACCCCGGAGAGACACATGGGGCGCTAGAGAAGAGCCGAAATGAATCTCAGGACTCAGGGCCCCAAGAGACGGGGTCAGGAGCGTCTCCGGGGCCAGGCAGCCTGTTGGGGTAACTTGGGACTGTCCAGAACTGGAAAACTCTCAACTGTAACACACACACACACACACACACACACACACACACACAAAAGTGATAGATGTTCAATGTCAAAAATTCAAACAACAGAGAAGGGGGAGAGTAAAACAGGAAGGGGTTGAGTCCCCGCCTTCCTGTTCAAGCAATTTCTCTCCTTTCTCTCCTCTCCCCAGGGTAACCGCTATGAGCTACCAGCAGTAAACATATACCCTCTGGTCTTTTCTCCGGGTATTTGGAAACATGTAGAGACCTCTTCCTCCCAAATCAGAGGTCACTTGAAATGTTACATTCCTTTATTTTTTTTTTTAAATCAAATTTAAATCTGACGCCAAGCCCTCATCCTCCGTCACTGAGGCTTCCTCGCCCCAAGAATGACACAGGGATCCCGGGGTCCCATGCCAGCCAAGGAGGACATCCCCCATCGTGAGCCCAGGGGTCCTCTCAGATCCAGTGGCCCGCTGATTCTGTGTCTCAGGAGCACTGGCATCTTTGGCACACTGAGGTACCCACTCCCTGGGTCGTGCCCCACAGGGCCCATGGGGATCCATCCTTGCTGATGTTTGCTATCCCTGGGGCAGTATCAGGTTTTCCTCTGCTTCCAAACCCTTACCTTCTGCTCTTTTCAGATGGCGGGAAAGTTCGTGCCAGCTCTTGCTTCTTTTTTTTTTTTTTTAATTCTTTTTAAAAAAATTTTTTTGATGTTTATTTATTTTTGAGAGAGACAGAATGAGAATGTGGGAGGGGCAGAGAGAGAGAGGGAGACACAGAATCCAAAGCAGGCTCCAGGCTCTGAGCTGTCAGCACAGAGCCTGACACGAGGCTCGAGCTCACAAACCGTGAGATCACGACCTGAGCTGAAGTCAGATGCTTAAAGAACTGGGGCCCCCAGGCACCGAGGACACACACACACGAATATAACGGGATCGCACAAAGGGCTCCCACTCTACGTAATATTCTCTAGCTCGCTTTTTTCACGGAAGAATATCCGAGACATGCTTCTCTGCCAGTATCTTTACATCAACATCTCCTTTTTCAAACAAAACGAGCAGTTTTTTTTATTCCCTAAGTCATTGTGCCATTTCTCTCTTAATGGGGATGTGGGGGTTCTTTCAGAAAAAACACCTGCTATGCCGCAGTTGTCCGAGTATCTCTAAGTGCACACACACGTATTTCTGTAGAGGAGAGACCCAGAGGGCAATGACTGGATTAGATTGGTGGGCATAGGCTCTCTGTCATTAAATGAGTATTGCCAACTCTTTCAAAAGTGCTGAACTGGGGAGCCTGGGTGGCTTAGCCGGTTAAGCGTCGACTCTTGATTTTGGCTCCTGATCTCCCAGTTCATGGGTTCGAGCCCCGCGTCAGGCTCCACACTGACAGTTTGGAGCCTGCTTGGCTCTCTCTCTCTCTCTCACACACACACACACACACACACACACACACACACACACATTAAATAAATAAATAAATATTAAAAAATAAAATAAAAGTGCTGGACCAATTTATGCCTCCACAGGATCTAAACACACCAGTTCCCATGCCTCCTTACCCGTTGTGATCCTTTTCCTTCTAAAAATCCATCTTGGGGGGGAAAAACAGCCCCGTATTGCCATTTCGTTTTGCATTTCCCTGATCGCTGGAGGAATTGAGTGTCTTTTGAACCTTGCTGGCCATATCTGTTTCTTCCTTATGAAGGATCTCCTGGCCTCATCTATTAGGTTTTAAAAACCCCGTTCTTACTGACTCTAAAGAGAAGGCGCGTGTCTAGTTCATGGATGCTAAACCTTTGTCTTCCCTAAGTTACGGTGTTTTATTCCGGTTCTTCCTTTATCTGCCCACTGTGATGGGGACTCCGACCTAATTGGTAAAGGGTGGGCAAAATCAGTAAATGTTTCAGAGCTCCAGCAACCGATTCTAATCAGCCAGGATTGAGAGCCACTGGTGCAAAGAATAAAGTAGGCACCAGGAACCGGAAGAAGTGAGCAGCGTCTCAAGTCATTGAGATATCAACACGAAGCCATTGTTACACCAGCCCTTGCCATCTCCCTGGTTTTTTTCTTACGTTCTGTTTCATGCACCATACGGAGTTTCTCTCCAGCCTGACCCCCTTTCAGCAGCATCCCATTGCCTTTACAATGAAACCCAAACTTCTCACCCTGGCTCCAAGGTCCTGCACGACCCGGCCCCCGTCTATCCAGCATCATCTCAGCCACTCCTACCCCAGCTCCCTCTCCATCAGTCACTGTTTTCTTCTCTGCGACCTCACCAAGGGCTCTGTTCCCACTCTCCTCTCACCTGCACCTGCTGCTCTCTCCTTCCCTCTCCCCTCCCCTCCCCCTTCTCTCTTGCACAGTGTGCTCCCTCTCATTCTGTCTCCACAACCCTTTGGAGATCTCTAAGAGACACCCCCCCCCCATTATTCTCCACCACACCTTGTTTATTTCCTTCATGACCTACTGTGATTCATGATTATTTAATGTACTTATTTATTTGGGGTTTGGAAGCAAATCGCCCCACTGACACGTAATTTCCACAGGAATGGCCACCAGGACATTCCACTGCCTGGCACATTTCTTGGCACATTCTTTGGTCACCATGTGTGAAGTGATTGGATCGTAGCTTGGCCTGCCAGTGTCCCTTCCACACGCAGCCCTCCCCATGGCAGAGAACGATGGCTGGGGAGAAGAGAAGGATGTGGCCCTCGGGCTGCAAGGTGTAACGTGCCTGACGTTGTCTCCCCTACGGCCCACGTGCCTCTTGGTTTCCCAGGTCACCGACGGGCTGGCGCATCTCAGCAATCAGTGGGTGCCCGGGCCTCTGCCGAAGTTCAAGAGTACCCAGCCCCTGCCCACCAGCCCCCAGTCGGGGCCATTGCTCTCTCTGACTGTTCCCTTGACACCCACTGTGCGACACCTGGACTTCTCTGTCCTTCACCTTCTGCATATTGAAATTAGAGGGGTGAAGGGAGGGTGAGAATGTTCCTCAGAAACACTTTGTCCTTTTTCTGCGGTGGACTTCAAGCTCCCAATAGAAGCCACACACGGTCCCCCTCAATTTTCTGTTCTCACAACCACATATGTCGGAAAAGTCTAAGGCATCTCAAAGGATCCGGATGCCAGACCTTCACTAGGTCTTTCCAGAAGCCCTTAGTAACCAGCCAGGAGAGGGGCAAGGCTGCTGCTCCCTGCTGTCCCCTGGGGAGGGGACCTTCTCAGAGCGAGCGCTCCACGGCGCTCAGTTATGAGCAAAACGTCTGCCCAGCGTCTAAATGCAAACCATCCTGTCACTGTGGGTTGCTGAACATGCCAGACTTGCCTGCGACAAGTTGTCACGTCTCTTTAGAGTGACAGCCTGCAGCCCATCAGTCTGGAAAATAGGAAGTTTACCTCCAGGAGAACACTGAGAAAATTGACCACCAAATACCGCTGGCTACACCCAGCCTGATGGGTGTTCTCGGCTGGAACGTGGCATTGGTTAGCGAATGTACGTGCTGCTTCAAGGCGACCAGGGACAGAGTTGTGGATATGACGACAGGAAATTTGTCCCTCCACCTGAGGCTGTTTTCTAGTAAATCCTGGGTCCTCTGGGAAGGGTTTCCATCTGAGGGAACCAAGGTTCGCCCTTTGGGATATAACCTCTGAAACACCAGTCATAATTCCCCTTATACCGAAGCCCAGGATATTTCCCGAGGTAATCCACAAGGCTCCCCCGTTTCTGGGTGGGGAAGCATTTATTACCTGGAGAGACCCTTGGGAATGTATGGTTTGCACAGTAGTGATTACTATCAGTCAGCTCAGCTTATTTCCATTTCTTTCTTTCAATGTTTATTTTATTTTTGAGAGAGAGAGCATGAGTGGGAGAGGGGCAGAGAGAGAGGGAAACACAGGATCTGAAGCAGGCTGAGCTGTCAGCACAGAGCCCAACGCAGGGCTCGAACTCATGAACTGCGCGATCATGACCCGAGCCAAAGTCGAAGCTTAACCGACTGAGCCACTGGGCGCCCCCCTCAGTGTATTTCCATTCCTCAGCAGAGCCACACAGTCTCAGGGGAGCACAAAAGAAGTGTGACTAACACACCCTGTCCCTCCCACACTCCTATGCCTCCACCGTTTTTTTAAAATCCTCCTTCGATTAGCTTTTCCACAGCCCTTCACTGTGTCTCGAGAGAGGGTCTTGGCTGGACCTCGGGTTATTTCACACTCCGTTGCCGATAACGTCATCACCCCCCCAGGCCCTTGCGCCCACGCCCCCCAGCCCCCCCCCCCCCCCCCCCCCCCCCCGTTCCTGGGTTCCAGTGGACCATGGGAGTCACCTCCTTCAGCCTAGATTCTGGCTTAAGGCTGAGATTTCTTTTTTTCATCCAAAAATAAAAATAACTTCACCGAGCTTCATAAAAGTGCAATTTTTTTTTCCAATTGAATCGCCTACTTTATTAAATAAAGGGATTCAAGGAGAACTCCGGGAATGGTTATTAGCCACTAAAATGTCAAAGTTCTGCTTTCTCTGAAAAGTAATAATGAGGAAGCACTTTTACAGGGTTTCATATGGAAATTAGGTCTGGGCTCTCCCAACACTAGACTGACAGGTAGTTATCTCCTCCCTGCTTCCTTTGCCCTCTTGCTAATTTCATTACCCCCCCCCAGAGTCAGCTAATATCTGAGGACGTCGGCTTTGATGATTCCAGGTCCTTATCTTGAGTCCAAACCTTCCCTGATCTCCACATGGACGTTCTGCAAAAATGTCAGCTCGGTTCTTGGTTCAGACCTCGCCACCCCGGGTTTTCCTTCGTTCGTTACCCCCTGGTGTCCTGGAACACCCATCCCATTGCACCCACCATACGGCATTATAGCCCTCTGGGTCCCCAGTGTGACGGACGTCTGTGTCCACCACGTCCCCCTCCTCTTCTGCTAGGAGCTGGCCCCCCGCCCACCCCCGTGTGTGGCTGTCCAGGAACTGCCGTGCTCCTCTGCCCCTGCCCCCTGGGTCACAGTTCATTTGCCGGGGGTGGGCATTCAGGGCAAGCGAGGCCAGTTAGAGACCTACTCCAAGCCCCAAACCGGGTCACCTAAGGAAGGATGCTTTCTGGGGTAGAGGGGCGTAGACGATGAGACTCTAGAGAATGCAGCTGCCACGTGGAGGCTTCCAAGTGAAGCCAACACGTAGAGAAAGGAGGTGGAAAATCTTGTGCGGGGTATTTGCATTCCTGAG
The DNA here is from genome assembly GCF_018350215.1 of Panthera leo. Taxonomy (NCBI): domain Eukaryota; kingdom Metazoa; phylum Chordata; class Mammalia; order Carnivora; family Felidae; genus Panthera; species Panthera leo. The sequence continues at coordinate 17,522,788 of NC_056689.1, read as the reverse complement.
GCTTGGATACAACCTACCTTTCTTGTTTTTTGCCTGCTGAGACTTTCCCCGGATTCTGTGAGCCCAAGCGAGTTGAGGCTGGGTTTTGCAGGTTTGTCTGCCTGCTTTGGGGAGGAGGGTTTATTGTTCTTAAAAAGAGGAGAGAAATGTTGTGGCGCTTGTCCCCTCACTCCCTCCACCCCTGGCGTCTAACACGGCACCTGGCACATACTAAATACCTGAGTAATGTTTTCAGTACTTTTTTCTTTTCCTTTGAATGCATAAATTCATGTCTTCTTCTTCTTATTTTTTTGTATGCCTTGCACCGACCACAGTGCTTGGTACACAGACAATGCTCAAGAAGGTTGACTGCCCTTGTCTTCAAGAGAGAGAGGGGAAAGAGCCTAACTCCAAGAGGTAGGGGCAAGAGATATAACAGAGGGGTGAACTGGACCATTATGCAATGGTAGAATCAATGAACGCCAGTGATTCAGTGCCTGTGGCGTGAATAGAGACGAATCAGGGATTCGCTCAGCAACTATTGTGATTTCTGGCTGTCTGGCTTTGGTAACTGGGTGAATGATGGTGCCCTCTACTATTTAGAGAATACAGGAGAGAAACACATTTCTTCTTTGTTCTCTCAAGGTCCCGTGTGTCTTTCTTCGGGCCAGGGAAGTTTCCAACCCTTCCCACTGTGCTCCAGAAACACAACTGCAGTCATCCTCAGTAATAAGCATCCACGAATACCTGCTCTGTTTAGAACGTGCGTAGCTATTTTTGGATTACCGTCGGTAAAGAAAAACATAGCCCACAAATTCCAAAATATCAAAATTCTAAAAATGAATAAGGGCTTCTTATGGAACTATAATTTCACTGGGAAGCGATGATTTTTCATTTGCAAGCTTAAAGACTTATCAGATGAGTAAAGATAAGCTCAGTGAATTTCATGCACCAAAAATTCACATTCAGTCCCTGCGAGAGAAGGGACTGGAAACGGGGCAACAGGCAAGTCAGGGTGTGGACACGTTCCTGCCACTCATGTGGCTACAGACGAAACCCATCACTTTTCTGCTTTTAGAGAATATGAGCCTATCTGGGTGTGTTATCGATCTTTATTTTCCATCTGTCCTTTGGGGTTCTTTGGAGATAAGTCAAGTTACTGTCTCAGAGGACCACTATCAATGTTAAATTGAAAAATAACCATAGGCTGAAAGGAAATGAAGGCTATGTCTAGAGGGGCGTGTGTGTGAGAAAGAGACACACACAGACAGAGACAGAGAGACAGAGAGGTGCAACTAGTCTGCTGGGGTAAGTAAGCTTGGATTCTATCACCACCTCACCTTTTGGGATGGAAGTTAAGGTTGGCTCCTTAACATGGAGCTGAGATTTCCAGCTACGTTGGCACTCTAAACTTATTTTGTGGGTGCCCACGGATAAATGTAGATTTCAGATAGATAATCCCAGTGTCCTAAGCCAAGACCCTAGAACTTTGTTTGCAAAACTCTACGGTCCAACTTCTTCTCCCCCAGAGCACGAAGCAAACCCACTTCAAGCCTGGGTCTTCCCTCCCTGTCTGGGGTTTGGGACCACCGGACTCACCTAAGGTTATATGGCAGTTTCTCCCCAGAGGGTAAACATTTAAGGTATGGATGTTTTGTGTATTTCAAATCTCCGGACAGAGAAACAATCAGCCACATTAGAGCTATGAATAACAACTCCCAGAGGGGAACGGGCACAGATGTCCTCACGGAAGTAGGAAGAAAAGGAGGGACACGAGAGTGAGCCGTGCGTCACCCGGGGCTGAGCCGGAAGAACACTTTCAAGGTTGTTGAACGCCTTGGGCCTGAGAACAAGAGGCCCATTTTGTGAGCATTACCTCCTTGCCCGAAAGAAAGTGCCCCCAGACCACAGCATGTATGAGACATCTGACCCCCGAGAAGTAATCCTATGTGATTTTTGAAGTAGACAGATCTCTCGGAAGAAGGTTTTCTGCCGGGTGAGCAGCTTTACGCACCTTGGTTTCATCTGACCTTGACGGGGGTGTGGGAGGTAGAGTTGGGTTTTATGTGACGGGCGTGGAGGAGAATACGTGTCTCAGAGTCTTGTGTGATAGAGGATGATATGGTAGAAGGTAGGGGGTCGCTATCTGCCAGGCCACTAGCGAGATAGGAAGGCTGAGCTGGCTGGAGCAGAGGCGTGTTTCAAGGAGATCGGAGGTAACCACAATAATGGCAAGCCAAAAGCGACAGCAGCCACAACTCACATCTACGGAGTGTTTACTAGGTGTCAGACATCCCGCTGACACTCTATATGTTTTACAAATATTTCACAGAACCCTGGAGGACTCTATGGTTAAAAGCATGAGGACTGCCTCTGAGCTTTTTTTTTTTTTTTAATGTTTATTTATTTTTGAGAGGGGGAGAGGGGCAGGGAGGGAAGGAGACACAGATTCCAAAGCAGGCTCCAGGCTCTGAGCTGTCAGCACAGAGCCGGACGCGGGGCTCGAACTCGGGAACCGCCGAATCGCGACCTGAGCTGAAATCGGATGCTTAGCCGACTGAGCCACCCAGGCGCCCCTGTCTGAGTTTTAAGTCGTTCTTACTCTGCTGGGCCCTCTGGCTTCTTGAAGATTGTATATCCATGTTGCAAGACTCAGTCAAGACTCTTGTACAATTTTTTCATAGAAAAAACTTTTTCCTGAACTTCTCGCCAAGTGGATCTGATTTCTCTTTCTTTTATACCCCGATTGTGCCTACACATCCTTCTTTCCCAACGCCCATATCGTTCACTCCGTGCTCTGTTTATTTGCAGAGAGCCGGGGCTCGTGCGAGAACCAGTAGGACTTCCCAAGCTTCCTAGAAGCTCCCCTAGCTCCGGACTTTAAAATTAACAAGGCCAATGTCACCTCACAGCTGTCAGAATGGCCAAAATAAAAACCACAAGACACAACAAGGGTTGGCAAGGGTGTAGAGAAAAAGGAACCCTCGTGCACCGTTGGCGGGAATGCAAACTGGTGCAGCCGCTGTGGAAAAGGGTATGGAGGTTTCCCAAAGAGTTAAAAAGTAGAACTACCTTACCATCCAGCAATTGCACTACTGGGTATTTACCCCCAAAATACAGAAACACTGATTCGAAGGGATACGTGCACCCCTATGTTTATGGCAGCGTTATTTACAACAGCCAAACTATGGAAGCAGCCCAAGTGTCCACTGACTGATGAACGGATAAAGAAGTGGTATGTATTGATGAGGAAAGCAAAGGCAAGAGAAATGCAGCTTAAATGAAATGTCCTTCCAGCTTGCAGCCCACAGGCACCTGAAACAGGCAGAGCGTGACCTTCCGCAAGCAACTCACGGCTGCCTTCGTGCCTTGATATCTATATTTTATTAAAGACTAAGAGTAACCTTACCTTTTAAACATTGTTTTAAATGTATGTTTATTTTTGATAGAGAGAGAGAGACAGAGCGTGGGTAGGGGCGGGGCAGAGAGAGAGGAAGACACAGAATCTGAAACAGGCTCCAGGCTCCGAGCCATCAGCACAGAGCCCGACGCGGGGCTCGAACTCACAAGCTGTGAGATCATGACCCGAGCTGAAGTCGGACGTTCAACCGACTGAGCCACCCAGGCACCCCGAGTCACCTTATCTTAATAACAGCTCGCCCCTCAAGGTCCTAAAAGCCTTGCTTCAAAATTCCTTAGACCTTTACCCTCTGTCCCCACTCCCTCCACAAACTTAAAAGAATAGTCAGTCATTCCTCACAATTCCAGGGCAGCTCTTTCTGCCCACGGGTTCGGTCCCCGTGCTGTAATAAAATCACCTTTTTGCAGCAAAAACATCTCAAGAATTCTTTCTTAGCCGTTTGCTCTCGAACCCGATACTTCCAAACTTCATCAAGTATGTGTGTGTATTTACTTAAATATACACACTCACACATATACAATGGAATGTTACTCAGCCATAAAAGAGAATGTAATCTTGCCATGTGCAGCAACAGGGATGTAGCTAGAGAGCATAAGGCTGAGCTAAATAAGTCAGTCACAGGAAGACAAATATCATATGATTTCACTCATGTGTGGAATTTAAGAAACAAACAAATGACCGAAAGGGGAAAAGAGAGAGAGACAGAGAAACCAAGAAACAGACTCTGAACTACAGAGCACAAACTGATGATTATGGGGGTGGGGGGGGAGGGATGGGTAAAATAGGTGATGGGGATTAAAGAGCACACTTATCACGTTGGAAATAATAATAATCATTAGTAATAAGCCAAATAGGGTGGAGTCTGGGAAGGTGTCGGAGTAAAAAGCACCAGACATCTGTCTTCCCGTCAAGACAATTGCACTGGCAGAATTTGCCAGATTATACCTCTTTTGGAACTCTGCAGACTATTGAAAGATCGCAACTTCCTGCGGAAGCCGTGAATAGTAAATTGCAGTTAATTTCACCGGAGCGTTACCCATCCCCCACCTCCACCCTGCGGAAGGCAGTCACGTGTGTGTTTCTGGAGCCACCTGTCCAGAGCCTGTGGGAGCCGGGGGGGGGCGACAAAAAGGACCCAGTACTCCAAATATCAGGTTGCTGGTTGCTGCTTCTGATCACAGATGTGCAGACAAAGAAGCAGGCAGTCATTGCTTTGTACCTGTCCTCACTGCGGCAAGTGATCCCCCTGGGACCCTATCTGGCTCAAGTGACTTCTTGGAGATTTAAAAAGCTAGTGCTGTTACTACCCTTCCCTTTATTTTTCTCTATTTCTCCTTTTGGGAGCCAGATGTTAAAGACTGGAACATTCAGAAGCAACTACATACACGGGGAAAATCAGAAAGTGATTGTACTTGCCCAGGGAAAGGCTTGGAAAAGATCTCTGAGAAGACCCGAAGTTTACATTTCAGGCTGGTCCTCAGCACAGAGACAGCCTACAACAAGAAAAGAAAAATCAAAAACAGGAAGTAGAATCGATAAGAAAAGCCAGAAGGCCCCGGGGGAGGGAGAGAATCTGATTTCCAGAGTTAACCACGTTATTAGGTTCCACTGGGTGTAGTCACTGGGTATACCGTGGCCATACAGAGTGGTATTTACCCCCCCAAAATTAAAAATAGAAATACCATGCGATCTAGCAATTACGCTTCTGGGTAGACGCGCAAAAGAATTGAAAGCAGGGTCTCAAAGAGGTATTTGTACACCCGTGTTCGTAGCGGCATGAATCACAAGAGCCAAAGGTGGAGGTGTTACCGGTAGGAGAGGCTGTGTTGTGCTGATGGCGGCCTCCGTCCTTGGATTCCCCTCGAGAGAGTTCCATGAGGATCTGTGCTGGAGCAAAGATGACCAGGAGGAAGGTAGTGAGCACAAAGCAGTTTATTAAGGACGGTACACTCCCAAGGTGGGAGAGTGGGCAGGTTCAGAAGTGGCCACTGCACCGGGTTTAGGGATGTCTTACTTTTCTTTTTTTTTTTTTTAATGTTTTTAAAATTAATTTATTTATTTTTGAGACAGAGAGAGACAGAGCATGAGCAGGGGAGGGGCAGAGAGAGAGGGAGACACAGAATCCAAAGCAGGCTCCAGGCTCCCAGCTGGCAGCACAGAGCCCGATGTGGGACTCGAACCCACGAACCGCGAGATCATGACCTGAGCCGAAGTCGGATGCTTAACCGATTGAGCCACCCAGGCGCCCCACGGATGTCTTTTCTTTTCATGTTCACATAGGTTATGGGTCATAGCTAGGGCGGTCTCCCACTGAGGTTGTTTCTGGTCACCAAAGGGACACCTCCTACTGGTTGGGAGGTGGGGAGCTTGGCCCCACAAGGTTCTTGCTGGAACCCTCGTGGCCATCTTACCCAGTGCTGTAGAGGTGAGGAAGGGGAGGTTGAAACCACAATGAAACTACATTCTAATGAAGCTATAGGTTACCCTGAGGTAGCGGTTGAAGAGGAGGGCGCATCTGTGTTCCGCCTCTGTGGCTCTTGGTCTGTTGGCCCCGGGGTGTGGGAAGCCATAAGGCCAAGATGCTTAAAAGCCACAAAGTCAGGATGCTGTGCCCTCAGGCTCCTCATGTGCCACATATTTATCACTGCCATTCTCTCCAGTTCACGTCGAACTGCCCACTCTACCAGAAGCAATCCAAGTGTCCACTGATGGGTGAATGGACAAGCGAAATGTGGTCTATACGCCTAACGGAATCTTGTTCAGCCTTGAGAAGGAAGGAAATTCGGACACTGGCTAACAACATGGATGAATCTCAGGGCGCCTGGGTGCCTTCATCGGTTAAGCGTCCGACTCTTGGTTTTGGCTCAGGTCACGATCTCACGGGTTTGTGATTTCAAGCCCCATATCGGGCTCCGCACCGACAGTGCAGAGCCTGCTTGGGATTCTCTCTCTCCCTCTCTCTCTCTCTCCGCTCCTCCCCTGCTTGTGCGCGCTCTCTCTGTCTCCCTCTTCTCTCTCAAAATAAATAAATAAACTAAAAAAAAAAAAAACAAACAAACATGGATGAACTTGAGGACATTATGCTGAGGGAAATAAGCCAGTCACGAAAAACCAAATATTGTGTGATTCCACTTATCCTTAGAGTAGTCAAAATCATAAAGATAGAACAGAAAGTGGTGCTTTCCAGGGTCTTCGGGGAGAGGAAGGAATGGGGAGTTAGTGTTTCAGGAGCATGGAGTTTCAGTCTTACCAGATGCAAAGAGTTCTGGAGACGGTGCGATGGCAGCACAACCTTACGAACGTATGAAATACCGTGGAAGGGGTACACTTAGAAATGGTTAAGATAGTAAGTTCTTCATTACATGCATCTCACCATAATAAAAAAAAAACTGAGAAAATTAACGACATTCCTTTTTTGCCTAAGTCTGTGTGGGTCGGTCTTTCTGTGACTTTGCAGGGGAGTCCTTCTGTACACCTTTTACATCCCGTTTCACACCGATCGTGACGGATGCTGTTGAACATGAAAGAGCTGTGCCCACAGCTCCTTTAAAACCTCCCTTGAAGCGGACATCCGTCAATGAATCAATACACTCGGGTATGGTTATTAAACCAGTGACTTCTCCACTTAATTATAAACAGCATATAATCCATATTTCTTTGCACAGCCCATAAGCATGTCGTGAGAAATCGTCAAATTCCTGGTGCCCTTTCCGGACCTACCTGTCGAGCAAGGCCATCGAGGGAGAAGAAAAATCTTCTAAGTGACTGGTTCTCGCTGACCCCGTGCAGCCATCACCATTGACAGCACTGCGGGGGATGGTGATTTTCTCATCTGTGTAGTCTTCCTCGATGGGAAGGAGTTTGTAAAGACTCTTGGTGGAGTGTCTCAACTTTCTCTCCTCTTCTGACAAGACTGGGTTCTTGAGAGGCGGGGCACATCCGGTCGGAGCTTCCCCACCGCACTTGGCGGGAACCAGCCCTGTGTGACGCGTACATGTGTGTTTCCCAGGCTCTGAACCTTCCCAGTCAATGCCTCATGCTTGTTTTTTTTTTTAAGTGATTGGTTGCAGGGCTGACCCGGAGTGGCTTAGACTCTTGATATTAAGAGAGTGGCACCATCGGGGAACGCGTTAGAAATTCAGAATCTCCATCTCCATCCCAGAATTTCCGAAGACACATCCGCATGTCAACAGGACCTCGGGTGATCTGCACGTTAAAGTTTCAGACGCCTAGACTTAACCTTTCCAAAACAGAAGGGCCCCTTTGCCGTGTTCTTACAACAGCGGGGGGAGTTGTGTTCTGTGTCCTTGTCACCAGTTCACGTTTCCTGTGATCTCTCCTCATATGTCCTCTTGAATGGCAGCTCTTATCGAAGAATTGATCTTACAACGCCCACGTTATTAAATACAACGAAACAAGCTTTAAAGGTCCCTTGGGTTTGCCTCAGCTATTTTATTCTCTTGAACAAACCCTCTCGCGCTGAGACCTGCTTCCTGCTGTTACTCCCACGTGTCTGGACTGTTCTTTTCCCTTTGTGCGTGGCACCGGCCATGTTTCCATTGTTTGCATGCTGTCTTCAGAACTGTTGGCTCAGTGCTATGCTCTCTGCACGTGGGGGTTTATTCGCTAGGTACCACCCGCTTTTCTTCCAAGATCAATCGCAAATGCATTGTTAGAATTCTATCGGGGGACCTTTCAAACCTGTAAGATTGCCTCCTCTTTACCGTCTCGTGACCCAAGAACGTTCTCATCTGTCCTCCCAAATCAATATTTCCTCTGAAATAAGTTTGCGTAAGATGCGCACATCGTTAAAATGTCAAATAACGCTGAATCATTTGTAACAGAAAAGGATTAGGGGTAGTCTCTGCCTACGATGAGCACCCGCTCTTATTTATGCTTAAGTTAAGATGCTTAACTTTATGTTTCTGTTTTTTTATGCTTAGACCGAAATTTCTTTTATCAATTATAAGTATAATCTGTTTTTTATATTAAACCGAAGACTTAGCTTCTTATATAGCTTTATCGACACCTGTGCTTCCTTCCCCCTCCCTTTCGACCACAGGTTTAACACAGTGTGGATCGAATCATTGTAATTATTACTTCATAAATACTGGGTTTTTAAAAAAAATTTTTTTTAATGTTTATTTATTTTTGAGAGACAGAGCGACAGAGCATGAGCAGGAGTGGGGCAGAGAGAGAGGAAGACACAGAATCTGAAGCAGGCTCCAGGCTCCGAGCTGTCGGCACAGAGCCCAACACGGGGCTCGAACTCACAGACCGCGAGATCATGACCTGAGCCGAAGTTGGACGCTTAACTGACTGAGCCACCCACGCGCCCCCTACTTCATAAATATTGTTAACTCCACATCCAGGTAGCATATTACGCCTGTATTTCCTCTCCTCTATAATGTTTTTAGGTTTATTTATTTATTTTGAGACAGAGAGCAAGCGGGGGAGGGGCAGAGAGGGAGAGAGAGAGGGGAGAGAGAGAGAGAGAGAGAGAGAGAGAGAGAGAATCCCAAGCAGTCTCCACAGTGTCATCGCAGAGCCCAACACAGGGCTCAGTCTCATGAACCATGAGATCATGACCCAAGTGGAGATCGAGTTGGACACTGGACCAGCTGAGCCCCCCGGGGGCCCCTCCTCTCCTGTATAATTAATTGTTAATTCTGGGTTAAACAGTTGCATGATTTTCATTTTCGCTTAGGCTTTGAGGTACCTGTAGCTCAGGTTCTCACTTTTCCCACAGCCTCACGGAAAAATTTTCCACCTCATCAAATAAATTTTAATATTCTTCTGATTCTATGTATGGGTAGACAATTTTTCCCATGCCCTCCACAGCCTTTCAATTACATTATCTGTGTGATGAGAAAATCTATCCGTTCTAGCCACATCCCTTCCACAGGCCTCTGGCTTCCTGTTCCAGTCTGAACTAATTGATTGGTTGGCCACCTGCCTGCTAATATTTTGGGGCTTCCCTTCATTATCACCCGGTTTGGGTCCAATCACCAAGACAGAAACCACCTAGTAATTTAAAATCAGGACGTTTAAGGGCATCTGGGTGGCTCAGTCGGTTAAGTGTCTGACTTTGGCTCAGGTCATGATCTCGCGGTTTGTGACTTTGAGCCCCGAGTCGGGCTCTGTGCTGACAGCTCGGAGCCTGGAGTCTGCTTCAGATTCTGTGTCTCCTTCTCTCTCTGCCCCTCCCCCACTTGTGCTCCGCCTCTCTTGGTCTCTCAAAAATAAATAAAATGTAAAATCAGGGCATTTAATATAAAGGATTATTAAACTATTTCAGGAAAGTAACTACAATGATGTGAAGAAAATGGAAGAGGGTCCCCCAGGAGCTGAGGGAGAGTCCCCTTGGAGAGGCAAACATGGAAGGGGGCCTCCTCATTGGAGAAGGTGTGGTTGCAGTCCCCGGATGGCAGAGAAGTCAGCTGGGCTCCTGGGCCGGAGCCAGCCTACAGTCCCCAGGTAAGAAGAAAACAGGTCTCTGGTTGCAAGTGAGCCAAGGCTGGAGATGAGCACACAGAGGGAATTGAGGCCCCACAGCAGTCTCCAGGCCTGTCGTGCAGTGTCTGTGTCAGGAAGGACACAAAGATGGTCCCTGGGACCCAACCAGAATAGCAAAGTCTCCAAGGGGCTCATGCTCGGGGCATGTGGCTGGGGCAGAGCACCACTGATGTTTCCACACGAACACCTTGGTGGGCAGTGGGGGAGGAACACGCAAAAGGAACACCCAGCAACTGGAACTAAGGAGAAAGGCTTTCTTCCAGTGCCCTCTACCGACAAAGCTTAACATCACAGTCACCGTAAAAAGAGGAAAGCTTCAAGAGCTGTGTCCATTACTGCCGAGCAGGTACTGAAGGGTGAATGTGGAGCTGGGAGGCTAGAAGTGGATACCCGGCCGCCTCAGCCTTGGGACTACTTGGATTCCTCATGCACTCTTTTGCACACGCGTGACTTTCATACAAAACCAAAACAACTCAGTGTTTCTCAGTAGGAAGATATGGTATTCCTCCTGATAAGAGAAGTTCTCACCTTTCCCTCAAGAGAAGACACAGACTCCCTAGAGTTCTTGTATCCATCGCTGGCTAAATCTTCAAATGTAGTCATCGTCCCATGGAACATTCTGTTACCTAAAGACTAAATGATAAAGGTGACTTCCAACAACTTGTATAAAAAATTAAAATGGGAGGGATACAAGAGAAGAGGGCTGGTAGATGCCAAAAAACATAGGCACACAACAAGCGCAGAAAAAATACGCAAAGCTTCCACAGAATTCATTTCTATAAGTGGTCACATGGTTGTGCTATCTTCGGCTATCTTCTTCCACTGCCCACTTCATGTCTTTCTTGCCCTCCCTCCTAACACCTCAGCTTCTCAGGATCCTTTACCTGGTATAGTGACCCAGATCTTCATTCTCAAAGGGCCCCAGTTGTCTTGCCTTTTTGTTGTTGTTGTTGTTGTTGCTATGTACTTTTCCATTAATCTTTACTGTTGGCCACGTAGTACTAAGAGAAGATTCAGTGAAGCCCCCTGGCTCCCAGACAGAGTCCTGTGTGCCTCTGTTGTATAGCAGCAGCCCAATTTACCCAGCTAATTGGGATCGATCGCTTCAGCCGATCAGCATACTGTCATCAGTGTGGTGGGCCTGTGTGATGTTTTGTGGAATGTCAAGATGATGAGGATCCCCGCAGACTACATTATGGCAGAAAGCAGGGCAACCGATGTGGCCCCGAGACAACACTGTGACGTCTTACCATTGGCCCAATAATGGCAGACCAAGTGCCCGGAGTTATGCTGATTTGCTCCAGTAATGATGTCACCCTGGGCTCGGCAGCTCCATGTGGAGTCTTACCACTTCATTTAGTTTAGGATGATCCCCAGTCCTTCTCGAGGGTCCACGTGGCTTCTACACAGGCCTGATTGGTGAGTTAAGCGTGATAGCGATCGCTCCCCTTTCAAGCCTTCGACGGTGGTAGTAATCTCTGTAATCCACCAGGAGTACAGTATTGCTTCTGGCTTACTATTGTGGTAAGGAGGGGAAATTCCGGGGATTTCTGCTTAGCATTTCCTACTACAATGTCCCTTGTTGCCAAGTATTCAGGAACTGGAGAAGTAGGCACAGAATGGGCTCACTGTTAGGCTCCAATCATCACCTGACCACCATAAACCTCTGTTTTGGCTGGAGGGCTACCGTGTCCTTTTGAGGGAGTTGACCTTGACCCATACTTTTCTTCTGGAGTCCTTTGTTAGTTCTAAACTCACAGCTAAAAAGAAAAAGCAGCGAAAAGGCTGAGAAACTGAGCAAAGTTTCCAGTGCTTCCATGGGGCCGGAGAGACAAATATTATGACCCACCAAAAAGGAGAGTCCCTGGTATACCACCAGGGGATGCATTTGGGACCCCAGAGGCTATACCACAGAAGGAAGGGAAACCTGGAAATATACCTGCTTTCCCAAGAGTGAAGGTCTCGCTTCCAATCAGCTCCACCCTTGATTGGATTGGGATAATCTGCCCTGATCTGTTTGCAGCATAAAAACTAATCCTTCCTGGAAAAAGATTAAATCATTCAAAGCCTCAAATTATCCCTCAGAATTTTTATGCTCAAAGTCCAGTACTCAGTTAAAAATAAACACACTCACAATAATGCAAAGATGAAGGGAAAGAATGCTTTTTATCTTTTTTCTTTTAATGTTTGTTTATTTTTGAAAGAGAGAGAGACAGCAGGGGAGGGGCAGAGAGAGAGGGAGACAGGATCCGAAGGGGGCTCTGTGCTAACAGCAGGCAGCCCGATGCGGGGCTCAAACTCAAGAACCACAAGATCATGACCTGAGCCGAAGTCAGACGCTTAACCAACTGAGCCACCCAGGTGCCCCAGGAATGCTGTTGTCAATAAATGATGCTGAATCAATTGCATATCCAAAGGGGGGGGGGGTACTCACACCACATACCAAATATAAGGCTTCTAGAAGATAATGTGGGAAAACAACTTCAAGACGCTGAGTGGGCAAAGTAGGCAAAAGAATTTCTTTTTAAAATTTTTTTTTAACGTTTATTTATTTTTGAGACAGAGAGAGACAAAGCATGAACAGGGGAGGGTCAGAGAGAGGGAGACACAGAATCTGAAACAGGCTTCAGGCTCTGAGCTGTCAGCACAGAGCCCAACGCGGGGCTCGAACTCACGGACCATGAGATCATGACCTGAGCCGAAGTCGGCTCCTTAACCGACTGAGCCACCCAGGCGCCCCTAGGCAAAAGAATTTCTTAAACAGAACCCAAAAAACATTACCCATGCACAAAGAGATAAAGTATATCACATTAAAATTGGAACTTCTGTTCTTCAAATAACATGGTAAAGCGAATAAAAAAAGAAAGACACAGAGTGGGAGAAAATGTTTGTAATAATCATAAGGAGAAAAGTCTCGATTCCAGAATACATACTTTCTAAAAATTCCAATACATCGAAAAGAAAAGGCGAGTAGGGGGATGGGTGAAACAGGCGAAGGGGATTAAGAACACATATCGTGATGGGCACTGGGTGATGTGTAGGACTGTTGCATCATTGTGCTGTATATCTAAAACTAATATAACACTATATGTTAATTACTTTCAAAAATTTTTTATTAGTTTTCTTTATTTTTGAGAGGCAGAGAGAGACAGAGCATGTGTGGGGGAGGGGCAGAGAGAGAGGGAGACACAGAATCCGAAGCAGGCTCCAGGGTCCAAGCTGTCGGCACAGTGCCGGACGCGGGGCCCAAACTCACAAACCATGAGCTCATGACCTGAGCCGAAGTCGGACGCTCAACCGACTGAGCCACCCAGGCGCCCCAACACTCTGTGTTAATTACACTCGCGTTAAAAAAAAGAAATGAGAACAGAGTGATGAACTAAATGAGTTCCATTTTCATATAAAAAGTATTTGAGATGACGGCAAAAGAAAATAAAAGATCAAACAACCCAATGTCAAACCAATATCAAAATGGGCAGAGTGGACTCAACCAAGAACTTCACAGTAGAGGACATTCGAAGAGTCGATAAGCCTATGAAAATCTGCTTTAGTCATAAGGAAAATGCTAAGTTAAAACTACAGTAAGGTTCTGATATTAATCCACTGAAATGACCCAAATGAAGAAGACTGACCCTATCAAGCAAAAATGCAGTGTAACTGAAATACTCTGCTATTTTTCCAGAAGGTAAATTGGGACCACTTGGGGAAACGACGGGGCAGTATTATCTAAGGCTGAATATAGGCATATTTTACGGGGCAGCAATTTCACTTTTATTTACTTTCCTTTAATTTAAATTTTAGTTAGTTAACATAGCAATTTCACTTTTAGAATAGGTCTGTGTCAAGCAGAATAAAGAACCCCCCCCGCCCTCGCCACCCCTCCAAAGATGTGCAAGTCCTAATCTCCGATACTGGTGATTAGGTTACCTTACATGGCAACAGGGACTTTGCAGCTGTGAGTAAATTGAGGATCGTGAGATGGGGGGATTATCCTGGATTATCCACATGGGCTCAGTCTAATACATGGGTCCTTACAGGAGGGAGCAGGGGGTCAGATTTGGAGGAAGAGCTGTGACAATTGAAGCAGGGATTGGATTGCTGGCTGAAAGGGGCCATAGGTCAAGGAAACATGGGAGGTATCTAGAAGCTGCAAGAGGCTGACAGGTTGTCCCCTGGACTCTCCAGAAGCAATGCATTCCTGCCCAAACCTTGATTTTAGCCCAATGAAACCCATTTTGGGCTTCTGATCTCCCGAATTGTAACATAATAAACTTTTGTTGTTTTAAGGCACTAAATTTGTGCTAATTTATAGTACAAGCAATAAGCAGTTAATATAATACATAATAGAAATGAGTACAGATGTCTACTTGAAACAAGAATGTTTCAAGAGCATTATTTGTTAAATCTAAAACCAGAAATCATCCAAACATTAATCAACAGTAGAATGGATAAAAACATGGCAGAATAATCAGGCAGTATAATACCATGCAGCAAGTGGAAATAAATGAACTGCTCCTTGCAAAATATGTCATGTAGATGAATTCGGAGGCATACTGGTAAATGTCTAACAACTATCTTTCTGGGGAAAAAAATCTACATATATCTATACTAATTATAAATTTTACTATTACAAAGGATATATAGGACACAATCCACACATAATAAAATCTATAATGCTTATTGGAAATTCTGTATTTCCGATCGATTCTCGGTCAATTTTGTTGCTTTTCAGCTGAACCCTTGTGTCTGTGGCCGGCCTGTGGATCCAACTGATGAACAAATCAGTTCATCATGAATGTTAGTTGATCGTTTTACTGACATTAAAAAACGAGACAAAAGGAAATAAAAATTTTTGTCAAGACTTCTCTCACTTGTCAATGACTGACCATCCTCTATACTGAACTGGATAATAGTTTTGAATACCGGAAGAATATTTCCTCAGGTTTTTTTTGTGTGTTTTTCACAATGTAATGGCTATAGACACAACATACTTTTATGTTCAAACTGCTCTCTCTCTCTTTTTTTGAGAGAGAGACAGAACGTGAGCATGAGCAAGTGTGGTAAGAGGGGCAAAAGAAGGAGAGAGAGAATCTCAAGCAGGCTCCACACCCAGTGCAGAGTCCGAGGTGGGGCGCGATCTCACAACTGTGAGATCATGACCTGAGCTGAAATCAAGAGTCAGTTGCTTAACCGAATGAGCCACCCAGGCGCCTCTATGTTTAACCTGCTCTCTTAATCAGCGTTTTCTCTGAGAACAAACTGAGGGTTGATGGGGGGTGGGAGGGAGGGCAGGGTGGGTGATGGGTATTGAGGAGGGCACCTTTTGGGATGAGCACTGGGTGTTGTATGGAAACCAATTTGACAGTAAATTTCATATATTAAAAAATAAAAAAAAATAAAAAAAAAAAAAGAAACTTAAAAAAAAAAAATCAGCGTTTTCTCCATCCCTTTCTTAAGTCCAAACAATCAACAGAACACTACAATGAAGCCCTAATTTATAGCATTTGCTAATTTCTCTGATGTGAATACTCCCACTGTGGTCAATTTCAAGCCACTAATGTGACACTGTTGAACACAAGATTGGGAAGAAATACACAATACTGCTCCTTTCTACAATACTTATATGCAGTTACAATTGATATAAATAACCCCAAGAGCAGAGGTAATGGTAAAGAGTAGTTGAATCATTAGGAAGCAAGGAGTTTTGAGTATTTATTACCTCTGTACCTCTGTTTTTAATGCAATTTGTTTCATAATGAGTTTTTATAATTTAACTTTTAATGTTTATTTTTGATTTTTTCTTAAATTTTTTTTAACGTTTATTTATTTTTGGGACAGAGAGAGACAGAGCATGAACGGGGGAGGGGCAGAGAGAGAGGGAGACACAGAATCGGAAGCAGGCTCCAGGCTCTGAGCCGTCAGCCCAGAGCCTGACGCGGGGCTCGAACTCACGGACCGCGAGAGACAGACACAGAGTGTGAGCGGGGCAGGGTTAGAGAGACAGGGAGACACGGAATCAGAAGCAGGCTCCAGGCTCTGAGCTGTCAACACGGAGCCCAATGTGGGGCTCAAACTCATGAACTGTGAGATCATGAACTGAGCTGAAGTCGGACATTTAACTGACTGAGCCGCCCAGGCACCCCATAATTTAACTTTTAGTAAGTTCTGTTTGACAACTGGCTTTCAAAACTTAACAATCAGCTCTTCCAAGTTATTATGAGACACACTGCTGGACAAACCTCAAAAAAATAATATTGGACGAAATGAGGTAGACATAAAAGAATACTTGTTGTATGAGTTCATCTACAGAAAGCACTAAGAGAAATAAAACTTAACTATTATGTTAGCTGTTAGGGCAGTGGCCCCGCTAAGCCCAGTCCAAATCAACTGATCTCCAGACACATAAATGAACCCAAGTGAAATTAGCTAAACCGCACATCCATGACAAGAGTGACTGCTGTCTTCAAAGAGGCCTTGTATTTTGGAATGGTTTCTTTGCATTTTTGTGACGATAGCTAACTGGTTCAGAAATTGTACCCTCTCCTTTGGGGAGGCAGGTGAGGACAAGGACCAGAAAGTGACACAAAGGAAGTGTTTGGGGAGTTGGTAATTCTATTTCTTGACCTCTGTTCTGGTTTACACGCCTGTGTTCACTTTGAGATAATTCACTTGAGCTGTGCTGATGACTTGTACACTTTTTACATGTGTTTCTGCCTCAACAAAAGAAGTTTACTTACGTATACAATCGGCAGATTAATCCATGGGAAAGTGCATTAGGGTTCTCCAGAGAAACAAACCAAATATGTATGCATACAAATATGTATAATATGTATTTGTATACACACACACACACACACACACACACACACGCACACTGGCTCAAGAGAGGTTGAAGAGTCCCACCATCTGCCGTCTGCAAGCTGGAGACCCAGGGAGCCAGTCTAATTATCACAGAGATTTGGCCTGAGAACCAGCAGAGCCGATGGTGAGTCCCAGGCCAGGAGCTGGAGAAGGAGTGTTGAGAAGTCCCAGCACAAGCAGTGAGGCAGGAAATAAAATGGGTGAATTTCCTTCTTCCTGCACCTTTTGTTCTGTTCAGGCTTTCAACAGACTGACTGGTGCCCACCCACACTGGGGAGGGCAAACTGCTTTACTGAATCCACCAGATCAAATGCTATCTCATCCAGAAATACCCCCCCAGACACGCAGAAATAACATTTAATCTGTGCACCCTGTGGCCGGTAAGGTTAACACAAAAAATTAACCATCACAGCTAGGAATCAAAGATATGAAAATCAAAATGAGTGAACACCATTTCTACCTAAAAATTGGCAAATTTTTTAACTTTGTTACTCGGTGTTGAGAGATCGTGGGGAAAATGAGCATTTTAATATGTTGGTATACTACATATTACCAACATATTAAATATTTAGTGCACCAACATCTTGGTGGGGTGATTATATTGACACAATTTTTTAAAAGAGTTATTTGGCAAATTTATCCAAGTATTCTTGACGTATTCGCATTTGGAAGCTTCCACTAAAGAAATAATTTAAATTATTTGCATAGATCTAGTTATTAGCATGTTTATCACAGGGTTGCTTTCGAGAGTGACCTTTCTGAAAAAATTAAATGTTATAAAATTGGGACTGATTAATAAATCAGGTACATTCCTACAAGTGTAGCCACTTTAATACAATGGGAAGTGTAGAGTTAATTCTACAAAAAGTTGTGTGTGATCTACTACTGAACGGAATAATACGTATAGTATAATTTAGTCTTTGTAGAAAGAGTTATGTTTATACAGCTAGAGTGACATGTTTAGGTTTAAAAGATAAATGGATGCTAGGCAGCAGGTGGAAACATAGATACGTAGTTAGCTAGAAAACGAAAAGTCTGGCAGGAGACACCCCAAAGCCTTGATAATTTTAATAAGTGGATGATTTTCGTTTTTTACTCTTAACTTGTTTTTCCTAATTTCTTCTCTGATGTGTGTGTATTTTGCTTAACTAAAAGTTACTGAAATGAGCACCACCACCACCACCACCAAAAGAATGTGAAAAGCTTCACGTCGAGCCAGGTTTTGCTACCAACTGAGCTTTTCAGAGCTTTGTGGATTTTGCAGTTTCGGCTACACTGGCTGTAACATACTGCATTAGAACTTTTTTTTTTTTTTTAAAGTAGGCTCCCCACATGTGGGGCTCGAACTCATGCCCCCAAGATCAAGAGTTGCACGTTCTATCAACTGAACCAGCCAGCCAGGCGCCCCTGCGTTAGAACTTTACTACCCATTTCCTCTGCCTGATCAGGTGGCCGGCAGAATATGCCCCTGGGGTATTGCTTTTGTCATTTCTTTTCTCCAATCCTTACCTCTATGCCCCGCCGAGACCCTATTTCCAGGTTCAGATTTCTAGACACACAGTAGAAATCCATGCTGTTCAACAGCTTCTTCTGCCAAGAACAAGCCCCTTTGTCCTGGGTTCCATGGTAAACAGTATCGTCCAAATCTTCCAGGATCATCAGATTTACGACTCACTGTTATAACTCAGTGCACTTTATTTACTCCGCAAATTCTATGTAATAAACATCCGCGGTCGTTAAGTCTTACATCCAGCTCTCTTCCTTAGTGTTTTCTCATGTGAATCACCAGGTACCCATTTCCTTGCTATAACTGCCTTTTTTCCATAATAGTTCTATCCAGGTAGGTGTTTCCCCTTTCTAACTCATATTCGGGGTTGTTGTTGTTGTTGTTGTTGTTCGGTCTTTTTGTTTGTTTGTTTCAAGTTTTTGTTTAGATTCTAGTTAACACATAGAGTAACATTGGTTTCAGGAGTAGAATTTAGTGATTCATCGCTTACATACAACGTCTGACACTCATCCCAACACGTGCCCTCCCAACTCCCTCCAGCAGCCCTCAGTTTGTTCTCTATAGTTAGGACTCTTTTATGACTTGTCTGCCTCTCTCTCTCTCTTCCTTTTCTCCCCTTCCCCTACGTTCATCTCTTTTGTTTCTTAGATTCACTCACATTCGGATTAAAAGGCTCTTGGTCTGACTAACCAGCCTTTCGGCAAATAATAATACAACAGCTGTTAAAATGGATATCATATGTTTATATCACACCATTTTTTTTTTATAAAAGAGCTCCTTAAGCACTCTCAAGGATTTTAATTATTGATGAAATTGGAAACTAGGATCGCTTGGCTTCAAAACGTCTGTTTAAATATAGGGAGAATGTTGTCAGAATTCCCGAAGGTAACATTGAGAGAGAGAAAGGGACAGGCTGGGTGTCCACATCAAGGCACCAGGGGTACCAGGATTGAGAAGGATGCTGGCAGACGGAGCTTGTTCGGACCCCCGCAATGTTGCTGCGTTAGAACTTTCCCCAAGCACCCTGATGCATCATGGCGCCTTTTCCTTACAAAGCCACCCACCTGCACCATTTCGATCTTGTGCAAACTATACAAGTTTGCCTTTGTAAGGCATTCTTTACCTAGGTTTTCTAGAATGTTATTTATGGCCTGCCTTTGCCTAAGAATGTGCAAGAGTTTTATAAACTGCACTTGCACGGAATTACAGATGCTTCAAATTTGACCCTGAGATCATTAAGTCTGCAAATGAAAGAAGGTGAGAATACTTCACCTCTTAACATGAACTGTCATAAGCTGATTCTCAGCATCACACATCTGATTCTTTAAATACAGCTTAACCCGCTTCTGATCTGTGTGACACAGGGAGCTTCGGCAGCAACGCCAGAATGGCATTTCCAGTGATTTTGTGGGAGGACTCTTTCCGTGAACCGAGGATTTGTGGGTTAGAGAGAGAGCTAAGAGTGATTTGGGTGCATCCCTCAACGTTTACTTTAGACTCCCAAACCTCTCTAAGACATTAACAACTTTCAGTCATAGGGAGATCATGGGTTTCGTATTTTTCTCCAATGCAGCATCATAATCTTCAAAGCATCTGTGTTTCGAAGGCATTAGCTATTGCATGTTATAGTTTGGGGGAAGAATGTGGGTGGGGGGTGATGGACTGGAGTGAACAGAGCAGAAGTGACCTGCCCAGCGCTCTCCGGCTGGTCCCTGGCTCCCAGGGTTTGAAAAATGACAATTCCATCTGGACTCTCTTACCTTAGAATGCAGAGGGCAGACAATGGGAAATAAATGTCCAAATAAACAGCGTGGCTACTAGAAGCTAATACTAAAGATATTGAAACAAAGAGTTTTAAAGGTAACATGTAGAGGTCAAGAATTCAAGAGAGTGACTAAGCATTCTCCACCACGATCACCAAGATCCTATTCTTTCATCCTTGAATCTCTCCTGGTGGGCTTTAGTTTTCTAGTGCTTTCCAACACGCATCCCAGGGATTTGCAGGAAGTCGCAAGAGAAATGGGATGAAAGGCAGCCATGTTGTCCCTCCAAGCTCCCCCAGGCTGACCCTAACCTTATGCTACCGCCAGGCATCCTGAGAAGGGATGACCTTCCCCTCTTGAAACAAGAGCTGACCATCTGTGCCAATTAGCTCCGTGTCTTGGCAATAAATTAGCCCAACTCAGGGTCTGCATCTGGCCTCCATGTTGATGTGCCTATCACAGCTCAAGTGGAAGCATCTAAGAATCCCACCGTCTGTTCCTGGAGAGGCCTGTCCCAGGATTGGCACAGAACCCAAAGCCTGGGGGAAATGTAACATGGGGCCCTGGCTACATCAGTATTAGATCCTAATGACTGGATATGTGCTCTCCTTCCTGCTTCGCAGCTGCAGGCAAAACTGCAGAAGGGCCAGGTGGACGGGTCTGTTATCTCTTGCTCTGCTCAAGGGGGCCAATGGCGAGACCCAACCCCCACCCGTCTTCACCGGCTCCGTCCCCTGGCTCTCAGCGTGGACTTGGGCATCAGGCAGCTTGGGTATACTTCTCCCTTGCACTTGTCAGCGAATGATCTAACGTAACGAAACCTTAGCTTCCTCTTCAATGAAAGGAAATAGTATTAGCAACTCCCTCATAAGCTCCTTTGGAAGATTGAATGAGATAATAGACGTAAAGCGTATAGCACTCTATCTCATTAGTGTTGGTCATTATTACTGGCTGTGGGACAGCAGGGCAAGGTCAAAGTGCATGCCTTCCCCAGTAGGTAGACCAACAGAGAGACCTTCTTAGTGGGTGGACAGCCAATGTTCAGTAGGATTTTCCTCTCTTTGGGCACCAGGATGATAGTACCACTCAGTACTTGAGAACGCAGGCTTTGGAATCGAGATGGAATTCTGACTTCTCTGCCTACAGCCCCGTGACCTTGGGCAAAAGGCTTATCATTTCTGAGTCCCATTCTCCTTGCCTGTGAAATGGGGATAATAATACCTGTGCCTTATAGGCGTGGTGCCCAACCCTGGTACACGGACAAATCATATGTGTTCCGTCAACTGGTTCCATAAATAGTCCTACTGCCATATTATTTTTCTTATCATCAGTTTCTCTGCTTCCAGCATCGTAGGTCAGGAAGATCAGTTAGGTTATGGAACAGAGACTTTTGCTCATGTGTGAACCATTTCTGATAAAATGAGGGAGGAAAATCTAGAAAAGCTGTTCTAAGAAAAGAGGTAAATGGAAGCAGGGAAATCCAGTTTTTTGGTATCTGGTCTTTCTTCCTTTCTTTCACACATCATTTCTTTCAGTTTGAGTATAGGAGTTTAGTTGAATGGTAATACATTTTCAGAGCATTTTGGGTTTTGTTTCCTGCAAAAAAAAAAAAACAAAAAAACAAAAACCTGTCAAGTATTGGTAAGTCGTATGTCTGATAAGGGATTAATATCCAGAATATGTAAGAAACTTCTTCAGTTCAATAAGAACAGTAACACAAACACCCCAATTTAAAAATGGGCAAAGGACTTGAATAGACATTTTCCCAAAGGTATGAAAATGTTCAATAATATATATCTTTTTTCCATACACTAATCATTCACTGACTAGATGTGTAGCAAATATATTCTCAAAGGTTGTCTGTCTCTTTAGTCTGAGTCTTTGATTTGAAAGAAAATGTAATTTTCAAATTGTTGAGTTTGTTTAAGTTATGGTTTCTGCTTTTTCTTTAATAAATTCTTTTTTTAATTTAATTTTTTTAATTTATAATTTACATCCAAATTCTTTCCTCAAGTCATAAAGATATTTTTCTTTTTTTTTTTTAATTTTTTTTAAACGTTTTTATTTATTTTTGAGACAGGGAGAGACAGAGCATGAACAGGGGAGGGTCAGAGAGAGGGAGACACAGAATCTGAAACAGGCTCCAGGCTCTGAGCGGTCAGCACAGAGCCCGACGTGGGGCTCGAACTCACGGACCGCGAGATCATGACCTGAGCCGAAGTTGGCCGTTCAACCGACTGAGCCACCCAGGCGCCCCAAATAAAGATATTTTTCTATATCACTTTCAAAATGTTTTACAGAGATCAAGAGCTATATGCTTTACTGACTGAGCCAGCCAGGAATCCTCCCTTTTTTTTCTAATATGATTTTTCCTCTAAGTTTTCCTTTGTAGAAATAATACATTCTTTTTATTCTTCTGCTCTTTCCTTAATGCTTATTTAATATATCAAAGCCTAGAGTTAATAAATATTTTTATCTCCTTCCAGTCATTTCAAGGATTTCAGAATACTTAAACTCCATTTGTCACATGCCGAATTTCATGCTATTGTTTTTATGTATTTTAATTTTACATCATATTTAGACCCGCAAAGCATCACTGTTAAGCACCCCTTATAAATATTTATCCATGGGGTGCCCAGGTGGCTCAGTCGGTTAAGCGTCCGACTTCAGCTCAGGTCATGATCTCACAGTTCGTGGGTTTGAGCCCCGCGTCAGGCTCTGTGCTGACAGCTCAGAGCCTGGAGCCTGCTTCGGATTCTGTGTCTCCCTCTCGCTCTGCCCCTTCCCTGCTCTCTCTCTCTTTCAAATAAATAAACATAAAAAATTTAAAAAAAATTACTCATATAATTATCATTTTCTCTTTTTTGTTTTTTTGTTTATTTTTGAGAGAGAGAACGTGGGAGCACAAGTGGGGAAGGGGCGGAGAGGGAGAGAGAGAGAATCCCAAGCAGGCTCCCTGCTGTTAGCACCGAGCCGTATTCGGGGCTCGATCTCACGAGCTGTGAGATGGTGATCTGAGCCGAAATCAAGAGTCAGATGCTCAACCAACTGAGCCACCCAGGTGTCCCTATAATTATCATTCTCTTTGCCCTTTATTCCCTGCATCTAGTATCACCTTCCTCCTACTTAAAGAACACGCTTTAAAATTTCCCTAAATTCTCCAGGGTCTGCTGGTGGCAAGCTCAGTTTTTATTAGCCTAAAAATGCTTCATCTCTTCTGTCTTATCTCTTTCCTTCCCTTCTGATGTTTTTGTTACACCCCTGTCACGTTGCGGCTTCATGACTTTGCTTTCAAATGCCCCATTTCTTCCTCTTTCTGTGGGACATTTAGTAACTCCTTAAGATCTGCTTTCCTCTTCACCAATTCTCTCTTCAGTCATGTCTAATGTGGGGTTGAATTCATGCGTTCCGCTCTTTACTGCGATTACTACGTTTCCTTCTAGACATGCAACTTCGTTCTTTTCCAAACCATTAAAGTTTATTTTATTTTCTAA
Organism: Panthera leo; assembly: GCF_018350215.1. Taxonomy (NCBI): domain Eukaryota; kingdom Metazoa; phylum Chordata; class Mammalia; order Carnivora; family Felidae; genus Panthera; species Panthera leo. The sequence continues at coordinate 17,499,247 of NC_056689.1, read as the reverse complement.
AAATTGTTTAATGATTTTTTATTTATTTTGAGAGACAGAGAGAGACAGAGCATGAGTGGGGGAGGGGCAGAGAGAGAGAGGGAGACACAGCATCCGAAGCAGGCTCTGGGCTCTGAGCTGGCAGCACAGAGCCTGACGCGGGGCTCGAACTCACAGACCTCAAGATCGCGACCTGAGCCGAAGTCGGACGCTTAACCGACTGAGCCACCCAGGCGCCCCTGTTTATTTTTTAACATCGGAAACATGGTCATTTTAATTCTGCGTCTGGTAATTCCAGGATCTGAGATCTTTGCAGGTCCGTTTCTACTGTTTGCTTCTGATGGCTCTCGCTCATGCTACCGTGTTTCCTTGAACATCTGTGATATTTTTCTGTGAGCTGCTTGTTTTCCTTGGAAATAGGAAGTTCTCTGAGAGTTAAGAGCTCCTAATTCTTCTGGAATTCAAGCAGATTTTCACATGCTTTGTCAGATGCCCAGGAGACTCTTAGCGGGGTATCTCTGCGAGCTGCATTTTACCTCGGGCCGTGTGACGCTGCTGCAAATGTGTGCAAGGTCTGGTCTGTCGATACAACTTCCTGCGGGTGTGGTCTCCCCGTCTGCTGCTGCGCACCAAGGAACTGGGTGATTTTCCCTGTGGTGCTGCGGTGTGGTGGCAAGGAGAGCTGGGTATATTTCCAGGTCAAGCTTGCACGGAAGGTGCGGTTCTCTGGGGTCCCAGCTTTGTGGGAAGGGGTCTTCTGGGATATGCCACTTTGTCCCACGCTCTGTCGCTGTCCCCTTGGCTCCGCGAAGCAGTGTAAACTGGAGCTCAGCGTCCCCAAGTTTGGCAAACGCCCCAGGCCGAGAGGTGACTCTTGCTTCTTCTCCCTGTTTCCGTGTTCCCTTGGATTTTGTCCTGCCTGTAAGGGTTAAATTGTAGCGTAGGGCCAACACTGTAGCTTGAAAAATAACAGCTTTGTTCTGACATTGAAGGTCAAGAGATAACAGCCTTGCTTTCCTCTTGTAAATTACGCGCCCTACTCTTGTAAATCGGGCTTCACCAATGAAGGAAACAAAAGCTCAAAGAAAAGAGCATCAGAGGCAGGGTCAAGGAGATCCACTGGTTGCAACTTAGCGGCAGAAAGTCTAAAATAATCACCTCATCTGGCAACTGTTTCTAACTCGTCTGGGAACTGTTTCTCTGTTCCGTTCCCAGGTGATGATAAAAGGATGTGATCGGCCATAAAAACTCTGCACCCCGGCTGTTCGAGGCCGCACTCTTATCAAGAGTGTTGGTCCCGATCGGTCGGCCTTGCCTCTCATTGCAATAAACTTTGTTGTGACTGTCACTGGCGCCCGTAGCATTCTGTGTCAGGAGTCGTGTGGATGCAACACTGTCCGTGTCTTGATGTCTTGCCAGCTCATCAGCACTTTGAAGAAGACTTTGATTTTCAACCCTTTTATAGTTATTTTTAGCCAGAAGGGTGATTTGGGTAATTAGATTGCCATATTGCCAGAGAGAGAACCCCGCAGAGCTGGTCTGTGTGAAACGTAGAGCGAAGAAAATGACGCTTAGGGGCGCCTGGGTGGCGCAGTCGGTTAAGCGTCCGACTTCAGCCGGGTCACGATCTCGCGGTCTGTGAGTTCGAGCCCCGCGTCAGGCTCTGAGCTGATGGCTCGGAGCCTGGAGCCTGTTTCCGATTCTGTGTCTCCATCTCTCTCTGCCCCTCCCCCGTTCATGCTCTGTCTCTCTCTGTCCCAAAAATAAATAAAAAAATGTTGAAAAAAAAAAAAAAAAAGAAAATGACGCTTAATAAAATGTGCAGGTTGCTAAATAAAACTCTGCTATTAATTTTGTAAACAGGTATTTCAATCAGGTTGTGTGACTAACACACAAAGTGAGTTTTGCTTTCTTCCTAGGTGGTGGGATGTACCACAGTCAACCGTGTGACTTCCTAAGGAAGGGAGAAAAGGCGTGCGTAGAAGGAAATAGATTACAAAATGCAAGCGAGTGGATTTCTTCCCCTTGTTTAGGATTGTGACAATTCCTAAGGCAAGGTGAAGGAATCTGTGCCAGCCCTCGCTAATTACACAAATAGTCTTGAACCAATAACATTAGTCTTCTGACACTCTTAAATCAGACTTATAAAAATACGTAGAGTTCACCTGCTAACTTCCCCCTGAGTATAGTCACAGAAAGTAAACCAGACTTGAATCCTTTTCTCCTTCGCCCACGTATAAAAACGATTTTTGTCCAGGTGAATGCGGGAGCTCTCCTCCAAGTTCTCGTGCCGAGCTCTCCTATTTTAACTCATCAAAAAAGTGAGCAAAACACCCCAGTGGGAGTCTGCTTTCTAAGGAACCAGGTGCTGTCTCCCCCCCTCCATGGATGTTCCACTTCAGTGCGGGTGGACACTGAGTTTTCTTCTTATGGAGGCAGAGGTGGTCTGCAGGTGCTACTAGGCTGGCCTGGGGGACTGGGGACCAGAAGTCGAGACCCTTCCACGGATCGCGTGTTTAAGCCGAGGCTCCGTGCCTTATTAGCGAAAGTATGAGCTGAATCAGATTATGTGCAATTTATTTGTAGGGAGCTTTTGTTCTTGTAGACTTTCATCTAGAGTCAGCTGTTTGACTCCTCCTTCAGCACCTCCTCCTGCCCTGTCCTCCCTCTGCAGGGACTTAGCACGCACCGTATCCTCTCCTAGAGCCTGGTCCCGCTTTGGCCCTGGGCTCTCAGCATACTTGCCCCAGATGGACTTCAGCTGCTGGAATGGTCCCATGGAAGGACTGTTATGAGGGAGGGCGTGGCAACGAGAAGAGAAATTTCTAACTGGGGTGAGCTGATAGCAAGGCACTGGGAATGGAGAAGCCGGGCTCGCCTCGATGCTGAGCCCGGCACGTGGCCTGAAGGACAAGAAAATGAGGATTATGCTAAGTCGAAACTGACGTCCTCCTGCTGGAAATAAGCCACGGCGTTCATAACCTCTCCAGCTCAAATTCCTATCGCAAGCCCTGATCGGTTTCCGTCTTCCCAAACCTTGTTATTATCACCTAGCTCTCATGCCCCCAAATCGTTGCAGCTGCCTTCGGCATAAGAAAGTCTGGTCCGTCCCGCCAAATGTGGGAGGGTACAGCCCAGGGTGCTGATACCAGGACGTGGAAATCTTTGCGGTCACCCCAGAGGCTGGCTCCCACACTGACTGACGACGCTTTTACCACACCTTTTTACATCTTTGAAATTGGGACGCGTCTTACCGTGAAAGCTATATCACGGTTTGACAGGCAAAATTCCCATTCCGTACCATACAAAATACTCACGCATCTCATAATCGTGATATCCTAGTCAGGGAAACAGGGTGTGTGTGCCTTCAGGATTTAGGGAGGCTGCCTGTCTCCGGGCTGCTTGCCGGGACCACAGTTTCTCCATGCCCCACCCGCCAGTCTAATCGCCACCCGCCGCAGGCACGCCACTCTCCTTCTGTGCCCTTGCTCCCCGCGCCATCCCTTCTGTCGTGCCCTCTTCGGGACTCAATGATCGCATCAGGCACCGAATCCTCCACGAGCTCTCCCTGACCACTCAAAAGCATCATAGCCTCTCCTCGATACTCCTATGCCGGGTGGGTTTTCTTGTTGGTTTCTTACAGTCTCGAAGTCTTTTATTTATTTATTTATTTTACATTTCTCATGCCGTGAATTCATAGGGCATGGGTTCCAGCAGCTCAGGCTCCTGTCCGTCGGTTCTCACGAAGTGTGCTTCGCTGGGTGGGGCCGGCTGGCGCTTCTGTTGCACCCAAGTCTCTTTCTCCTTGGCTTCCTTCTTTCTCTGATCGCTTTCCTTCACACGCTTCAGGAAGCTGTCGCGGCTCTTTGAGTGCTTGACGGGCTCAGCACGTGCATTAATTCTCTTAGCAAGACTCTTGCCCTCAACCTGTTTCTTTACGGCAATGCCAACGGCACGCTGGGCAACGTCGGAGACTCTTCCAGTTTTGCCATGGGAACATTTGTGGGGCGTTCCTTTGTGAGCAGTGCCCATTCCCTGGATGTCCGCAATATCACCTTTCTTGTAGATTCGCATGTATGTTGCCAAAGGAACAGCTCCGTGTTTTCTGAAAGGCCGAGAGAACATCCAGCGGGTACCTCTCCTCTTTCCCTTTGTGTGGGTCATTTTGGCGAATTACTGGAAGATGGCAGTTCCGGCCGAAAGGAAGGCTAGAGACCTGGTGTTTTTAAGAGCGGAATTTCTAGACTCTTCCTAAAACAGCTACAACACACCTCTGCTCCTCAGGGGAAACTAAGTAATCTTATACACACCAATAATGAACTTCTATCCAAGAATGTACCAGTCAAGTGTTATAAGCCAAAGCTGCAAAGATCCCCATTTCCAGTGGTTCATCAAACTGATGGCTGTTCTCTTCTCTATGACATCTAGGTTCTAGGATTTATTTGGACATGGCTTCTACGCACACCATTGCACAGGATGGGAAAAGGGTGCCTGCCCTATTTCTTTTTCTTTTTTTCATTTATTGTTTTGGAGAGAGAGAGAGAGAGAGGCCATGAATGGAGAGAGGGGCAGAGGGAGAAAGAGAGAGGATCTTAAGCAGGCTCCATGCTCAGTGGGGAGCCCAATCTGGGGCTTGATCCCACGACCCTGGGATCATGACCTGAGCCAGAATCAAGAGTCAGAGGCTCAACCAACCAAGTCACCAGTGCCTGCTCTATTTCTGCTAAAAAAAAAAAAAAAAAAAAAAAAAATAGGGCTTTTGTCCAGCCATGGGGTTAAGAATAAAAGTTCAGTACTTAATGAAATGCTTTTTGATTTTTAAAAAAATTTTTTTTAATTTTTATTTATTTTTGAGAGAGACAGAGACAGAATGCGAGTGGGTGGGACAGAGAGAGAGGGAGACACAGAATCTGAAACAGGCTCCAGGTGCTGAGCTGTCAGCACAGAGCCCGACGCGGGGCTCGAACTCACAAGCTGCGAGATCATGACCTGAGCTGAAGTCGGACGCTCAACCGACTGAGCCACCCAGGCGCCCCTCTTTTTGATTTTTTGAATGTTTATGTATTTTTGAGAGACAGAGACAGAGTGCGAGTAGGGGAGGGGCAGAGAGAGAAGGAGACACGGAATCTGAAGCAGGCTCCAGGCTCTGAGCTGTCAGCACAGAGCCAGATGTGGGGCTCGAACCCACAAACCGTGAGATCATGACCTGAGCCGAAGTCAGACGCTTAACCCACTGAGCCACCCAGGCGCCCCAATATGACTCTTGTGTGTACTTTAACTTGTTGCCTTATAATTTTCTCAGGCTTGATTTAAACAGGTGAATTGACGTGGTCTACAGGAATCAGTTTGAAAAGGGGAAATGGATCAAACGCATGAACCACCATTGAAACTGATTAGAAACCCAGTAGGGTATTATTAAATTTGAGGATTTTCTTCCAGTTACTCGATCGGTTACCACTGGCCTGCTCAGAGGAGAAGCTATGCTGGACCACTGCCAGGAATACACTGGGAAAGATCCAGACTTGTTCTTCTCGGGGACTGGCTGGAAAGCATTTCTCTCATTGACTGGATGCATGGGAAGACAAATCATCGCCGTTACCTCACACCATATCCAAAAATTAACTAGAAATGAATCATGGGCTTAAACATAAAGGCTGAAACCAGAAGACCCCCAAAAGAAAACGCGGGACAAAAATCTTCATATCACTGGGGCAAGCAAAGGTGCATTGGGCTGGGTAGACTACTCCCTGGTAATCACTTTTCAATCCAGGGTGCAGGAAGCAAGGAGTCCTGTTTCAGTCTTAAGCCTAAGCCATGTTGACCCATCTTGCCCTAAATGCCTATCACATTTGATTGCATTCAGCTGTATCTATCGTCTGGGTTAGAACCCAGAAGGATGATTCGTTGGCACCTTCCCTCGTCTCTCTATGTTCTGACACGTTGCCAAGGACCTGTCTTCGATCTGTCTTGGGATGTGTGTGTTCAAATGCACACAGTTAAATTCCTGGGCTGGTGGTGGGGGCGGTGAGGGGACGGTCATTTGACACAAGGCGCCTCACCTGTTCTGTGCCCTCTATCTTCCTCCCTGGTCTCCAGCTCCCCTTTGGCGTGTGACGAGCAGAATGCGCTCGCATGAAACTATTAAAGAATTCTCTCGCTGACTTCGCCCCGCGTGTCGGAAGAAACAGCCTGAGTCCCTGCCACCTAAACTGGAGACGTGTCCCCGGCTTAGCGATGTAACACCCCATCCCTCCCACGCCGCACGCGGTGGGAAGCACTAATCCTATCCGTTCGGGACCCGGCTGCAGAGCATGTATCAAAGGAGCAGGGCAGAAGCGAGGAGAGAGAATTGTGTTTCATAAACGAATTAAAGCAATTATGCAGCCACCCAGTGAGCACAGAGCTTTGAGCTCTGCTTCAAATGGGGTTTGAAAGAATCAACCGGGAAACTGTGGCAACCAAAGCTGGCCAGGTCTTTCAAAGAACTCTCACAGGGTCAGTACACGGACATTACTGGTTACAGAAATCTAAACTGGTGCTCTTTTATCAGACCTCTTGTGACTCTACAGTAAATGATTGTCTGTAATCATCAAGAACTCAACAATAACCGTTTCAAGGCCTTAAAACCCCGCCTCCGCTGGTCTGGTGACACTTCATCGTGTTTGCCATCATCTGTGACTGCCAGCATCCCTTGGACACTCTTCCTACATCTGAGGAATTTTCCCACTGTACCTTTTGTCCCCAGAGGAGAAGCCAGAAAAGCACTTTCTCACTCTACCTTGTCCCCGATGCAAGCTTAGCGACCTGAGCCCCGCCGATCAGATGTACCCGCGTGAGGCTTTGGTGGGAGAACAAGAAGCACCAATGGGATCTGCTTCTAAGAATGGAGGCAAAGGACTGGAGTTTTCTGAGCAGCTGTCGTCGGGGCTCCATCCAGGGTGCACTGTTGGGGTGTCACTGCGGTATCTCCCCTGGGCAGTCCCGGGGTGGTACAGCCCCCAAACTTGGCCTCGGCCCCCTGCAGGCTCTTCGAGGCCCCTGATAATGTTTTAATAAAGTCCTTTCCTGCCCAAACTAGTTAGAACGTTGATGGATAAGCGTTATTTTCAGAAGCTAAATAATAAAATGATAGGGGGAGAACTAAAAGTGCTTTGAACGTTGTAAAAGGCTGTACCCATCTACGGGAACAATTACAGTAGTTGGCTTTTAAAGGCAAGAAGCATCAACCCAAGCTCGCCAATAAGTCGACCACTCACTAGCTTTGCTGAACATTCAGCATTCTAGAAAGTAATACGTGGGTCACGGGATAAATGTCATAGGTGTTTCTTTATGGCCACATGGCAGGGAGTCTTACCGGGATGACGAGATGGGTCTTCAGAAGTTTCCGAAGCTACTCTTAGGACAAGAGCTAACTCAGACCACTCCTGTCCCCCGTGCTCTGACATTGGACACTTGTCCTTTGGGAGGGCAGACAGTAGGAAACACCACATTGGTGGGCCCGTGCAGGGTTTCAGGCTCGCCCTGGCTGAGGTGCCAGCCGAGAACCAGCATGAACCGTGAGACACATTAGCCATGCTCCTTCCTCTGTCCGGCTGAATAATATCCCATTGTACGGCTTTACCACATTTTGCGTGTCCGTTCATCTGGAGATGGACGCTTAGGCTGCTCTTTCTGACATGGGTCTCTCAATTCGTTTTACCACAGCCTGCCGGGATGGCGGACAGAGCGATTCTGTGTCAGCTGCCACACGACCCGGAACGAAGTCTGCTTCCTTGCCTTCCCACGGCGATTTTTCTCTCACGGCCTCATTGCCCCACGCAGATTCGGGGGCTTGATTATCAGAGTGACTCTGGCACGTGTCTGTGTTTGCCCCCACTCGGTGGAGGGAGAGGGTGCATGCTGCCATCAGTGGGAAAAAGAGAACATGGCTTCTCCATTGTCTCGTCCATTCTTCCTTGTGGCGCCCTGCCTTGTAGGGAGAGTGAGTTGGAAAACTTCCCGCATCTCAGCACTTTCTTGTTTAAGTAGAATGTTGCAGACCATTCCAAGTGCAGCTCCCACCCTAGGTGGGGTTAGACACTTCATCCTCCTCCCCATCGTGGGTCTGGGTGTAGGGTGGGTTGGGACTGGAGGCAGTGGGGCCCAAAGCCTTTGGTTTCCCGCTGTATCCTGTGGCACTGGGGGTCTTTCCTCACAGTGCTGGCTTGCGGACGGCCCTGGGGCGGGTCTCGTGGGCTCCCCCTGCTGGACACTGGCTCCTATCATCAAGTCCCTGCATCCTGTGGCCCCTCAACCCAGCCCTGCTCCTCTTGGTTTTGTCCCGCTCCTCGCCAGAAGCTGGAGGAACACTGGGTCATCTGTATGCCACACACAGGCCGTATGGAGCCAGGAGCTTGCCTCGGCCTCTTCTGTGCAGCCAACTCCGCACCCCCCCCCCACCACCGTACCTTCCTCAACCCAGACACTAAGCGTCTTGACCCAACTTTCATGACAAGAAGAACGTTCCCCCCACACTAGGGAAGAAGCACCCCTCTGGAGTCCCTCCTAGGGACTGGCTCCTCCTAGGCCTGGCTTCTAGAAGATTAAAAGGAAGAGACTTTTTCTAACTGTGGATTCAAAAAAAAAACAATCTCAACATTGCGACTCAGATGGTGAACCACTTCTTCGATTTCGGTGGTACCTGTGGTCTTCCCTGAGGCTTACGGCCCGGCTATAGGGACGGAAGTCCCCGTGGGAACGTCACCTCAGGCCCAAGTGGGATTACGTTGACTTCCTTTTTGAAAAAGATGGTCTCCTTTACTTGATGTCAGTCTTAGAACAAGCAGAGCTGGGGCACTTGGGTGGTTCAGCCAGTGGAGTCTGACGCTTGATTTCAGCTCGGGTCATGAGCTCACGGTTGTGAGATCGAGCTCCGTGTCGATCCCTGCTTGGGATTCTCTCTCTCCCTCTCTCTCCCCTCCCCTCCCCCTCAAAGTAAATAAATACATAAACGAAGATTCAAAAATAAAAATAAAAAAAGAACACGGAGAGTTGCTGTCCCCTTCCCTTTGGGACACTCTGCTCTGTTTCTGCGTATCTCCACACGCAATCCCAGCAAACCTCAGTGACCATAGGGAAGGGCGGATGTGGGGTAGGGGGAGCTCTACTTAGGTGAAAACACCTGCTTATACTCTCGCTGTCAAATGACGGATGGATACTCGCTTAGCTTTTTAGCGTCTTTTTAAGGACTTAAAATGTAAGTTGATGTTTCCATCTTCAGAAACCGAAACTTGCCAGCAACCCCCAAATGGCTTATCCGGGATACGTAACACTTAGCCACCTTCCCCAGCTCCTTGCCTCACTGACGACGTCCGCACCTCTGGCCCTGCATCTGTGAGAGCTTGTTTGGAGGTTCTAACTCGTATACCCTTGACCGAAGAACTGTCCTCCTCTATCAGGGAAGGTCGTCTGGTTCGACCTAGCGCGCAGCTTCCGGAGGGACACGCACGGAGTGGTGAGGGAGGAAGGGGACACCTGCCTAGCCAGCCAGATCAGCCAAATCAGCCCTGGAGATCAATGGGGTGACAGACGTCACAGCCAGATCACCCTCACGTCCTGGCCCCGCATCCTGAATCGCTGATGAAGTCCGCAATCCTTTCACACGGCCCAGTTCACTCCCGATCTCTGCTTTTTGAAAGTCTGGAAGGCACAGTAATACGCGAACCAAAGTCCTTGAACGGACACTCCTTCCGAAACACCCACAAATATCCTCAGTGCCTTCGGTTTGCACCTGCGTTCTCTCAAGGACCCGGTCTCCCAATAAATTTCTGTAAGCGATTTCTGTAAGTCATGCCATTTCACTTTATTTTGTGTCTAGCTCATGCCAGACTAGAGCTGTTCTTCCCATTTTCCATGATTTTGAGTCAAATGTACAGTATTCAAAGTAAATGACAGATTGGGAACACTTTTAGGAGGGGCTTACGCACAAATCAGTTATTTTAGCCCACCAATTCACAAAATAACTGTCTTTAATATCATAGGAAAAAATATATAACGTCAGAAGGGCCGGGAGAACTTCCTCTTTGCTACTGTTTGTCTCTTGTGTCTTGTATAGTACTTGCCTACCTATTTATTTGTTGCATTTTGTTATTGATATGATAATATAATATGATGATTATATTTCACATATTATATTTAGTGTGTCATATTTATATTAATATTATATATTATTTTATAATTCTGCATTATGTTATTACATATTAATACATATAGTAATATTTTGTTATATAATAACTGATATTCATATTGAGTATTAAATATTTATTGAAGCAGACTCCAATAAATATCGGTGAAATAAGTGAGGGTTCAGAAACAATAGCTTCAGACTCACACATCTGTCTGACAATGCCAATGTTAACTCAAGGAAATACTTTCTAAAAAGTTTTTTTTTTTTTACATTTTTTTTTTTTTACGTTTATTTATTTTTGAGACAGAGAGAGACAGAGCATGAACGGGGGAGGGGCAGAGAGAGAAGGAGACACAGAATCGGAAGTAGGCTCCAGGCTCCGAGCTATCAGCCCAGAGCCCGACGCGGGGCTCGAACTCACAGACCGCGAGATTGTGACCTGAGCTGAAGGCGGACGCTCAACCGACTGAGCCAGACCAGGCGCCCCTAAAAAGTTTTTATTAAAGTGACAGAAGGGGCGCCTGGGAGGCTCAGTCGGTAAAGCGTCCGACTTCGGCTCAGGTCGTGATCTCATGGTTTGTGAGTTCAAGCCCCGTGTCAGGCTCTGTGTAGACAGTTCAGCGCCTGGAGCCTGCTTGGGATTCTGTGTCTCCCTTTCTCTCTGCCCCTCCTCCACTTGTGCTCTGTCTCTCAAAAATAAATAAATGTAAAAAAAAAAAAAAAAAAAAAAGGGACAGAAGCCCTAAGTCTGCTTGAGTCTCTCTGTCACCTTGAAAATCTATTGAGCAGAAATCCCAACAGCTAGAGGATTATGCAAAAGGAAGGCCGTAGATTAATTTAGGGGCGAATCCTGGCACTCATGATTGTGTCTCATCATCTTGTAAGAAAAAAGAACCAAGAAAGTGTTTCATAGAAGAAAATAGAAGAAAGAATCATCACATGGTAGTTAGGGACATATGTTCTAGTCACGGTTTTGACTATTTGCTGTATGTCTTTTGTGAACACTTTTTTCTTTTCTTTTTTTTTACTCTCAGAATGTAGCCCAATGCAGGGCTTGAACTCACTACCCTGAGATCAAGACCTGAGCTGAGATCAAGAGTCAGATGCCACCCAGGCACCCCATGTGAACACTTAACTTCTAATGAAACTTTATCAATGAAACAAGGTGATTCACCTGTAGTCTGGAAAACTACCAAAACAGCACTTTTTGACTTTTGAAATCAATGGCATCCCCCTTTTTTTTTTGAGCAAAAATACCAATTGATCTAGAGAATAAGAAGATAAGCCACAGAATGGGAGAATATGTTTCCAAAACACATATCTGATAAAAGAGTTGATATCCAACATATACAAAGAACTCTTAAAACTCAACAATAAGAAAACGACAACCTTATTAGAAAATGGGCAAAAGACCTGAACAGACACGTCACCACAGAAGATCTACAGATGGCAAAGAGCAAATGAAAAGATGCTCCACATCACGTGTCATTAAGAAGTGCAAATTGAAACTACAGCACCATTGCACACCTGTCAGAGTGGCAAAAAATCAAAACACTGACAACGTCAAATTCTGGCAAGAATGTGTAACAATAGGGGCCTTCATTCATTGCTGGTGGGAATACAAAATGGTACAACCACTTCGAAAGACGATTTTGCAGTTTCTTACAAAACTAAACATATTCTTATCATCAGATTCAGCAATCGTGCTTCTCGGTATTTGCCCAAATGAGCTGAAAACATATGTCCACGCAAAAACCTACACAGAAATATTTCTAGCAGCTTTATTCATAATTGCCAAAACTTGGAACTACCCAAGATGTCCTTCAGTAGGGAAATGGATAGATAAACTATGGCGCATCCATACAATGGAATATAATTCAACACTAATAGTAGAGATCAGAGAAAGAGGAATTTGGCTCTCTCTTGTCTCTTCTCACAAGGGCACTAGTCCCATTATTAAGGCCACACCCTTGTGACCTAATTACCTCCCAAGGGGTCTATCTTTAAATATCATTGCACTGGAGATTAGGGTTCCAGCATATGAATTTTGAAGGGAGGATGCAAACATTCAGTCCATAGCAGAACCTAAATAAATTCTATTTTTAAAAGTGTGGGGGGGGAATTAACCAAAATCCATTAATAGAAAAGCCATAAAAGTGCATTTTATTACTATAAATTCATTTTATAACTGCAAATGTATAAAATGTATTTACTTAAAATAGTCAACGAATGAGAACCCTGAGGTGATAAAATGTGGAATCGGGAGTTGTGGTCGACAATTTGAGTCAGAATCCAAACTATATCTGTGCTTTCTTTTGTGTTTACTTGTGTTTCTTCAGAAAATTTTGATTATAGAGATAAGGAATTGCAGATAAATGTTGACTCATGACAATCTCGGGGCACTCCTTAATTCAAGTGACCCAAAAGCTTGAAGAAAAGAATGATAGAAATCTTTGCTTCAAAGCTGAATCCCTAAGAATGCCAAATGCATGCTCACGTCCCTAAACGGAGAGTAGCTGACATGTACACCGTGATGTGTTAGTCCCTCACTTGCTATCGTATAGCTGGCTATCGCGTCCCATTGAAAGCACGAAGACCTCAGGGACGAACACGAATCGAGCTATGCCCACTGGCACAAACCAAGTACACACGTCGCATCCTGGCGTAAGATTTTACAGGTTTTATATGCACAGATATCCACAGGCCTGAACGGTTTAAAAGGGCATCTCAGAGTTTAAATATTGCTAATGAACTGCGTATTGTGAAGGTCAAATATACGCACCACAATGCACAGAAGAGAGACAGCTTCTGTACGTATGAATGAACGGTGGCCGCATGAGTCAATGTGGGGGCGGCCGGTACTGTGTCGAAATTCAGGCTATAGCACATCGAGAGTGTTGTTTTCATCACTTTAATAAAATACATGATGAAAAAATATTTTAAAGACGCGTGAGTGACGACTCAATGTGCAGTCTTATAGGCTATCAGCATAAAGTGAGGTCACATAGCCATTAAATCTAAATTCAAGCAGCTTAAACTTCTCAGCCACTTCCCTAGAAGGAATTCGAGGGTCAAAGTTTGCTGGAGCTGTTTGCTGGCACCTCCACTTTGCTGTGACAGAGTTTTGTACAAGTGATTATAGGATCGCAGAGAAGAGCTGCATAAATCTGATTTAGGGGAAGAGGCTGAAAAAAATGTCAGGGCAGACTAGTGACCAAGTCTTTTATTTTCTGTTTTCTGCTGCTTTGACAATCTGGGGACTTGCTCACCCCGGAAGGACTGCCCCTCCCAGGGTTGGTCAATTCCCGGACAGAGTCAACAACTCACCTGGGGTGGGGGGTGCTTTTTAAACGCAAAGCAATGAATCCAGAGTCGGATCCCTAACTGCCTCTCCTATGGAGCTCGCACATTCAGGGACCAGATCATACCAGAGCCAGGTAGCAGCAGGGACAGCCCCTATGCCCCAGCACCTGCTGAAAGTATTCAAACCAGCCGGTCCTAACCTGCTGCCCCTGCTTCCCCCATTCTACCTCCAAAAACCACAATAAAGGCTCTATCCCCAGCCCCATCTTGACAGATGCTGCTGCTGTCCTGTGTCCTGTCCCATCCCTCCCTAGTGACTTGGCATGCTCCCTCCGTATGGGGTCTGTTAGCAACCAAGGGTCTTTTCAACGAAAGTTATCTCCTGATCTGTTGGCCTTACTATCCCTAAATAATAAAAAATCCATAAATCAAAACCGACTTCCTGGAGGAGGTGATGTATGAGGAGAATACTGAAGAATGTCAGGGAGTATTTTTTTTTTAAGATTTTAATGTCTATTTTTGAGAGAAAGAGAGAGAGAGGAGAGGGAGCAGGCGAGGGACAGAGAGAGAAGGAGACACAGAATCTGAAACAGGCTCTAGGCTCTGAGCTGTCAGCATAGAGCCCTACGTGGGGCTCAAACCCACGACCCATGAGATCACAACCTGAACTGAAGTCGGAATGCTCAACTGACTGAGTCACCCAGGCACGCCATGGAAGGATTATATTTGTAAAACAAGCCGGCAAAAAGTGTTTTAGGTACAGGGAACAGTAGGAGTGACCTCCTGGAGGTAAGAGATAGCCAAAGGCATCCAAGAACTCACAGCAGTTCACTGTGGTTAGAATACGGAACCCAAGGGGCACCTGGGTGGCTCAGCCGGTTAAGCGTCCGACTTCGGCTCAGGTCATGATCTCACAGATCGTGAGTTCGAGCCCTGCTTCGGGCTCTGTGCTGACAGCTCGGAGCCTGGATGGAGCCTGCTTTGGATTCCGTGTCTCCCTCTCTCTCTGCTCCTCCCCCGCTCACATTCTGTCTCTCAAAAATAAACACTAAAAAAAAAGAACATTGAACATGAGGGAGGAGTGGATAAAGTGAAGTTGGAGAGATCTTTAGGCACCAGATCTGTAAGGTCGTTATGTGCCATGTTTGGAAAGCAGTGGAAGCTAGTGGCCATTATGTTGCAGCTGACCACTGTGCTTTCTCACCTTCCTTTTTCTGGGGACAGCATTGCATTGACCCTGGGTAATTTCTTCCATGCTTTACGGGGTCTGGGGACCACACACATAAACACACACAGTGGTGGGTCCACCTGACTCAAAGAGGGACCAATCAGAATCTCCCTCGGATTGATATGTAAATAGAAGGAAGGAGAGGTTATCTTTTTAGTGACCTTACCGGCCTTGCTGGTGGGGATTCAGGACTTGGCAACGGCCATCCTCCCTAACACTCGAAGAGACTCTGACCAAAGAAGAAAGCAGCCACATGAAGACAAGTAAACATGAGACATGGATAGAAAGAACATGTGTTCTGCTGATTTCCAGTCCCTAGTTCTTGACTCTGAAATTCCAACTCTTCAGCTCTTTTGATTTGATGAACCACAGTATCCTTCCCTATGCGAACCTGGAAATCCCTTTGTTTTGTTTGGTTTGTTTGTTTGTTTTTCCCTTTCGGTCCATCCACTTCGCTTTGGATTGCTGTCACTTGCCATCAAAGAGTCTTGCAAAAGTCCTACACTAGGGAAACTTGGACAGCCTTAGGAGGTTCTATTTTCAATAGGAGATGGACATAATGAGATGTGTGTTTTAGAGTGATCATTTTGGAAGAAGTGTAGAGGATAGATTGGTGTGGGGAGGGAAGGAAGAAAGGCGTATGGCTGGAGATGGGAAGACAGCTTGGAAGGCTAGTTACGGTAGTTCTGGCAGGGTGCGGGGAGTGCCGGAAGCAGAAGGGAAGAAGGGGCAGTGGAAAGATTAAACACACACAGGGTGGGAAGATTAATGCGATTTTGTGAAATCCGAAATTGTTAGGCTTTTAACACACTTACTTTGGGATCTAATATTTAAACTTTTTTAAATTTTCTCTGGTGGCGATGACACCATAATCTTTTCCGTGATTAAGAACTCTGAAATCTTGGGGTGCCTGGGTGGCTCAGTCGGTTGAGTGTCTGACTTCGGCTCAGGTCACAATCTCGCGGTTCGTGAGTTCGAGCCCCGCGTCGGCTCTGTGCTGACAGCTCGGAGCCTGGAGCTGCTTCGGATTCTGTGTGTGTGTGTGTGTGTGTGTGTGTGTGTATCTCTGCCCCTCCCTGTTCATGCTCTGCCTCTCTCTCTGTCAAAAATAAACAACAACACATTAAAAAAAAAAAAAAAAAAAAGAACTCTGAAATCTTGATCTGCCCTGGTCTGTAGACTGTCAGCTGGGGCTTGAGTGAAATGGAAAGTGACTGAAGGGTTTTACCCTGGTGAGTGGAAGGTGGTGATGGGATTATTTTTGAATTTTTTTTAAGTTTATTTATTTATTTTGAGAGAGAGAAAGAAAGAGAGAGAGAGAGAAAAAGAGAGACACAGGGCTCGATCCCGGGAACCATGAGATCATGACCTGAGCCGAAATCAAGAGTCACATGCTCAACTGACTGAGCCACCCAGGTGCCCTCCTTTTACATTTTTAACGGTTTTCTTTTTTTAATTTATTGTTGAGACAGAGGGAGACAGAGCATGATTGGGGGAGGGTCAGAGAGAGAGGGAGACAAAGAATCTGAAACAGGCTCCAGGCTCCAAGCTCCGAGCTCTGAGCTGTCAGCACAGAGCCCGACACGGGGCTCAAACTCACAGACTGCGAGATCATGACCTGAGCCGAAGTCGGACGCTTAACTGACTGAGCCACCCAGGCGCCCCTCCTTTTGCATTTTTAGAAGTTCACTTTGGCTGCTGTGTAGAGAACAGATGAGGCCTGCTTTGGATTCTGTGTTTCCCTGTGTCTCTGCCCCTGCTCGTGCTCTGTCTCTCTCTCTCAAAAATAAATAAACACTAAAAAAGAAAAGAGAGAGAGAGAGAAGAATAGTTAACAATAGAAAAAATAAATTTGCTGCCCCCATGGAGCTTCCATTTTAGCGGCTGAGTAGGAAAATAAGCAAATAAACACACACACATATGAGATGTTGACAAGGACTAGGAAGAAAAGTAAAGCTGGGTAAGGGGACACGGAGGCTGGGGGCTTAAGGGAGCAGATTCGTATTTATTTTTTATTGGTATTTTATGGAGGAGTGTGTCAGAGAAGACTCTCGTTTGAGCAAAGACCTGGAGGAAATTGAGGAACGAGCAATTGTGCCGTCTGGACAAGAACATTCCAAACAAAGCAAACAGTAGACACAAGGTAGGAGCACATCCGGTGCGTTTAAAGAATGGAACAGAGACCAATAATGCTGGACAAAGAAAAAGAGCAAGAGGGCAAGTGGTAAGAGGCAGGTAAGGGAGGCAGTGGGGTCGTGTTCAGTCTCAAAGGCCCTGAGAAGGATTTGTCTTCAACTTTGTGCCAGATGAGAAGCTGTTGGATGGCTTTGAAGAGGCTTGACTTGACTTAGATTAGAAAAGAATTATGCAGGCTACTGTGTGCACAATAGACTTGTGGGGTGGGGAGCAAGGGTGGAGGCAGGGAAACCAGTTAGGAGGTTATTTGCATTAACGTAGATGGAGATTTCATGACCTCTGTACTGTTGACATTTTGGGCCACATAGATTTTTTTGTCGTGGGGGCTATTCTGTGCACCGCGGGATGTTTCTTTAGCAGGACTCCTGGCCTCTGACCACTAGATGCCAGCAGCACCCTTTCCCCCAGTTGTGACAACTAATATGGTCTCCAAGATTGTCAAAGTCCCCTCGGTGGACAAAACCCTCCTGGTCGAGGACCACCGACCTAGGTGAGTAGAGTGGTGGAGGGACCGGAGTGGTAGATGTGAGAATGGGGAGAAGTGGTGAGATTCTGGGTGTATTTTGAAGGGCAAACTCGCAGGATTTGTAGATAAATTAAGTGCAGAGTGTATGGAAAGGGTGTAAGAATTGGGATGATTCTACGATTCTTTGGCCCGAGGCACTGGAACAGCCAAGGTGCCATTTGCTAAGATGGGAAAGACTACAGGAGAGGCAGGTTTGATGGGAAACAGGGGTGGTTGGCTTAGGAAATATTACATTTGAGATGGCGGTTGAACCCAAACAGGAATGCCAAGCAGGCAGCTGAGTACACGCGTTCGGAGTCCAGGGATGAGGTCCAGACTGGAGACACAAATACGAGCATCATTAGGATAGAGGTGATATTTCAGGACGTGAGAAGGAGTGGGCTTATCTACGCAGTGAGTACGGACAGAGGTGTGTTCAACAGCCCCGTGGTGTCTGTCCCTTTGTGTTACGTCCTTTGAGTGTGGACGGGACCTAGGACTTGCTCTTAACCTAGTAGAAGTTGGCAAGGTAAGAGGTTATCACTCTTATGATTACATCACATTAAATCAGGCTCTGGTTTCGCACTATAGTAGGAAGGTCTCCTGCTGGCCTTGAAGGAGCAAAGAGCCATGTTTCAAGCCACCTATGGCAGGGAACTGCAGGTGGCCCCTGGGAGCTGAGGATAATGTCTGGTTCACAGCCGGAATCTCCTCCCCACCTCCCACCAAACCGTACAGATGCGAGGAAGTGAGTTCTGCCAACAGCCTGAGTGAGTTTGGAAGCGGATTCCTCCCCAGGTGAGCCCGTCGGTGAGAACAGCCTGGTTGACAGCCTCACTTCTGCTTGGAGTGAGAGCTTGAGGGGAGGACCCCATAAGGCTGTGCCTGGACTCCTGATGACATATGATGAGCTAATAAACTGGGTTGTTTAAAGCTACTAAACTTGCTGTTATTTGTTATGAAGTAACCATGAAAAACAAGGCAACAGGCCCAAAATGGCGTCGCTTAGGCTAAGCCCATGTCACCAAACTGAGACTTAATTACAGCATGGGCTCCCCCCTCTCAAACGAGTCAATCAGGAGCCACCAGATCATCTGCATGATAGACCTCTGCCATCCCCTGAAGGAAAGTCACCTGGCCGTAACCAACCTGTTTTTTTTGTTGTTGTTGTTTTTGTTTTTGTTTTTGCCTGGTGTCACTTCTATGCTCCTCCTGCCCTGTGCCGAACAAGCCTTTCATTTTATACAGCTCCTCAGAGCTCCTTTTGATCTGTTAGATGGGATGCTTCCCATTTCATGAATCATTAAAGAAAGCCAGTAAGTTCTTTAAAACTTACTCAGTTGAATTTTGGTTTTTAACGCAACAGGAAACTCAGACCGAAGGTCTGGGTCCTGGAGCCCACCAACGTTTAAAGGTCAGGAAGTTCAGGAGAACCCAGCCAAGTCGACAGAAAGCAGCCATCAGTGACAAGGGTGGAAAACGAAGGAAGAGTCAGAATCTAGATGAATAAAGTGTAACATTCCAAGCAAAGTGAAAGGACTTGTGCGTCATTTAGGATGGACGGGTTGAGTCATTTGAGATCTGGGAATTAATCATCGGATTCGGCCAGGTGGTAGTTCCTAACGGTCTTGTGATGCACCTGTACAGGTGTAGTCGCGGGACCAGAGCCTGTCTGCAGTATCTGAAGTGCAAAAAAAATTTCAGGTTTTGGATTCAAATGGGAGCTGTGGATATGAAGAGCAGTGATCAAGTCTGACTTCACTTTTGGGGGTAAAATCAGCAGGTTTTGTTGATGGATTAGATACGAGATAAGGGAAAGGAAGGAGTCATCTCAGGGGCTGAGGCTTTAGCCACTAGGTAGATGGGGATGCCATTTACTAATATGAGGAGACTGGGAAATGAGCTGGTTGAGGAGAAAGCAGGTTAGAAATCATGCTGAGGGACGCCTGGGTGGCTCAGTCGGTTAAGCTTCTGACTTTGGCTCAGGTCATGATCTCGTGGTCCGTGAATTTGAGCCCCACATTGGGCTCTGTGCTGACAGCTCGAAGCCTGGAGCCTGCTTCGGATTCTGTGTCTCCCTCTCTCTCTGACCCATCCCCGCTCACGCTCTCTCTGTCTCTGTCTCTCAAAAATAAATAAAAATGTTAAAAAATTAAAAAAAAAATCGTGTTGAAAATATGACTCTCATGGGGCACCTAGGTGGCTCAGTAGGTTGAGTATCTGACTCCTCAATTTGGCTCAGGTCATGATCCTGTGGATTTCGAGATCGAACACTGAGTCAGGCTTTGTGTTGTTAGCATGGAACCTGCTTGGGATTCTCTCTCTCCCTCTGTCCCTCTGCCCCTCCCCCCGCGCATGCTTGCTCTCTTTCCTTCTGTCTCTCAAAATAAATAAATAAACTTAAAACAATACGACTTCTGTTACGTATTCATATGGAGAAATGCTGTAGGCAGTTGGACATGTGAGTCTGGGCTCCAAGGGCAGGTCAGGATTGGAGACACTAACTTCAGAGCCTTCAGTCTGTACAAAGTACTGAAATCAATAATGCCAGATGGAATCATCTAGAGCAGTGATTCTCAAACGGGGGTTGGGAGGCCGGGGGTTTTGCTCCCAGGGCAGATTGAACAATAGCTGGGGACACTTTTGGTGTTTTGAACATTGTTTTTAATGTTTTATTTATTTATTTATTTATTTATTTATTTATTTATGAGAGAGAGAGAGAGAGAGAGAGAGAGAGAGAGCGCGCACAGGTGCGGGAAGGGGCAGAGAGCAAGGGAGGCACAGAATCTGAAGCAGGCTTCAGGCTCCGAGCTGTCAGCCCAGAGCCTGATGCAGCGGGGCTCGAACTCACGAGTCGTGAGATCATGACCTGAGCCGGAGTCAGATGCTTAACCAGCTGAAACACCCAGGCGCCCCATGCCTTGAACATTTTTAAACTGGCGTCTGAAATTTGTAATTAGAGACTTTGCATCACAAGCTCATGTATAGTTTATTAACTAGACATCGACAATATTTAAAAAAATAACATAGGAAAGGATTGACTTCACTGGAATAACATGTTCCTGATACCATTTCATTTTTTGAAAAGAAGAACAAGCTAGTTTTCTATTATTTTACTTACCGAACCACACTGGAATGGAAAGAAATCATTACAATGCTTACTTGTGTTTTTTTTTTTTTTTCCTATTGTGTCCCTAAAGGATATATATATATATATATATATATATATATATATATATAGTTTAATTTAAATATAAAGGCATCCGTGTCACGAACCCGAACTGATTGTCCTTCTGATTTCACAGCATGTCAACATCAGCCCAAATACCTTCTCTCCAATGCTAACCTTCAACCTTAATAAGGACAGGAAGCACTAAATGCGGAGCCTCAAGATTACTCACTGAAGGGCATTACTTAAAACAAAGGCGGTGTTTCAACTTTGGTATCAGCCCAAGTCATATACTCTAATAAGATTTGGGAGGTGTATGTTGCTGTCCCAGGGTGTGAGGGGAGTATCATGATATCAGACCCATTCTTGGACATAGAATTATATTACAGAGGATATATGGAGTATGGATCTGGAAATGGACTCCCTTAAAATGATCTGGGCACAAGGCATTTTTTTAAGTTTATTTATTTTGAAAGAGAGAGCGCACGCACGTGTGCGCAGGGGAGGGGCAGAGAGAGAGAGAGAGAGAGAGAGAGAGAGAGAGTCCCAAGCAGGTTCCACGCTATTAGCTCCGACATGGGGCTTGAATTCATTAACCATGAGATCACAACCTGAGCTGAAACCAAGAGTTGGACGCTTAACTGACTGAGCCACCCAGGTGCCCCTTTTCAAGGATTCTTTAGAGAGTTTTCAAGTATCTTTGGGGACACAGTACCCTAATTAGGAGCCCACAGGTATGGACAAATATTTTACAAGTTATACTGTGAATGAAGTGGGGAAAGAAATAAAGAGGTTGCTATAGGAAGATGTAAGGTCAAAGGAAGTCCATTTTGTTTTGTTTTGTTTTGAAGACAGAAGGTCAATTGTATGCTGACGGCAACAATCCATTGGAAAGGAGACCTTGATGTCCCTGGCAATGCCGGAGGGAAGAATCCCAAGCACAAGAAAGGGCACCCAGCTGGGTAGGTTAGAGCTGGGGCAAGTCCTCCCCTTTAATAGTCTCTCACTGCTCTTCTCGATAACCCTGAGCTACCTTCAGCTAACATTGTCTTTGTTTCTTGTACATTTCTCCAATTGCAATGTAAATTCCATAGTGACGGGGACTTTTCTGTAGTGTTCCCCACAGAGTTGCAAACACTCAGGGCAGTGTGGAGCACATAGCAGGTACTTACTAAATATTTGTGGAATAAATGCTTAGAAATGAACAAAAATGGATACAAATGCAGGTATAGGTTTGATTTGATGGTGACAAGAGGAATTCCTCCATAATTCGTTTTTATTTCCTTGAAGTGTGACAGTAGGCATGAGCTTAGAGTAGGAGACATTGTTCAGAAGAGGTGGGGGGGGGGGGGGTTGTTGAGGCAAGTCTTGAAGATGGTCATCCATTAGAGGGGGAGCAAACCCCCTGGAGAGACAAGGGAGTTTGTAGTCAGTGTTGAATACCCATCGCAGGTTTGTGGTCAAGTGTTTCAAAGTACAACAGGTTGGCTCAGTTGTATGATTGATTCCTGGCTTTCTGGTACATGCAGTTGGCATTGGTGGAGGCCATTTGTAAAGAAACAAAATGAAGGAGAAGCAAGCCTTTCTGAAAAGATGATGTATCATCGTTTGGATGATCTTTGCAACATGCCGAGTTTTGAGGCACCGGTGGGATATGAAAGTGAAACAGTATAAGGAGGTGGTCAGTTACATGGGTCTGGTGGAGAGGAGAGAAGCCGATGGTGGTTAAGCAATTAGAGAGGTATTAGCTCGTGAACGGGAGCTGAAACCAAGGGCACAGTTGATCTCACTACAGGAGAGGGGAGCTGGGAAGAGAAAGGTTAACCGAACCCTGAGGAACACTGATGGGAAAGAGTCCTATACATTTGTCATGCATGACAGTGTCTACACAGATTCTGGCCTCAGGGCCAATGCCTGGTCTTGAACTTCATCCATTCTTTCCCTTGGGTATAGGACTGGGGCACAGAAGGTGATTCTAAAATTCACTCTGATTTGATTTGTCTGCACTTTCATTTACTAGAATCCTACCATAGTTTATTAATTGAAATGCTGCTTGTATATAATTTCCTTTTTTTAAATACGTATTTCTTTTTTTTTATTTTTTTTAATGTTTACTCATTTTTGAGAGACAGAGAGACAGAACACGAGGGGCAGAGAGAGAGGGAGACACAGAATCCAAAGTAGGCGCCAGGCTCCGAGCTGTCAGCACAGAGCCCGACGCGGGGCTCGAACTCACAAACGGTGAGATCATGACGTGAGCCAAAGTCAGACACTTAACCGACTGAGCCACCCAGACGCCCCAATAATTTTCTCAAAAAGATAAAATAATGACCTTTATGCAAACATAAGATGAACGCTTGTAAGGATTTTACTTAATTCATTAATTAACAAGGGAACCACTAAGATGTTACCACCACAATTACGTACGATTTACAGAGTTGCAAAATAGCTCAAACACAAGAAAGGCACAGAATATCCCACAGAATCAGACATAGTCTTTCATGATTTTCCCCATAATGCTTTTAAAAATTTATCGCTATCATTTCTATTCTTTGAATAAGACCGATAAAATGTTAGTCTGTTATAAAATTCACATGGGAGAATATTCCGGTACTGTCATACCCCATTTGGGTACTCACTGATTGGGGGGGAAGAGGCAGAATTTGGGATCCCTTAGGATTAATCTGTTTTCTAGTTGGAATGGGAAATATTTAAGAATCAAACCAAATGACCTCCAATCCACTCTGGAACGAAAGAGGGTATAATTCAAATACAGAAGATGTTGAAATGGTCTTCTTGGCTCATTGTGAGATTTTCAAGTTGAATGGAGCCCTCTGCCACGATGTCTGTCCTCCACACCCCGCCTCACGCTTGCTTTCCTGGGAATTTGGGGCTGCCAGACTATACATTCAGTTCCAGTTCAAAATGGAAACCCTCCTCGGGGCGCCTGGGTGGCTCAGTCGGTTAAGCATCCGACTTCAGCTCAGGTCACGATCTCCCGGTTGGTGAGTTCGAGTCTGGCGTCGGGCTCTGGGCTGACAGCTTGGAGCCCGGAGCCTGCTTCGGATTCTGTGTCTCCCTCTCTCTGCTCCAACCCACTCTCTCTCTCTCTCTCTCTCTCTCTCTGTCAAAAATAAAAAAAAAATTAACTTTTTTTAAAAAAAAAATGGAAACCCTCCTCTCCTGCAGTAGTGAACAAAGACAACTCTGGTTGCCATTGGAGGATTTGGCTGCTTCAGTCCAACAGTTCAGGAAAGGATCAGAAGGGGCAGATGGATGATATTGGAGAAAACGCTCGTGTGAGTTCCCAGAGCACAATATTTCTCTTTGCGATTTTTGAGTGTTCCGCAGCAAAGCTGCCAAAAATATGAAAAGTATAAATAGAGAAGAGTGGGAAGGAGAAATGGGGACCTGTCACATTGGCAGAGAAAATAGGGAACTGAGAATTTTCCAGAGATGCAAAGTCACAGGGGGTTAACATTTACTTAGAAATGAACTCGCAGGCACAAGCTTTAGAATGAGATTAAGGCAAGAAAGACAAATTAGGGAATAGATTAAAAAAAAAATGTCAATTTCAAGTCTCTCTCGTGAGGAAAGTACAGATCGGAGAAGACAGGAGAAACTAGGATAGACTGACTGCCGATCATGTCTTTACTGATTAGGCTACGTACCTACTTTCTTTGTTTAATGTTTATTTATTTTTGAGAGAGAGAGACAGATTGGAAGTGGGGGAAGGGGCAGAGAGAGAGGGAGTCACAGAATCGGAAGCAGGCCCCAGGCTCTGAGCTGTCAGCACAGAGCCCAATACAGGGCTCGAACTCACGAGCTGTGAGATCATGACGTGAGCCGAAGTGAGATGCTCTCCATTAGCATCTGGGGTCTTTCCTGCAGCTCCTGGCTTTGATAGGATGCATCATTACCACAGCCTATGATTCCAAGCCCACTCTGTGGGGTCTTGGCTGTTCCCTATTGACTCTTGGGAGGAGAGCAGGTAGCAGGGTCTTTATCCTTCTTTGCCACCTAACCCCTTCAGCATCCCCGACATCAGCACCCCAGGAGGCACACGTTCAGGTTCATTTCTTTACCAAAGGCCTGGCAATACTTGCAGAAGGGAATTATAATGGAGATAAGGAGCGGTTCAACTCCTGGCTCAGCTAGAGTTCCTCAGCTTTCTTTGAACTATAAACCAAGGTATTTGGGAGCCAGGAATGATGTGGTGCCTGGGATTTGCTTTAAAATATATTCCAGGAGCGCCTGGGTGGCTCAGTCGGTGAAGCGTCTGACTCTTGATCTCAGCTCACCTCACGATCTCGCGGTTCGTGAGCTCAAGCCCCACATGGGGCTCTGCACTGACGGTGCCGAATCTACTTGAGATTCTGTCTCCCTCTCTCTCTGCCCCTCCCCTGCTTGCTCTCTCTCTCAAAATAAGTAAATAAACTTAAAATATGTATTTTAGACACTCCCCCCTCCCCTTGTTCGTGGACAGGCTCGGGAAGGCTTGTGCTCTCCACCCTTTTTCTGCATGTTTGCAAAATTTCATAATAAGAGTAAACGAACGAAAACCAAATGATGAGGTTTTCATTCCCTATAGCCACAGAAACATAATAGGGCCACAGAGTGCACTCCTCATAATTGCTCCTCTGGCAATTTATTCTGATTTTCTGGACTGACTCCAGCTCTCATCCTCTGTCACATTCTCTGAGTATTGGCAGGAAGTATTTCCTTCGCGAAGCCTTGCCAGGCCCGATGGTAGGGAATAGATTGTTGCAGATTCCATACCCACATGTTTAAAACGTGGCCAGTTTCCTGTCTGGAGTGACTTGAACGCAAGACTGTCTTTGTAAGGCATTGTCTTTCACTGTTCCACCCCCTTTTTAGGACTATTAAGGGTTAATGGCATCTCCAACAGCAGCCGAGGCCTGGTTTCTTAAAGCAAGGCTGCAGGAAGCAAAGACTTGCAGGGTGAAGAGTGTGAAGCGTGATTTGTGGTTTGAGTTGTCACAAATTCAAGGAGAAAAAAAAGAAAAACGAAGCATCATTTGACCATGGCATTCACACGAAAGGGTGGGGGGGCAGCAGTGGAAGAAAGAACAAAGGAAGAAGAAAGAAAACCTCAAAATAAATTTTGGGGATGGGTGGCGGGGAGGAGGAGAGAGAAAGTCTCAGAAACTGCGGGGAGGTGCGGCGATTGCACCAATACTGGCCACAAACACACACATTTGCTAATTCCTGGCTTAGATTAGAAAAAAAATACGCATGCACTACTTGTCGGCTGTGTTTTGTCAGCAGGTAGCGACAAAATCTCGAGGTTTTAAGAACCCTGACGACCCAAAGTTGTTCTCCGAAGCTGCCCACCCTGGACCTGAGCCCGAAGTGGAGCAGGTTGCTGCCCAGAGGACCTAAGGCTGTGCCCAGCTGCCCACCTTCCTCCCGGCAGTTCCCAGGATCGGAGCCCACGGGAGGAGAAGCTACGCTCGCCTGCGACTGCCGGGGCTAAGGGCGGTGGCCCAGTCTCCCACCGAGGCCTCAGCGCCCAGGCGGCGGCGGCGGCGGCGCACGGGGACCGGAGGAGTGACATGGTGATGTGCCCAACTCTGGGAGACCGGCCTCAGAACCAAGGGGCCAGCATCCGGCCACGGCTATGCTCTCCGCGGAACAATCTCAGGGAGAAGACACCGGCTGCGAGCCGATTTTCCAGTGGAAAGGGTGGGGTGGGGAGGGAGCGCCCCTGACCCTTCCCGCCGGTCCCCTCCCGGGCTCACCCCGCCTGGCCCGGAGCTGGGCTACCCGGAGGAAGCGTGCGCGGGGCCGCAGGGCCGCCCTCCGACGCAAGGGGGCAGCAACACCCGCCGAAGCAGCGGCGGCGGTCCGCGCGCCGCTCTTGGCGGCCGCAGGCGGAGGCGGACCCGCGGCGTCCTCGCTCATTGGCCACGGCGCGGGCGCTGCCATGTTGGCGGAAGCGGTGCCTCTGTGCCGTGGAAACTGGCCGTGGCTGCGGCCGCAGCGTCCGAGCGCGCAGCCTCCTGCCTCTCCTCGCTCGAGTCTCGGCGCCGAGAGGCGGCGGCCGGCGGGATGGAGAAAAGTAGGATGAACCTGCCCAAGGGGCCGGACACGCTCTGCTTCGACAAGGACGAGTTCATGAAGGTGCGCGCCGGGGGCTCCGCTCCCTGGAGCCGGGCCGTGGGTGGTCTGCCCTCCTTTGCCCTCCGGGGCCTCTCCTCGGGCCTCTCCTGCGCGCTTCCCGGGCCGCGCCCGCCACGGACGGGCCCTCGGCGCGGGGACCTCGCTGCGCTTCGCAGTGAGTCTCTTGGCCTCGGGTTTGGTAGGTGCAGCGTGGAGACAGCACTTCTGTGAAATCGCGCATATGGAGTGAAAAGGCCTGAAAGTTTTGAGCTAAACGTAAACGCCCCTGTTAGGACCCGACTCTGTTACCGCGCGGGGTGCGGTCAGATTGCCGGCCCCCTTGTCTGACAGCAGCTTGTTGCCAGTGCCTTGCCCCTAGAAGCTTCGTGAGCGTGTCTTGAAAACGTCTCTAAGCGTACGTGCTCACCCAGGGATCGGGTCGGGTAAAAAAGGCCCTTAATCTAAAGTTTTTGCCTGACATTCGTCTACAGCTCCTGGAATGAGAGATATAAAGACTGTACTGTCCTTACTTCTGTTTCAGGGCTACAGAGCGGACCATTGTCCTTTTCTAAAGTTGCCCTATTTCTCTTCCTAAGGTGAACTTGAAACTTGTCTGCGGATAATTGTAGGACATAAACGTACTGATTAGAGATCTAAACTGAGAACGTTTTACTGACGATAAAGGTTCATCAAAGCACAGCCTTGAAAATGTCCAAGATTTGAATCAGAGCCAGGAGGAACTTTGCATACCCAGTTTGTGTATCCCTCTGGGTCTGTACTTAAACTATCAAAAAAAAATATGTGTACTGTTTAAGGACTGGGATTTTTGACACCACTTAGTAGCTGGCTTCGGTGTTAAAAAGTTAAAAAGTTTTGGTTCTGTAGGCACCTAAAATTTTGAAAGAGTGAGTTTAAGTGTCTTATTTTTTGGTGGCTTCAACTCCTAATATGTTTTTTTTTTTTTTTTTCCTTTTCAAGGTTAACCAGCTTTTGATATTTGCATTCAGATCATATCTCCCAAACTCTGGCCTTAAAAAGCATTTCTATCTGGATCCTCTGTATTGTGGCCATTGTTGTTTTTAATATGTAGGGCTGTCTAGACCGAGGAAGAAGGTACTCTTGTTCTTGTACAGTGGTGTTTCTAAACCACTGTAATAAAAGGTGTAACTCGAATGGAATGTCTAAACTTTTTTTTGATGTTTATTTATTTTTAAGAGAGAGAGAGAAGGAGATAGAGCATGAACAGAGGAGGGACAGAGAGAGAGGGAGACACAGAATCTGAAGCTGGCTCCAGACCCTGAACTGTCAGCACAGAGCCTGATGCGGGGCTTGAACCCACGAACTGTGAGATCATGACCTGAGCCAAAGTCGGACGCTTAACCGACTGAGCCACCCAGGTGCCCCTCGAATGGAACGTCTAAAAGAGAGTACAAAGTGAATTCACTGATCCGGAAGCCCTTTGCTAACTAAGGATACATGATGAGGAGAGATCACAGGAGCATTTTCTCAGACTTCCCTAGCCCCGCCATGTTTCTCACTGTGAGCTGACAAAATGCTTTTGGTCAAAGCAGGTTCAGAAAATAGAACTCTCAGAATAGAAGTCCTAAAGTAGCGCTTCGAGGTAGGGAGAGAGCACACTGGCCAAGTGGCTGGAATCCCAGCGGCTCCGTGTTCTTTCACGGCTCTGAAACTTCCGAACATGCCACACAATCTGTAGGGCTAATTACCGTGACCACTTCGTTGGTAGAAGGAAAATACACGGAACGGCTGTTCCGTGTATTTTGCTATTGATTTTCTGGGTGGGACCTGGAGATAAAGGTTACCTGCAGCGTGGGTTTCCTTCAGAGGGACGTTTTAGAAGTTACAGTTCGGTGGCAGAAAGGATGGGTGGAGAGCTTGCCGTCGGGGTTCTGTTTCTACACGTTTTGTAACTGGAGAGGTTTTGTGCCCGAGGGAGAGGGAGAGAAAATCGTATTTTCCCTGGGAGAGCGGAGGTAACTTGCAATCCGGTCTGTTGACTAGAAATGGGCCCTCAGTCGGTCACACGCGAGGTGGACCTCCTTGGGCAGTGGTAGCAGTTGCTCATCGGTCAGCAGACACTCACTGATCACCTGCTGGGTGCCAGCCAGCAATTTGGACGTGGTGGTACAAAGCCAGGGAACACACGGCATTGGCTCTTGAGCGTGGTGGTAGGACGAACGTGTGTGCCCAGAATCCACCCTTAGTCCAGAGAGGCCGGGGCCTGGAAGAGTGGCCAGGAATGAGACCAGCAAGGAGGCCAGGTGCATGGGGTGGGGCTGCAAGTTGTACCTTGAAGGCTGCAGCCAGGGGTCTAAGTGGAGACACTACCCATCGTGGAGTTACGGTCAGGTTTAAAGCGGGAAGTTTCATGGTCCCGCCTGTTGCGTTGGAGCTGAGTGGCGGCAGGAGACTACTTACAAAGTTATTTCCGTGGTTTTTATGAGACCTAAGGAGAAACACAGAGGAGGGGAAAGGTTTGTGAAAGACGTAGGTGGTCAACACACAGGAGCGGCAGACCCGGAAGGGCCACTTGGGGCCGAGGGGGTGGCAACATCATTCTTTGTGACCTTAAAAATACCAAGATCCTTAGGCCTGACAGCCAACTCATAGACGAATAGGACGTAAGGTGTTGGCAGTAGGGAGAGAAAGTGGCGATGCCGACCAAGGTAAGTTAGACCTGTTTGCGTGGGTGTGCTGTTGACGTCATGGCCCTCTCCTTCCATCCCGATGTATGACCTCATCTCCAGTTTGACAGAAAAAATAGCGGCCATCAAATGGGAACTCCTCCGTCTTGCTGATAACAAGCCCATCCTTGTGTTTGTTCCCTTCCCCTCCTTCCCTGGTCTGTGGAGGGGCTCTCCTCCCTCCTCCAGGTAGCTTTTCACCCACGCCTGGAGCCCGTGCCCTCTTGCTTCCTCAGCACCCTGTTCGTACCCTCTCCTGCACTCCTTCCTGTTGGTTTGCACCCCTGCTCCCCTTTTAGCCTCTTCCACTTGGCCCTCCCGCCTCGAGGGGTCGCCCTGACACTGGAGCACATCACAGCCGGTGCTCAGGGGTCGTCTTTACTTTCTCACTTGTCACTCTTAGGGGACGCTCATCCCACTAAAGAGTTCTTACGAAGTTAACCGGATGTAAGTCAATCCCGCTGGCCTTTTTTCTGTCTCCTTACTTGCCCTCCCGGCAGACCAAATGCTCTGCATTGCTTTCTGTCTTCCTCTCTCTCTGGTCCGTCTCCTGTCTCCTGTAGCTGATGAATGGCTGGTTATGGGCTCAGTCACGTGTCCTCTCCTTGCCCCAGATGGCCCTTCATGCAGCTTTAGTGACCAGCTGTAGGCAGGGGAGGCAGATGCCTCTTTCTGGCCCAGATGTCCCCTGAGCTCCAAACCTATGTACTGCATTTGTTGTCTCTTCTTGGATGTCTCTGTGGTCCCTCAAACTTACCACGTTCGAAACTGAATTGGTGAGCACCTCCTCCCCTGAAAGCCAGCTTTCTTGTCCTATTGCCCGTCTCAGTACATGCTCCACCATGCATCGAGTTGTAAGTCCGCAAACCGGAAGTCCCTTCCTCCCTCCGTCGCCTTTCCAAAATCCAGTCTGTTACCAAGTCCCGTGGATTTCACTTCCTGAATACCTCTTGAATCCATCTACTCTCCATCTTTTCGCGTACCTTCACGGTGCTATCTGGCCATCACACCATCAAGGCCTCTTACCCGGTCTCCTTGCACCCGTCCTCGCCTGTTTCTAGTCCCTCATCTACACTACAGGCAGAGCGCTCTTTTCGAAACATGTATCTGGTCTCGTGTAACAGGTGGTTGGTTAGTCCACAGGCTCATGAGGAAACATTTTCCAAAACATTTGAACCTATTTCAAAGAGGCTCGTTCCCCTGCGGGATAGTTTTGATTGGCAGGCAGTGTAGTGCGTTTCTATGCTGAGCCAGTCTGCTGCTTCTGAACTGTATCAGTTCCTTTCCTGCACCCCCAGCGCATAGTGGCTTTGTTGGCACCCTGGGTAGGCACACAATACCTTTTTAATGAGAAGCGCCATCAGGAACCCTCTTTATGGTGACTGTAAGCATCTACAAGAGAATACAGATCTAGGGGGTGAGTCTCTGAGGCTCCTCCCTTATTGTAATTGGGTGAATTGGGGATATTGAAGCAGGAAGTGTGTCAAGGGCGTTCCTGTTCTCAAGGAGCGTGTATTCTAATGGGGAAATAGAAAAGGGAAAAATGACCAGCTGCTCAGATCTTGTATTTTGCTGGTCGAGTGGCTGTGACCTGGAAACGTGGGTCTCACTTTCAGCCCTGCTGTCCGTTGGCCTGTGACTTGGGACCGATCACTTGCCTCTGGGCTTCGGTTTCCGCAGCATCTGCATAATCTCTGCAGCCTCTTCCAGCCCTTGACATTTCATGCTTCTGTGAAAGAAGGACGGTAGTCACTTTTTCTGGTTCGAAGACAAGGAAACTGAGGCCTGGGGTGTCGTGACTTCCCCTAAAGTCACACGGTTATTTGGGGGCACATCGCGGGCCTTATCTCCTGACCCCCATGCTTCAGTCTTGGGAAATAATACTGTATAACCTGTTCCTTTCCAGAGGCCACAGGTGGGAACTTTGGGAAGTGGGATAATCGGAATATTGAGAACGGCCCAGAAGATGGCACAGAGTCTGAATGCGTGC